>NC_139545.1:57396689-57836421 GCF_965153285.1 Podarcis tiliguerta | reverse complement strand
TCACAGAAGGGGTGTAACCTAAGACCACCCCTCAGATACATCCCACCTACATCACAGAAATTTAAATGTTGTTTTTCTCCTGTCACAGTTTATCTCCTGTCTGGCAAGTTACTTGATTGAATTTCCTGGGGAGCCTGGCCATTCTTTTGTAGTGGTAAAATACTTATTTCCTGGGCCAGGTCACAGGCTCACACCTTATTCAATCAAACAGGCATATCTTGTGAGGAAAGAGACAATGGGGAGGCTTTTCCAGTTTAACCTTGCAGAGAAAGGATTTGGTCAGTTTAAGAATCAAAATGGTTCCAGGTTGGTCTTCCTGTGTTGATCTATGTATGTGCAGTTATGAACATTACCATATATCTAATACCATAAAATTCCTATCACATTATCACGTGGCCAGCGTGACGAAGCTGCTCCGGCGAGCCAGCACCAGCGCAGCACACGGAAACGCCGTTTACCTTCCCGCTATAAAGCGGTACCTATTTATCTACTTGCACTTGGGGGTGCTTTCGAACTGCTAGGTGGGCAGGAGCAGGGACCGAAAGACGGGAGCTCACCCCGCCGCGGGTATTCAAACTGCCGAACATGCGATCGGCAACCCCTAGGCGCTGAGGTTTTACCCACAGCGCCACCCGCGTCCCTTAACCTTGCTCAAATCATCATCAACATCATCTGTCAATAAAGATTCAGCAGGTGTGTTCTGTTTCAATTTTTTAAAGCTTGCTGAAAACCTTTCTAGTCCACCAGGCCTATGCAGACCATTAAGAATACATCTTTCCACAATTATTACTGTAGGTAAAAAAACAGGACTTTTATCCAGCCAGAACCTGGTGATCACCATTGCATTATAAGAGAACGAGGGAAGCATTCATTGAGAGTTCTGGCATCTTTTTTTCTTGAAAAATACCACATTAAACATAAAAACCTTCCCTATACAGGGCTGCCTTCAGATGTCTTCTATAGGTTGTCCAGTTATTTTTCTCCTTGGCTTGGGTGTCACATAACTCCACATCCTCCTACGCCTAAGGGAAAGCGGAACATTCCAGGATCAAATCAGAAACCGGGATGGCTTCTGTAAATCCGAAACTGTCCCTGGAAAATTGGGACACCTGGAGGGACTGTAATCCATTGTGGTGTTCCTGTACCAATAAGTTAACAAGTTTCACCACTGTAATTAAGCCAAATTTTACTCCCTGTGTTTTCTGACTGCTGTATGAAAAAGTACATGAATCTGACCTTTGGAGAGTTTTTACGTAAACCATTATGAACTTACCAAACATGTGGTCTTTTTCAATGCTGGGGGGGCTATTTTGGAAGGAACTGTTGCATAAATTTATGTATAGGTTGGGAGGGGGGGTTGCCCCTCCAGCAGATATCATGCACATGCAGCCCACTACCAAAATCGGCACAATCACTTTTCACACTTCATCACAGTTTCTTCCTATCTATTCAAAGGGCCTTTGCTGCAAGATACCAAATGTAAGAATTCACTGATCAATGTTATCTATGTACTGGATCACTGGAAAAACTTCAGAAATTCATATAGACATGTGAGCTCAGCTACTCAGCAGCCCCTCTGCCTGAGTGATAATCCCTGACATCCTGATACCTGAGTGCCAGACAGGTAGCCATTCCAGAAATAACAAACCCAGATGAAGACAAAAGGGTGCGATTAACGTGACTGGGAAACAGGGAAATGTAAAGATCTCTTTTGTTACACTTGATGGGTGTTTGGTGGAGGGCAAGGGGAACCATGGGGCAGGGTCCAGGATGCTCAGATTACTGCCACCAGACCTCCCCTTTCTTGATGTAACCATTATGTATGAGTGATGTAGTTTGGGGCGCGTGTAACATGGATATTAGCAGCTAATAAAGGTTTGGGGGCTCTTTTGTTCAGGGCTTCCATCTTGCTTCGTCTTGCAGTGAGTTGGAGTCCTGTCGTGACAGTCTCAATAAAGACCAAGCCTACTGGCTGCTGTTTTGCTCCAATTGACCTGGCTGGTGTCCTTGCTTTTTGTCCAAGGATTTCTTTCTTATCAGATGACCCATGAATGGAAGAACACAAGGTCGTTTGTTCCTTTCCAAACTCTTATTTCCAAGTCCTGGTCTGGCATTGCAGTGTGCAAGCGTCCAATAAGGAATTCCAAACTTAGCTTTGAGGTCAGGCAGAAGGTTGTTGTGGTTGGTCGAGTGGGTGGTCCACCGAGGAAAGACGGGGCCCCACACTAGGATTAGTTTTGTAAACAGTGCTGAGTGAATTCTGGATCCGTGGTTTCCAGGTCAGGAGACCCGTGGTTTCCAGGCCAGTTGCCTGTGGTTTTAGTTATAGGCAGGGATTGCCTGGTTTTAGATTTCTAATAGCCTTCTCCGGTCCGATCCGTCAGAGTTTGCCCAGAAAGGGCCGTGAGGGGCACCTGAGTGTTAGACTGAATACTGATAGGACAATCTTTTCTCTCCTCCTCTCTCTTTGTCCCTCTCTTGTATCTGTCTATCTCCTTGTATAGCTTGTTATTGAGCAACACCCCCCCCCTCGGTATAAAAGGGAAATGGGGGCTCAACTCTCAAAGCGCAATAGCTGGACTCCTCCTGACAATCAGGCTTCCATGAAGCTTTTTTTGCCTCAGAGTGGACTCCGAAGGGGTTGGCAGTATATGAAAACCTATCTATTTTTTTTTTATTATTCTTTTTATTGAGTTTCTCTTAAGAAAGAAAAAAAAGAAAAAGATCAAAAAGAAAACGAAAAAAGAAAACAAATCAACAGATTAATAAACAATATCCGTACATAACGCAGGAATGACATTCATTACCATTTTTGTCCTTTTCCTTAAAACATTATATTTTTAAATATTTAAACCTTTTCCCTACACCTCCCTTGACCTCCTACCCTCCCGTTTTCGGGTTTCTTAATAAGAAGTTCTTTCTTTTTTCTGCAGCTATTAATTGTTACTGGTTTGCGCGTCGTAAGACTTATATCAAACCTGCTATAGTTTTTAAGTCTCTGTAGTTACCTTCAATGTATACCATAATTTTTTTTCAATCATTAACAAACTTTGTATTTTTTTGTTTCTAATTTTTTGTGTCATTTTTGCCTACTCAACATACTCATATAATTTTGCTTGCCAATCTCTGATCGTTGGGATATTTGGGCTCTTCCAATTTTGTGCAATTAATATTCTAGCAGCAGCCGTAGCATATTGGAAAAACGTCTTATCTTCTTTTTTGATTTCGTCCCCAATTATTCCTAGTAAGATGGCCTCTGGCTTTTTAGGGAAGGTGTATCTAAGTATTTTTTTTAACTCATTATAAATAAGTTTCCAAAATTTCTTCATTGTTTCACAGCTGCACCACATATGGTAGAAATTACCTTCTTTGATTTTACACTTCCAGCAAGCCTTGTTTCCCGTTTTGTATATTTTCCCTAGTTTTGCCGGTGTGGTGTACCACCTATACATCATCTTTTCCAAATTTTCTCTAAGTAAAACACATGCCGTGAATTTCATTCCACTAGTCCATAAATTCGACCACTTTTCATATTCTATATTATGTCTGAGGTCCATTGCCCATTTTGTCATGACCTCCTTAATTTCTTCATCTTTAGTATCCCAATCTAATAATATGTTATACATTTTAGATAATAACTTGGATTTGCCTTCAATTATTTCTATCTGGAATTTAGATTTTTTCTCATTTATCCCTACTTTTTTATCTTCCTTCCAAACTGCATTTATTTGATGGAATTGCAGCCAGCCTGTTAACTTGTCTTTCAACTCCTCATATGTCCTTAATTTCCATCCACTCTCTGATCCTATCAGTAGGTCTTCATATGTCAGTCTTTCTCCTTCCATGTTTACTTTTTTGATTGTTAGAATATCAATTGGGGATAACCACCAGGGTGTTTTCCATTCCAAAAGTTTTTTATTTCTCTCCCAGACTTCATATCGTGGCCCTCTAATAATGTGGTTTGAAAAACCTTTATGTACCTTTTCTTTATCTAGCCACAGATAGGCATGCCAACCGAACCTGTTGTTGAAGCCTTCCAAGTCTAGCAATCTTCCAATCTTATCCAATCTCTGATCCAACAGAGACAGGAGGCCTCAAAATATAACTTCAGGTTAGGAACCGAGAAGTCCCCTCTTTCTTTCCGATCTGTTAGTAATTTGAATCTAATTCTCGGTCTCTTCCCATTCCATATAAATTTCGAAAGAGTTCTTTGCCAATCTTTAAACATAGAGGAGCCTCTAATCACAGGGATGTTTCGGAACAAAAATATCATTCTTGGGAGTATGTTCATTTTTATGGCCGCCATCCTTCCCATCCACGAAAGTTTTACTCTGTTCCATGTATCTAGATCTTTTTTGATCTCCTTCCATGTTGTGAGATAATTATCTTGAATTAGATTTATATTTTTTGTTGTTAGCCAAATTTCTAAATATTTTATTTTTTTAAGCCACCTTAATTCCGTTCTGTGTCTCCAGTTTTTCTCTTTCGTCTTTTTCCAAATTTTTAGTCAACATTTTTGTCTTTAATTTATTTAACTTGAAACCGGACAGCTTGCCATATTCTTCTAATAACTCCAAGGCCTTACTAACACTCTTCTGCGGTTCTTCCAGAGATAGCACCATATCATCTGCATATGCTTTTAGTTTGTATTCTTTCATTCCTATTTTGATCCCTCTAATCTCTGATGTTGCTCTAATCTTATTCGTTATTACCTCCAATCCCATAATGAATAAAAGCTGGGATAGAGGGCATCCCTGTCTTGTTCCTTTTTCAATTTTAAATGAATTTGTTAAATTGTTATTTATAATCAGTTTGGCCGATTGGTTTGAATAGATCGATTTTATCCCTTCCATAAATTCGCCTTCTAGCCCTGCTTTCTCCATGCTTTTTAACAAGAACAACCATGAGACATTATCGAACGCCTTCTCTGCGTCTATGAAAATCAGCGCCGCAGGTACCTCATTCTTACACTCCAGATATTCTATGATGTTTATGATATGCCTCACATTATCTTTGAGAAACCTGTTTGGGAGGAATCCTGCTTGATCTTTATGTATTAAATTTACTAAGCACTTTTTCAGTCTGTTTGCCATCACTTCTGCAAAAATTTTATAGTCGTTATTTAATAATGATATAGGCCTATAGTTTTTGATATTTAATTTGTCCGTGTCCGGTTTAGGGATCATCGTAATATGGGCCTCTTTCCACGTTTCTGGTATCTTACCTCCTCTTAGTATGTTATTCATAAGATCACATAACACTGGCGTTAGTTGGTTTTCTAATATTTTATAGTATTTGGCTGGCAGTCCGTCTGGTCCTGGGGCTTTCCCTAATTTCATCTTCCTTATCGTATCCTGGATCTCTTCTGCATTTATAGGTTTATTTAGTTGAATTCTTTCTTCCTCTGTTATGGTCTTCCCACTGTAGTTTTCAAAATATTCTTCTGTCCGGGTTGTCTCTTCGTCTTCCTTTTTGTACAAGTTCTCATAAAATGTAAGAAAATTTTCCTTTATTTCTTTTGGGTCTTCTATCAGTTGTTCCTCTATTCTTATCCTATTTATTACATTTTGTTTTTGCCTTTTTCGCAGTTGCCAAGCTAATAATTTACCCGTTTTATTAGCCGATTCAAAATATTTTTGTTTCATCAGCTTAATTTTCCATTCAATTTCTTGACTTGTTAAAATTGAATATTGTGTTTGTAACATTTTTATTGTTTGTATATTTAGTTCGTCTTTCGGGTTTGTTACTAATTTTTTATCACATTCTCTTAGCTGGCTAAGGATTTCCTCTTTCTTTTGTTCTCTTACTTTCTTCTTATAGCTGTTTTGCTGAATAAAAAAACCTCTTAGCACTGCCTTACTGGCGTCCCAGACTACATCTATACTTGTTTCTTTATTGAGATTCAGACTAAAGTAGTCTTTTAGAGTGGCTTTGGTCTTTACAATAACGTCTTCACTCTCTAGTAAGTATTCATTCATTCTCCATCTAAACCCGCCTTGAGATACACCTTTTATTTCGAAGACTATTGAGTTATGATCAGATAGAGTTCTAGGTTGGATTTCACACTTAAATGTTCTTAATGTGAGTTCTCTTGAGATCCAGATTTGATCAATTCTGCCCCAGCTCTTATGTGGCTCTGAGAAGAAGGTGAATTGCTTCTCAATTGGGTGTTTATATCTCCAAATGTCTACTAGATCTAAATTTTCCTCTAAGTTGTTAAAGGATCTTGGCAGCTTCCCTTGATTACCTTTTTTCTTTTCTGATTGTCTATCTATTTCTGGTGCTGGTACTCCATTAAAATCACCCAGTAATATCGTCTTGTTGCACTCTAACTCCAATAGTATTTGTTCCAGTTTCTTAAAGAACTCCAATTTATTCAGGTTCGGGGCATATATGTTTATCACGTTGAGTTTTTCACCCTGTAAGTTAATTTGAACCCCCAAAATCCTTCCTTCATCATCTTTGCAAATTAACTTGGGTTCCCATTTTTCTTTGACATATGTCACTACCCCTCTTTTTTTTTTTCCGACAATGGAGTTTACAAACTCAACACCTAATTTTTTATTTATGAGGATATGTTTATGCTTTTTAGTCATGTGTGTCTCCTGTATACATATCAGATCAAGGTTCTTTCTTTTCAACACATTCACGATTTTATTCCTTTTGGTTTTTTCATTCAGTCCATTCACATTCCAAGACAAAATTTTCAGATTCATTATTGTATTTACTTTTCAAACTACAAATAACAAATAATTTAAATTCGAGTGGCTTTGTTTTCTGGTTCCTCTTCCTCTTCTTCTTCCGCTACTCCCTCTTCTTCCGCCTCTTCCTCTTCTTCTTCCTCCCTTCTTTTGTCTTCCTGTTCTTTTCCTTTCTCCTTTTTCCTTCTTCTCTCCTCTGGGTCTTCGTTTCTTCCTCCATATCTCACCTCTGCTTTCCCAAGCTCTTTCTCGTATCTACGCAGAAACTTCCTTACTTCTTGGGTCTCAGTAATTCTAAATCTGTTTTCTTTATAGAAAAAGGAGATCCCCTCAGGGAACTCCCATCTATGTTGTATACCATTGGTTTTTAACACACTTACTAGCTGTTTATATCCTTCTCTTTTGCGTAGGAGTCTAGTTGGTACTTCTTTAAAGATGATAATTGGCCTGCCTTCAATAATTAATTTCTTTTGATAACTTGTTCTTAATATCATGTTTTTGAATTCCATTGAATTAAATATAACTAAGCAGTCTCCTGGGACTTTTCTCAATTTTACTTGTGTAGACCTTATTTTAATCCTGAAGGCATTTACAATTGGATAGGCAACCTCCTCCTCTTTCAATTCTAACCATTTCGCTAGCTCTTTTGTCATTTTTTCTTTTATATTCTCATTTGTTTCTTCTCCTACTCCTCTAAATTTTAAATTTAGTTGTTTCTGTTTGATTTCAATCATTGCTAAATTATCCAAGATTTGGTCTTTATTTCTATTCAGTTCTCCTATTTCATCTTTTATCCTATCTGTCTCCTTCTTTTGTTCTTTCATATCTTTTTGTATTTTTTTGCTTGTTTCTTCCATAGTCTTTGATCGAACAGTCAGGTCTTTAATTTTATTTGACAATTCTCCTACTGCTCCCTCTATTTTCTTATCTATCAACTCATGCATCTCTCCTAGCTTTTCCTCCATGTGTATTTCACTCTGTTTAAATTCTTCCTTTATTTTTTGCCATAAGATATCTAAATCCTTTATTTCTTCTTGTCGGGATGCTCTCCTGTCAGATGGTGTTCCTCCTATCTTTTTCCCATTCTTCCCAGCCATCTCTTCCCTCACACCTTTTAATATTAAGTTTCTTGTAATATTTATTCTCTCCCCTAGAGGGCACACAATCTTTACCAATTTTAATTAATTATCCGGCAATATATTCAACAGCCTTTTCATGAATTAAAAAAAAGGAACATATAATATAGTTCTGAAACAGTATTAACTTATAAGGTTTCCAACTCCAAATAAAGTCCCAAATACCAGTTGGCTTCCCAGAAGTTGCCAATTATTTTCCCCAGACCCAAATATCAATCTCTAAATTTACAATCTGTAAACTCTAAATGTAGGTAAGGTCCGCAGTAAATTCCAGTTAGTACAGGTTATTTCAAATTAATTCAATAATACACTCATCAGAAAATTATTATTTATGCACTGAAAAAGGACCTTATGTAAAGACCATTAGTAGGGTATTAATCTTATAAAGAAAAGTTTGTATAAAATGGCCACTAAGAAAGTAAAGGTTTAGCACATATCTTGAAATATATATTCTTATTTTAAATGATGGCTTCCTGTTCTTTCTTTTGCTTGATCTTCAGCCACTTGATTAGCTTAATCCAATTCAAATGTTTTATCAGGAGAGGGGATCAATATTTTAGAGATCGGTCTGAGAAGAAACGATTCCTTCTGTGTCCAAAAAGGGGCAAATCGCACCAACACAGTCCATGGAGAAGGAAGCAATGGGTGGGCAAAAAAGAAAACAGAAATTTAGGCGTAGTCCTTAATGTGCGTGCTAGTAGTTTCCAGACAGTTAAGCCTCCGAAAGAAAAAAAGAGGAGGTAAAAAGAAGAATGCCGTTTATTTTAAGTTCTACGTTCTATGCTCTTCAGCCACTTGCTGGCTTAATCCAATATGAGTTATATTGAAGAGAGACCCAAGAGTCCGAAATCAATCTGATTGCTGGGGGGGGGGTATATACCCCCATGGTCTAAATGTGCCTCTTCTTAAATGATTTCAAAAAGCTCCAACCTTGAAAATCCAGGGTGTTCTTAATTTAATCCCAACATTAAAACAGAAGAGAATAAATATCCAAGTAAGGATATGTGTATAGTCCTATAAATTCAGTTCATGGGGTTCCTAGTAGCTCAGAGAAAGAAAGTGAAAATCCAATCAAAAAAACCAAAACATCGCAGTTCTTTAATAGCGGGGGGTTAAAGTCCAATAATTAAGGTTTGCAAAGAAAAAAAAGGAGAGGCAGGAACCAATAAACACTCCTGTTTTTCAATTTCCAGACTGTAACATAGAGGGTTCAGGATTTAGAGCAGAGAGAAACAGACAAATGGGAGTTATTATTTAATATCTAATCTAAGGCCTTTGTATCTTATCTTATCATCTTATCTTATCTTATCTTATCTTATCTTATCTTATCTTATCATCCTATCTTATCTTATCTTATCTTATCTTATCATCTTATCTTATCTTATCTTATCTTATCTCCTCTCTCTTCCTACCCCCTGTATCTCAGTCTTAAGAATTAAGGCTCTGAAGTGTTTCACTCTTTGTTGCCACCCTGTTCAGTTCTTTCTCTTATCTCTTAAAGGTTTCCCCAGAAAGAATACAAAGTTTCTAAAGGTCTTCTTTGTTATGTTTATGTTATTTAGTTTCCTTTGCCTCACTGCAAATTGCTGAGGGCTTTCCCTCTGTTGTTTCCACAGCAGGAAACTAATCACTTCCTTTCTTCCTTTCTTCACTCCTATGGCTATGTTTGCTACGCCATTTTCACGCCGAAAAGCAGTGTGGGTTCCTCATTTAAATCCTTTTACATCCAGAGTTCACTTAGTGTATAGCCCAAATTTTTAGCCACAAATTACTCCAAAAACACTAAGGGTTCTGTTCTTAAAGTTACGGAGGTTTGTCGCTTTTCCAGTGGAAGCTAGAGGCATCACCACACGGGGTCCGCAGAGCTTATCATTTGCGTTTCTCAGTCCCGTCGTTCTTGAGTCCTCTTTTAAAAAACCCCGGAAAAAACGTCGGGGCTACTCCAACGCCGCTGGTCAGCTTATCCCTCAAGGGGGATTTGACCTGTGTCTCCATGGACAGCTGTGAGTCCAAAATGACTCCCAGGCTGCGCACCTGGTCCTTCAGGGGCACAATTACCCCATTCAGGACCAGAATGAGGTGTGCAAATGTTTGTTATTTGAGAGAGGCTCCAAAAGACAGTCTTCCTCCAAGTGGTAAAAAGAAAAGAAAAAATCCTGTATATGTACTTGCTTGTGTTCTGAGAGGAGGATTACCCCCTCTTCCCTCTGTAGCTTAAGTGAGGAGGGTGATTTTAAGTCTGATGGTAAATTATGTTTTGTTGCAACTTTTGAGTTTGTAAGTCTACAGCCCTGTTCCAGTCTACTTTGGAATGTGCTGTGAAGTTAGCCTAATGTTTCTGCTACGACCAGCCTAGTTGAGCACAAATGCTCTCGCAAGCTAAAATGCAGTGTCTGTACATTGTTTCATTAAGCCTTAGGTAGGTCTCCTTTTGAGAGAAAATGCTGTTGTTGTGAGGAATCCTTGGAAGGATTATGACTATATGACTATGAAAATATGGTGTTCCTTCTAAGAAAAATGTTATTAAAGGTAGAAGCTTCGATAGCCAGCAATTGTCTATCTGAGTCCAGTTTTAACTTTGATTCAGTTGGACAGAAGGGTTTTTGTAAGGCTCCTGATATCAGTCTCTGTAAGATCAGCCAGGATTTCCTGGAAATTTGCCTCTCCCCCTTCTGTCTCTTTCAGTTTTTTCCCTCCTCTTACTTCTGTGAAGTAAGCTTCATTTCATGAAGAAACTGCAAAAGAGGGGGGGGGCAGTGTTTGCTAGGAACTCAAATTGGTGTGAAAGGTACTCCCCCCCCTGGGGGTGCTTATATCAACATTTGAATTAATCCTATTTATAATAGACTTTCTTTCCATATAAAAAGCTTAGGAAACTGTCGTTCACTTCTATTTTCCTTTAAACTGCTTCTCTATAAACTCTGCCCAACCAGCTTATTTTATGTGCTATAAGCAACCCCTCAGACTCTAAGGAAGAAAACACTCACTTAAGCTATTTTAAGATTTGCAAAAAAGGTTCTGTATAAAGTTGGGTTCTTTAATAATAATAATAATAATAATAATAATAATTTATTTATACCCCGCCCATCTGGCTGGGCCTCCCCAGCCACTCTGGGCGGCTTCCATAGAAACCAAAAATACACTAAAATATCACACGTTAAAAACTTCCCTGAACAGGGCTGACTTAAGATGTCTTCTGAATGTCAGGTAGTTGTTTATCGCTTTGACATCTCATGGGAGGGCATTCCACAGGGCGGGCGCCACTACCGAGAAGGCCCTCTGCCTGGTTCCCTGTAGCTTTGCTTCTCGCAATGAGGGAACCGCCAGAAGGCCCTCGGCACTGGACTTCAGTGTCCGGGCAGAACGATGGGGGTGGAGACGCTCCTTCAGGTATACTGGACCAAGGCCGTTTAGGGCTTTAAAGGTCAGCACCAACACTTTGAATTGTGCTTGGAAACGTACTGGGAGCCAATGTAGGTCTTTCAAGACCGGTGTTATATGGTCTCGGCAGCCGCTCCCAGTCACCTGTCTAGCTGCCGCATTCTGGATTAGTTGTAGTTTCCGGGTCACCTTCAAAGGTAGCCCCAGGTAGAGTGCATTGCAGTAGTCCAAGCGGGAGATAACCAGAGCATGCACCACTCTGGCGAGACAGTCCGCAGGCAGATAGGGTCTCAGCCTACGTACCAGATGGAGCTGGTAAACAGCTGCCCTGGACACAGATTTGACCTGTGCCTCCATGGACAGCTGTGAGTCCAAAATGACTCCCAGGCTGCGCACCTGGTCCTTCAGGGGCACAGTTACCCCATTCAGGACCAGGGAATCCTCCACACCTGCCTGCCTCCTGTCCCCCAAAAACAGTACTTCTGTCTTGTCAGGATTCACCCTCAATCTGTTAGCCACCATCCATCCTCCAACCGCCTCCAGACACTCACACAGGACCTTCTCCGCATTCACTGGTTCTGATTTAAAAGAGAGGTAGAGCTGGGTATCATCTGCATTCTGATGAACACCCAGCCCAAACCTCCTGATGATATCTCCCAGTGGCTGCATGTAAATGTTGAAAAGCATGGGGGAGAGGACAGAACCCCGAGGCATCCCACAAGTGAGAGCCCAGGGGTCTGAACACTCATCCCCACCACCACCACTTTCTGAATACGGCCCAGGAGGAAGGAGCGGAACCACTTTATGACAGTGCCCCCAGCTCCCAGCCCCTCAAGATGGTCCAGAAGGATGTTATGGTCGATGGTATCAAATGCCGCTGAGAGATCCAGCAGAACCAAGAAACAGCTCTCACCATTGTCCCTAGCCCGCCGGAGATCATCAACCAGTGCGACCAAGGCAGTTTCAGTCCCATGATGAGGCCTGAATCCCGACTGGAAGGGATCCAAATGGTCTGCTTCTTCCAGGCGTGCCTGGAGTTGTTCAGCAACCACTCGCTCAATCACCTTGCCCAAGAATGGAAGACTTGAGACTGGGCGATAATTGGCCATTGTGGCCGCATCTAAAGATGGTTTTTTAAGAAGCGGTTTAATAACGCCTCTTTCAGCGGGTCTGGGAAGGCTCCCTCACGGAGGGAAGCATTCACCACCCCACGAAGCCCATCACCCAGTCCTTCCCGGCTAGCTTTTATAAGCCAGGATGGGCAAGGATCCAGGAGACAGGTGGTTAGCTTCACTCGTCTAAGCAGCCTGTCCACATCCTCGGAGGTAACAGATTGGAATTGATCCCACACAACTTGACTAGACAGGTCTCTAGCACTCTCCCACCCCGGCCCTGCTCCCACAGTGGAGTCTACTTCTTCCCGAATCTGAGTGATTTTATCTGCAAAAAACTTTGCAAAATCATTGCAGGAGAACATGTGGCCCGTACTGGGGCCGTACTGGTACATGTTGCAGGTGGTTCTGCTAAATTGTGAACCACCTGGAAAAATCTCCTGCTGCTGTTTTCTGCAGATGCAATAGAGGCGGTGAAGAAATTCTTCTTCGCCTTCGCTATCGCCACTTGGTAGGCTCGACGTTGAGCTCTAACCTGTGTCCGGTCAGATTCGGAATGAGTTATCCGCCACCGGCGCTTTAGCCGTCTCAACGATTGTTTCATTGCCCTCAGATCCGTGGAAAACCACGGGGCTGTCCGGGCTCCATGCAATCGGAGAGGGCGCTTCGAAGCCAAACAGTCAATAGCCCTGGTTAACTCCACATTCCAGCAGGCCACCAGGGAATCGGCTGAAAGGCCATCAACATGGGATAAAGCATCCCCTACCACTCTCTGGAAACCATTTGGATCCATTAAGTGGCGGGGGCGGCCCATCCAAATTGGTCCCACCTCCCTGCAGAGGGGATGGGTCACGGAGAAGTCCAGTTGCACCAGGAAGTGATCTGACCATGGCACTCCTTTTGTTTCGCTTTTACTTAGTGTCAGATCACCAACATCCATAGAGGTAAACACCAGGTCCAAGGCATGTCCACGGCTATGGGTTGGGCCAGACTTATTCAGGGACAGCCCCATGGAGGCCATGCTTTCCACGAAGTCCCGAGCGGCCCCTTGTAAGGTCGTGTCGGCATGGATGTTAAAATCCCCTAGGACGACCAAACTAGGTGTCTCCAGGAGAACATTCGCCACGACCTGAAGCAGCTCGGGCAGGAAATCCTTGGTGCAGCGGGGAGGTCAGTACACCAAAAGGAATCCTGTACTGCCCCATTGCCGAACTTCAAGAACATGCACTCGGAAAACTGGGTCTTCCCAATAGGACGCCTGGTGCAAACTAATGACTTCCTAAAAATCACTGCAACACGCCCCCCCGCCCACATGACCTGGGTTGCTGTGCGTAAGAGAAACCTGGTAGACAAGCAGCGGCAAGGACAGGCCCATCTGCTTCATCCAACCAAGTCTCTGTCACACATGCCAGGTCAAGTCCTCCATCCATGATCAAGTCATGGATGGCAGTGGTCTTATGAATCATTGACCTAGCATTGCACAGCAACACCTTCAGGTCATGTGGGTATCCCTTGCTGATTCTAGTATCCATCCGGTCAGGACCAGACCCAGAGGCAGGAATAGTCCTCAGACAACGACTAAACCTGCCCCCTCTGTAATGACATGGTCTAATCTTAGCATAACTCCTCCTCCTACCCGTGATCACTGAGATCGGTTGTCCCAGTGCATCCCCCCCTGTGGAACATGCCCCAGCCATTTTGTGGGCTGGGGCCCACTCCCCGACAGCCCTGACCCCTCCCCTTAAGAACAAAATAACACCTTAAACAAACAAACAAACAAAACCAATAAAACAATACAAACAAAAAACTGTAAAAATTACAAAAGCAACAAAATCAAAAAAAATCCCCAAACCGAACCAAACATCCACCCCGCCCCCACCCCCCACATACAAAAAATTCAAAAGAAATTTAAAAAAAACATTTTAAAAACACTCTGTGCCCCTCCAGCAGTAACAGCAACTGCCCTAGTGAGGCCTGTCAGGCCCCGCCCTGGGCCAGGTGGTAAGTGGCAAGAGCAGGGCCCTCAGGCACTCACACAGGGAGTCCTCCTGGGCAGCAGGCAGCAAGAAGTCCTTGTGAGGCTTCAGGCCCCGCCCCAGGCCAGATGGTAAGTGGCAAGAGCAGGGCCCTCAGGCACTCACACAGGGGAGTCTTCCTGGGCAGGAGGCAGCAAGCAGTCCTTGTGAGGCCACAGGCCAGATGGTAAGTGGCAGGAAGGAGCAGGGCCCTCAGGCACTCACACAGGGGAGTCCTCCTGGGCAGCAAGCAGTCCGTGTGAGGCTTCAGGCCCCGCCCCAGGCCAGATGGTAAGTGGCAAGAGCAGGGCCCTCAGGCACTCACACAGGGGAGTCTTCCTGGGCAGCAGGCAGCAAGCAGCAAGCAGTCCTTGTGAGGCCCCAGGCCAGTGGTAAGTGGCAAGAGCAGGGCCCTCAGGCACTCACACAGGGGAGTCTTATCTTTTTCTTCCTTGTTTTGATTCCTTAGAACACGTGTTTGCTTCATGATAGGGGTTGATAGTGTGCCCTTCCCCAGTTGTGTCTGTGTACAGAAGTATGTGTATCTCTCCAGTAGTACAAATCGTGCTTCGAAAGGGTGTGATAACTGTTGAGATCCCTATATTTCAGAAGGGTTGGGCTAGATTACTCAGGGTCCCTTCCAACCATACAAATCTCTTGCTGAGAAGGGGGTTAAGTAGTGGATTGTATGTTGTATGTGATGTAAAGGTAGGTAGAAGGTAGGTAGGTAGAAGGAGAGAGGTAGGTAGGTAGGTAGAAGGAGAGAGAGAGAGAATGTTTCTGCAAGCACTGAGTTAACAGAAATTTAATTTGACCAACTGTATTGCTGGCTTTGGTGAAAACATGAATTACTGGGTTTCTGTTTTCGTTTTAAATCTAACCCTATTTTTAAAATCTACTCCTTACCCTTCACTTCCTTTATTCAAATGGTAATTTAGCCAAAAGATGCAACTCTTTAAATGGTATAATAGATTTGCTGAATCATGAACTCTTTGTTGGAAAACTAGCCCCTTCGGGAGAGGCTGGCTCCTCTCCCTGCTCCCGGGACTTGTTTACCGGTGATCTACTTTGGCTGCCATCCCCGCAGTCCAGGCAGTCCTTGATAGGCGACATTTCCCAGCGTGGAAAATGCACACCCCCTTTGCCCTTGCATACCAGCAGGGGAAAAGAAAGTAGTCAGAAAAGCTTTTTACATCTTGTTTACTTCTGACTGTACAACTCTACAGAAAACATGTCTGATCACTCAGACTTCTCTCCGAGCAAGTGACAAAGACTTCCTTTACAAATGCAACAGGAAGGTCTCATATTACACACAGAACAAAGACTTGTGTAGCCTGTGAACTTCCGGGAAGATTCTTTCCCACAGCTAGCCACATCATGTGATGTCAACAAGCTGGCAGTTTGCAGCTGCGTTGTAGTCATATTGTAACACTCTGTACATGTACAGAAGCTATGTCATCTTACAAAAGAAAGGAAGGAAGGGGGGAAGAAAAAGAGAAAAGAAAAAGGAGGTTTAAACCAAGAGAAATTTATTCAAATTTCTTTATGGAAAACTTGGAACCATTGAGGGAAATCATCCTTATGTGTCCTTTGCTCCAGGGGCTACTTAAGACAAAAGGGTTAAGTACTGGACCATCAAAAGTGAAGAGGTTGCCAAATTCCAAATCTAACATGCCAAATTCTTTTCACAGGTAAATATCAGAGCACTCCCACTGTAAGTTCCTCTCTTGAGTAGTTTCCCCCCCCCCCCCCCAGGGATTTAAATGAATTTTATAACAGGTTTTGTTTGTGTATTTTAAGAACAGCATTTTTTTGTTTGTGTATTTTAGGAACAGCATTTCCTGACAGATTTTTCATATGAAATAGTTTTCCCTTTCAACAGGATACATGAACCCCACTAAGAAAGTGTTTGTTCCTTCTTTTCTCCCACAGCACCAAAAAGAAAAAGAAAAAAGTGAAAGGATACAAACAGTAATTTAAATACTCTTTATCCAAGTAATTTAAATATTCTGTATCCAAGATTCTCAGAAAAGTAATTGCATTTGTATTTCTTTTCGTCTTTCTTCCCTTACAGTCACACAGTCACTTTCTTTCTACTCTGCGAAACAATTCTGAAACTCTGCTATATTAGTTGACTTCCCTTTATCTCTTTGTGGCTTCTGACACTTTTTAAGTTACATATAATCTGTTTTCATTTATTAAATCAGTTTTTTCATTATGTCTATGAAATTAATCTAAGCACAACCAAGTATTGTATTTTCATTTGGGATGCTCATTGTTAGAATGCCAAAATAGATAGGCATAGAGTTTCTTTTAAAAGAGTGTTCTTTAGCATTTATTTATTTTTGGTTCCTCATAGGTCGTGTCCTTTTTTTACTTTGGGGACATGTCCATCACATGTGGAATAAGGTTCCTTCATTTTGTTGCATCTCCAAAACTTATTGCTGATATTTATTTATTCTGACTGATTTGGATGGGATCAGGTACCATATGTAAGTCATTTTCATGAAGTTCTCTTTTATGAGATAGCACATGATGAATTTTAAGCCTTTTTCCATTGTTTCCCCATTTTTAAGTCCAGTAATCTATGTGGTTTTGATAATATCTTTGCATTATTTAATAATAATTATTTTCTAAATCTGATGTCTTTGTGTCAAGCCTGCTTTCATCTGACTGGTAATCTAATTTTTTTGCTTTCTTTTTATAT
Organism: Podarcis tiliguerta; assembly: GCF_965153285.1. Lineage (NCBI taxonomy): Eukaryota > Metazoa > Chordata > Lepidosauria > Squamata > Lacertidae > Podarcis > Podarcis tiliguerta. The sequence continues at coordinate 57,819,369 of NC_139545.1, read as the reverse complement.
TTTCACCTTTCTTGTTGGGTGTAGTGAAGGGTTAACTTTCTGTGCCTCGAGACTGAGGGGACGGGCTTACAAGGGAAGTAAGCCAGGATGTGACGAAAGCAGCTTGGAATGCTGTGTGAGTTCAGGGAAAATTGAAAGCAGCAGTCTGTAGCTGCGTAGCTGCAAGGAGAGAGGCAGAAACATGCAGCTCCATTCAGATGGGAGTTGATTCTGTAAATACTTGCTTTTTGGGACAATAAAGAGACTTTAAAACAGAAGCAATGTCTTGGGACGTGCTCTTTCAATCACACGCGTCTGCTGTGCTACTTTGCTAATTGTTTTACGACCTGCAGAGGTTCACAGGGGGAAGCGTGCTGGACACTGAATAATAAAGCAATAAATCTACCGAAGAGCTTATCGGAAGAGGTCAACCGAATAGGTTATGGACCCGACGCGAAGCGTGTGAGAAATGGCTTTGAAGCTGTGTTTGCTGAACGTCAGTTTGATTGACTGCCAAGCACTTCAGAGGGCAGATCGAAGCAGAGGCTGACGGAGCTGAGAGCCACGAAATACCCAGTTTGGCTGCCTGAGTGAGTACAAGCCAACAGAAGGGAGGAGAAGGGAGGAAATGGCTCTGAAAGATGGACATGGCTTTGAGCTTAAACTGCCATGTCACGAGACTGAATAGCCACAATTGGCTGGAGTGGAGCTTTCAAGCAGAGCAGACCCTAGTTGGGGAAAAGCTGTGGGATGTAATTCAGCCACACAATGCAGCTGGGAAAACAGAGGCTGAAAGGGCTGCAGAGAAGCGTGTGCTTGCTTTTTTGGCTGAAAATGTGGATGCTCATCTAGTGCCTGTTGTCCTGGATGCAAAAAGGCCAGGGGCCACTTGGCTAGCACTCCGAGAGGCTTGTGAAGCAGGGGTGGAAAGCAAGGGCCAAGACGTGGCTGCATCAGAAAAGGAGAGGCAAGATGGCCGGCCACATTCTTGAGAGCCGATACACAGCTGGGAGGAGCTGGGAGCCCCCACGGGGGGGGCGAAGGGACTGTTTCTGTTCCTGTTTCTGTTACTTGCAATGCTGCTGATACTTTTGAGGAGCCTGGAGAGAGGCCAAGTGTTGGGAGCCCTTTACCCACCAGAGGGGGTGCAGGAAAACGTCCTGGGGGCCCTGTGTGCAGTGGGGGGCAGTGAGCAGTGAAAGCTCAGAGATGCCTCTTTCTCTAAAGGCTGCCAACAGTTGTTTATGCCAAGAGCTAAAGCCTAGCCGTGCGAAGCTGAATGCAGCTTGAGGCTTCAAGGCCAGCCACCTGGAGCAAGTAGAGATAAGAGCTGCGAACTTGTGTGGGAACGTCGAGACAAGTCCAGTCTCCATGGCAACTGAAAGAGTTGCATCTACGGAAGCTGTGAAGGTCGTGGGCAAGTCTTCCTGCCGGGGGGAGTCTGTTGCCGTGACAACCAGAGAGAACATCTGCAGAAGCCCCAAGGAGGGGGGTAGCGAGGAGATTGTTGCTATGGCGACCCAGGAATGTCAACAACAAAACTTTCTCACTGTAATAATTGACTCAGGAGCCTCAAATACGCTAGTGCCACCTAGCTGTCTGTTAAGAAATTGCAAGACAGTAAAAACTGAAAAGTTTGTTACGATCGCGGATGGGACCAGAAAAAGACTAACGCAATCAGGCTTTTTCTTCTGTCCCTTAAGCATGAAGTCAAAGCTTTTGCAGTGCCCAGTTTAACTAATTGTTTGTTAAGTGTGCATGATTTACTTGTCGATGGTTTTCATGTTTCTTTTACAGGTACCAAGTGCGAATTTTCCAAGGATGGAAAACACGTGTACACAGTACAGGCTAAAGACAATTTGTTTGCTGTAAATGTGCCTTTTTCCACAGGAGAGGATGACACCGAAGATGCAAAGGGGCAATGTGTGAATGTAGCGCCCCGCAATGGTTGTTCCCATATTTGGCACAGACGTTTCACCCATTTGAATTGGGGCCATCTTCAGAAAGCACCAGAATTGACACAAGGGTGCAAATTTAGGAGTTGTGGAAAATTTTTAGATTGCAATGCATGTAAACAGGCAAAAGTTGTGACATGCTCCTATCCAAAGTCAGAGAGACAGACCACACAACCCTTTGAATTAATTCATGCAGATTTGTGTGGACCCATGTCTGTTGAGTCACTGGGAAAGTCAAGCTTCTCTCTGCTTTTGGTTGATGATTTTTCGAGATCTGCTTGGACCTTTGCCCTTAAGTCTAAAGGGGAGGCGGCTAAAATGATCAGGGATTGGATCACCGCAGTTGAGGTAACCTTTTCCACCAAAGTTCGTGGTTTTCAAAGTGACAGAGGTTCTGAATTCACTGGTTCTGCTTTACAGGATTTCTTTAAGGAGAAGGGGATTAGCCAGATTGACCGCTCCTTACTCTCTGCAACAGAATGGAGTCGCAGAGAGAAGGAACAGGACGGTGCAAGAAGCAGTGTCTGCGATCCTGTGGGACGCAGGGCTACCCCAAAAGTATTGGTCTGAAGCTTAGAAATACGTGGTCCATACGCAGAACAGAGTGTACAACTCTAGTGTAGGAAATACGCCGTATTTCTTACTGCATGGGAAGAAGCCAAAGGTGCACTACCTTCGTGTGTTTGGTTGTGAGGCCTGGGTGCTTATTCCAAAGGCTCTACGCAAGAAAGGTGAGCCAAGGTCTAAGAGAATGATCTTTGTAGGGTATGAGCCTGGCTCAAAGGCCTGGCGGTTTGTGTACCCAAGTGGAGACCAGTCTAGGTTGGTTATCAGCAATAGCGCTGAGTTCTGTGAACAAGCAGGTTGGAAACGTCTGCACGCTAATCCAGACGTGATTTCACAGCAGTTCTATGACTCAGACGTTGAGGAGGAAGAGGAATTTGTTGCGGGGGACTATGATCCAGAGCAACAGGTTCCACCACAGGGACAGAGTCCAAGGCAGGGACAGCTCAGGATCCCTCAGAGGGGGGAACCTAGAGCACCTCCTCAGGCAAGTGTCAAATTTGAGACAAAGTGTCAAGTTTGTATTTCTACCCTTCGCTTTCTGTACATGTGGAGTAATTTTTATTTAATAATACTCATTTTTTTAAAAAACTAAGTGAAGGAAACCAAACAAACTTAGCAGATAATAACAGTAATTATATGGAAATGTGACAATAATATTGAAATGAATAAAATGCTTAATGCGCTAAGATTTTTATTTGCAGCTTCCCAAGGAAGCTCAAGGACATTCTTTTTTTGCGTTTTGCCCCTTCCTTTTCTAACTGTGTCTTTAAGTCCCCGAAAAACCCTGCCCCCTTGCTCCCCGAAAAACCCTGCCTCACATGATTTCCTCAAAGACTGGTGCAGAATTAATAATTGTATGTTGTGTGTATTATGTGTTATTATGTAGGAATGCTGAAATATGTCTGATGGTGTGTTATTTCCACAAAGGGGAGACCCAATTTTGTGTATAATTGTTTTTATGTTCAATGTATAGCGTCTTATTGCTTACACCCCAATGGAGGATTCATACGCACTTCATGCTTTCAAATAGATCAGGCTATTGTATAGTCCAATATTTAGAAAAGAAAGTCAACTGATGACCAAATTTCCTTACCCCACCTGGCACTCTGCAGTGTGCCAACCTTCTCTAGCCATTTTAAATTGTTCTAAATTCACTTCACCAAGAAAAGCTTCAGGACCCATGACACAGCAGATACATGAAAGTGTATATGCTTTGATTTAGCAGGAATAATCCCTTATACAGTTAAATTGACTATATTTGGACAAGTGCCCTTTTTTTAAAAAAATGGTTCTCTTAACAGATTGGTTTGAAAGTTGAGAACCATGGGCCTATATAAATTCTAATTGGACTCAGTTTGAATTGGGCAAGTGTATCCAGGCTGCAATTAGCTTTTTGGTCCTTTAAGAGCAAGTGAGCAACTTCTCATGAACTTCCCAAGACCAGAGGCTATAATAATAAAATCCCATAGAAAGGCCAGGGCAAAGACATCTTCTCTCATGACATGTCCAAACCTGTGGCAGCTATGGTGACTGCCAGGCGACATGGTCAATATGAAAGCCCTAAGGGGATTCACCAGGAATTGTTGCTGCTGTGGCACGATGGAGGTGTGAGACCAGAGGAGAGCTAGCTTGACACCTGAGAACACACACACAAAAAGGCGGAGGACAAAGCAAACTGCATTTCCAATTGTTATTGGACCTTCCTGCTAAGTAAAAAGGATAGACCACTATTGAGAAAATGTTTCTCCCAAGGTGCTAGAATACCACAAGTAATTTAGTACATGATAGCCTATGGCTAGCTGTGTGCACTGCTGCACTTGCAAATCTCCTTAATATTTAGCTTTTTAAATTGTGCAGAGAAAAGGATTGCACAGTAGCCACCTTTGCTGGCTGCTGTTTTGCTCCAATTGTCCTGGCTGGTGTCCTTGCTTTTTGTCCAAGGGAGCCCTCGGATTTCTCTGTTAACAGTTCTCACAAGTACATATTTTTAAAGGTCTGACAGCCTAAATGTCCACATTTTGCTTTGCTGCATATTTTGTGATTTTAAATTTGCTGATGTTCTCTCACCAAACAAAGGGTTTTGCTCCAACTTGGATCTTGCCCCCAGCCTCCAGGGAATTCTCCTTATGTATACCCATTTTTTCCGTGCCAGTCAACAACTAGCATCAGCTCTCTATGGCTTCAATCAGGAGATGTTCACAGCCCTAAATGGCGGTGATTGAATCTTATCGCTGCTGCTGAGCCAGTGCCCACCCCCTTTCTGAGGCCTGTACAACAGAAGTTCATGAAATGTTCACGTTTGTTCCACTATCATATCTGGTGTTGTAAACAAAAATTGTCCTTTTCCCTTATGGGGTATCCAAGAGCCCATATAGAGTCCTTACGTAGGTTCCCTATTGGTAGGAGAAAATAACAGAGGCCAACCAGAGAATGCTTCTCAATAGTAAGCTTGATCTTTATTGATCTGTTTCAACAGAGCGCTCCCCTCACACGCAGGAAAGGAGGAGGAACCCAGAAAAATGGCATGCAAGGCCTTATAAAGACTTTTGAGATTGCCACCCTGTAGATCAAGACCACCCCCAGAAACATCATGCATACATCACAGAAGGGGTGTAATCTAAGACCACCCTCCAGATACATCACACCTACATCACAAAAAAGGCAGTCTAAAACAGAATTTGAATGTTGTTTTTCTCCTGTCGTTGTTTATCTCCTGTCTGGCAGGTTACTTGACTGGATTGCCTGGGGAGCCTGGCCAGTCTTTTGTAATGATAAATACTTAGTTCCGGGACCATGTCACAGTCTCACACCCTATTAAAACACAGACATACCCTTAAGACAGGATTTGTGAAGGAAAAGGCAATGGGGAGGCTTTTCCATTTTCCTTTGACCTTGCAGAGAAAACATTTGGTCAGTTTGGGAATCAAAATGGTTCCAGGTCGGTCTTCCTGTGCTGATCTATGTATGTGCTTGGTTGGTACACTTATGAACATTTAACATATATCTAAGACGTCAAAATTCCTATCACACTGGTCAAATATTTTCCCTGCCTTTTGCAAAGTTTTACAAAACTGCACAGACCTCTTCCGTTGGGGATGACAGTGGGACAAAATTCATGAGTGCAGACATTGTGAGCAATGATAGTGTTATGTACTGAAGTTCTCACCCTGGACCAGCAGAAGGATACTGTAGATAGTTATGCAAATGAAGGATCGAAAGTGACGTTCAGGGATTGGATAGTTTTAGAAAGTTGCTACAGTAACATACTGGAGCTCTATATAAGCAGGCTGAGCCCTTCAGCTCAGTTCTGTTCTGGCCTCTGAATAAACAAGAGCTGGTTGAAGAATCGCTGTGTCGTCTGATATGTTCACCCACAACTTAACAGATAGCTCTATTTTAACTCCTTGTTTCTCTGTTCAGCCTTAGGCATTAGACAAATTGTGTTCTACATTTGTATGAACGTACTCAAGCCTTGCATATTTCTCTGCTTTATCCTAGGAATCACCCTTTGGGACCACGACTCGCTTCAGAAGGACTTGTGTATCAAACCAAAACCAAAGACTGAATATGAAATCATTGCATCTGATTCCATCGATGATAAGGCCTCTGCCCTCAATGTCACTGCATCGCTCAAGGCCAGTTTTTTGGGGGGACTGGTTGAAGTGGATGGATCAGGCAAATTCCTTCAAGACACAAAGCAGTCCAAGCAACAGGCCAGAGTCACTCTGCAGTACAAAGCTACCACCAAGTATTCACAGCTGACCATGAGCCATTTGGGAATCCAAAATGTCGCTTATCCAGCTGTTTTTGAGCATGGCACAGCCACCCATGTTGTCACTGCCATCTTGTATGGAGCCCAGGCTTTCTTTGTGTTCGACCGAAATGTCTCTTCTTCTGAGTCCATGCAAGACATACAAGGAAACCTCCACGCTGCGGTCAACTTGATTGCAGTCTCTATCAAAGGGGAAGCATCTGTCCAGATAGAGGAGAAGGAGAAAGCCCAAACGGAGAATTTCAGCTGCAAGTTCTATGGGGATTTTTCTTTGGAAAGTAATCCGGTGACTTTTCAAGATGCCATGAAAGTCTACAGCGATCTGCCCCAAAAGCTCGGGGAGGATGGAGAGAAGGCTGTGCCTGTCAGAGTTTGGCTGTACCCACTGACCAAGCTAGATTCCAGAGCAGCTAAGATGGTGCGTGAGATCAGCTTAACACTGATCTTTGATGCTCAAACTGTCTTGGAGAATCTGAATGAAATCAACATGCGATGCAATGATCTGGCTATGAATCCTGCTGCTGAAAACTTCCCAGAATTAAAGAAGAAAATCAAGAGATTCAAGGATCTGTGCAAGCAGCACAGGCAGACTTTCCAGGAACACCTGGCAGGAATCCTGCCTTTGATCCGGGGAGGGGGGAAAGAGGAAAGAGTTCTGGTGAACATTTTAATGTCCATTAACCAGTCTCCCTTCAACAGCCAAAGACTCAGTGAGTTTTTGGATGCCAAGGAACGAGAGATTAATTTTTTGAATTCTTACCTTAGTATTCTAAGTGGAATGGAAGTAATCTCTTCCCAGAACAAACTGGAAGAAATCGTGCTAAACTCTGCGAATGAGTTTGTTGTCTCATTTACCTTCACTTCTTTACATGATGAGGAACCATTTTTAGCCAGCTTACAAGACTGGCTTCAGAAAGATTTTGTTCAGGAAACAACAAATTCCATCAGTGGCCAGTCGACACCCAAGAACAGTAAAGCCTGGTTTGAGCACAAAGAGAAAAATCAGAATGCTCGTAAAGCTGCCAAATCCATTAGAGATTTTGCCCGGGTCAATAAATCAAATGAGAAAACCCGGTTCCTTGTGGCTTCTGTCCCAGATCAGGACAACCCAGGTGCTTCCATTTACCTCTATGAAGATGGGGAGATGTTCAGCAGCAACTTCGAGCTGCCCTCAAAACCTCTCCCTCCGCTGATTGGCCAAATTGGACATGAGAGCGTGCAGCTGACATTTCAACCAGCGGAGTATGGGAGGGCTTCAATTTCTAGCTATCAGGTAGAGTACAAGATTGCAGGAGAAGAAAATTGGAAGACTATGAATACTGACGACAGTCAGGAGACATTCCAAGTCAGAGGGTTGAGCGCAAACACAGAATACCAGTTTCGATACAGCGCTAGGAGCAAACCAGGACTTAGTGAGACCAGCAACGTGAGTGAATCTGTACAGACACTTCCTACCAGCCCTCCTGGGGAACTGAGAGTGATATTCGCAGAGTCTTCCAAAATCAGTATAGCCTGGGAGAGCCCAAAGGTCATTGGCCAGGGAGCTGTTATAAAGGAATACAAAGTGGACTACAGTGAAGCGGCTGGAGAGGCAAAAAGCAAGGACAAAGATGAATGGGCTGAAAAAAGAACAGGGAAGAAAAGAGAGTTCTGTGAGATGGATGGTCTGAAGCCCCAGACACCCTACAGATTCAGAGTCTCAGCCATGTGTGCCGGTGGAGCTGAGAGTGAGCCCAGCAAAGAGATTGAGGTTTCCACATCATTGGAAGGAGACGAGAAGAGAATAGCTTGTAAATACCTCCAAGACAGCAGACGCGTGGAGAATGGGCCACCAGCAGTGTATGCTCTGCCACTGGAGCCCGTACAGGATGTCTCTGGATCCTGTCTAACATACCAGCTAGGGAAAGAGAACATTCATGCCCCCAACAAAGTGATTATGGTGATGGGGGCAACAGGGTCAGGGAAAACCACTCTCATCAATGGGATGATCAATTATGTCCTGGGCGTGCAATGGGGAGATAAATTCCGATTCAAACTTATTCATGAAAATACCAACAGAAGCCAAGCTCAAAGCCAAACATCAGAAGTGACCGCCTATGTTGTCCACCACTGCAAGGGTTTCCAAGTCCCCTATTCCCTCACCATTATTGACACTCCAGGATTTGGAGACACAAGAGGAATAGAGCGTGACAAGTTGATAATAAAACAGATCCGGGAGTTTTTCTCCTCCCCAGGGGGCACTGATCGTATAGACGCCATCTGTATTGTCGTCCAGGCCTCTTTACCTCGTTTAACGCATGCCCAGAGATACGTTTTTGACTCTGTGCTCTCCATCTTTGGCAAAGATATAAAGGACAACATCCTAGTCCTGATCACATTTGCAGATGGACAGACCCCTGCTGTTCTCGAGGCCATTAAGGAAGCCAATGTACCATGCTCCAAGGATGCCAAGGGCACCCCTGTGCACTTCAAATTCAACAATTCAGCACTGTTTGCCAACAATCCTGTGGAGCCTGGAGGCAACTTCAATTTTGATGAAATGTTTTGGAAAATGGGCACCATGAGCATGAAGACCTTCTTTGATTCATCCCACACGCTAGAAACCAAGAGCTTAACATTGACAAAGGAAGTGCTCAGGGAGCGAAAAGAGCTTGAAGCTGCTATTGAAGGGTTGCAGCCCCAAATCAAAGCTGCACTGGCCAAGCTGGAAGAACTGAGGAAGACGCAGGAAGCCCTGGACAAGCATAAGGTTGACATGGCGGCAAACAGAAACTTTACATATGAGGTAGAGGTAACTGTACCAGTGAAGACGGATATATCTGGCACAGGAAAATACATAACTAATTGCATGAATTGTCACGTCACCTGTCACTATCCTTGTGAAATTCCTAGAGATGAAGATAAGCATGGTTGTGCAGCTATCAATCAGAGGACAGGAAAATGCATAGTCTGTCTGGGTCAGTGTGTGTGGAATATGCACTTCAATCAGAAATACAAATTTGAATATACAACAAAAAAAGAGAGAGGGACCTATGAAGAACTGAAGCAAAAGTATGAACGTGCCTCTGGTGAGCTGATGACCACAGAGAAATTGCTCGAAAAGCTTAATGAGGACTATGAAGAAGTGAAACACATCTTAGTAGAGCTCATCAAGAAATCATCTCAAAGCCTCCAGCGCCTTCAGGAGATTGCCCTGAAGCCCAATCCGCTCTCTACCCCAGAGTACATTGATCTGCTCATCATGTCCGAAGAACAGGAGCTGAAGCCTGGATATCAGGAGCGAATCCGGTCCCTGAAGGAAGTGAGGAAAGTAGCTGAGTTAATACAGAAAATTGCCAACAAGGAGCCTCTGCTGCCTGGAGAGCAGAAGCTGTATGATCAAATCGAAGAAAAAAAGTGCTTGGCATTAAGCAAAATTAATACAGGGTTTGAAACTTGTATACTGGTTTAAACAAGGGGATCATATATAGCTTTTCAGGCACGCTTTGTTTGCTTTTGGCTATCAGCAGAGAGCTCAAGTTCTGTGAGTGTAATTCAGACCAGAGTCTCTTGCTCTCTGTGCATATTTGGGTGAAGGTGGCTGTGGAAACATTTGTAGCTGTCGTGAGGTGAGCTTATCCACATCTTCATTTGCCCGGCCAGTTTTGCTTGGGGAAAATTGATCTTTAGTGCTGCATCAGAACTAACAGCAATCAGGTTTTCCGTGGAATGCCATTTGTTGTGATTTAGCGCTAAAGAGCAGGCTGGGGGAAAGCAGTGGGGCAAAGGCAAAATTGCTTGGAGCTGTGCCTGGAAAGTGTGAGATAAAAACTGCTCGGAACCATGCTTCCCAGGCACGGAACAGACAGAAGTGTGAACGAGCCCTTTGTTGCTGCAGACATTGTTCCTACCTGCTTATTGTCTAATTGGTGTTGGGTGAAATGCTGTTCTCTCCAGGGATTTGTATTATCTCCGATGACCGCCAATAATAATAATAAGGAAAGTGAATGGGGCCTCATATGGAAGTGCTTCTTCTGACCACCCCAGCATAAGAACGGGTCCAAGAATGGTACCTGGAACGTGATTGGAAACTTGGGGTGTTGCAGGAATGCTCTTGACAGGAGCTGCTCATGGCCCCTTTGTCCTAGCAAGCTCTTGACCTGCCTGATTGATCTCTCTCCCATTCTGAGGCATTGCTTATTCTGTATTCTTCCTTGTCCATAGAATCTTAGAATTGTAGAGTTGGAAGAGACTCTGAGGGTCATCTAGTCCAACCCGATACAATGCAGGAATCTCAATTAAGCATCCAATCTCTGCTTAAAAACCTTCAATAAAGGAGAGTCCACAACCTTCAGAGGCAGCCTCTTCCACAGTCAAACTACTCTTACCATTGGAAAGTTCTTCCTAATATTTAGTCAAATCTCCTTTCTGGTAACTTGAATCCATGGGTCTGGTTCCTACCCTCTGGAGCCCTTCAGATATGAAGATGTTTCTCCTGTCTCCTCTTAGTCTCCTCTTCTCCAGGCTAAACATACCCGGCTCCCTCAACCGTTCCTCATAAGGCTGGGTTTCCAGAGTATATTTTCAACTGGCGACTGATTGTAATCTCTCTGTCTGTGATTACTTGTAATATTTTTTCTTTCATTTTCTCATTGTTAGCCATCTAGATGTATTTTTGAAGATCCAGTAGGATATAATTTCTTTTTGAAAACACTCCTTAGCACTTAACCCTGGATATATCTGCATTTTGGGGGAGAATATTCTATTGCTCTTTGTACCAGCAGTGCCAAAGAGGCTCCCCGCCAATGAATTCCTGGAGCTGAATCAGAAATCCAGTGTGAAGGATCCATGCCTAGAAGCCATATCCACCAGCAGGCGACTAGGGCATGACCAGATCACCTCTGCTGGCTGACAACTAGGTCAGACCAGATCCTGCCTCTTTCCCTGCACTGGGAGACTGCTGAGAAACTTGACTGCCGGAGATGTCTTGTGCACTTTGCATTTTGAACCCTGCACGCTGTAACCACAACTGCCCACTGATTTCTCCCATGTTTGGGGAGTCACGTTTTACTGCTCTTTGCCTGCTTCCTGCAGCCGTGAAACAGCCTCTAAATAAAAGCTACTCTGTTCTTTAAGAAGGGTCTCATCAGTGTCTCCTGAGCAGGGCCTGTGCAAGACATTTTGCTACCTGAGGCGAATTACAAGATGGCATCCGTTCCTCATACAGAGGTTGGACCAGCACTTGGATCTTAACCCAGCCTGACTGCTGAGAGAGTGTCTCCACCACACCTGAGGCAGCACGAGATTTTAGTAGGGCCAGGAGGACATGCTGGGTAGCAGAGCTGGGCACCACATTCAGTTGAAGCCCAAATCCTTTCCCCTGTATTTTATAATTAAGGTTTTATTCAGACTTTTCATATTACATTTCATTGAAAAGCAAACTGATCTAAAAAAGAAGAGAAAGAAAGGTGCAAAGTCCTCTCTGACAGGTAGATCTTAACTCTTATCCCACACAGAAGGGGGCGGAGCCTCCCAGCTCTCACCTGGGAGCTTCTCTCTCTTCTCCCAGCTTCCCACCTTGGAAGATCCTTACTTCCCTGCTTCTCACACAGGGTCCTTCACCAGCCAGCCACCAGCCCAAATCCTGAGCCAGTTCAGAGGGATCTGGCCTTGGGTCAAGCTGGGTCGAGACAGCCCCAGATCAGGTCGGGCCCCTCGCTGCGATCCAGAACTGTCAGGTGGCCAAACTGGGCAACTTCCAGCAAATATTAAAAACATAATAAAACATTAAACATTTAAAAAACAACCTTCCCTATACAGGATTGCCCTCAGATGGCTCGGGGTCAGGTAACTCCATACCCTCCAACATTTCTCCGGTGAAAATAGGGACGTCCTAAGGAAAAGTGAGACATTCTGGGATCAAATCAGAAACTGGGATGGCTTCTCTAAATCAGGGATGTCCCTGGAAAATAAGGACACTTGGAGGGTCTGTTTTCCAAGCAAGCAAGTCATAAATTTCATAAATTACACATCTTGTTCCCATATCAGCCTGCAGTACAAGAAAGGAACACGCCCATTATTTTAATGCATGTCAGTCACAGAAACAGCACATCATTTTACTTAACAATATCTATGTTAACAAAAGTGGCTGCAGGTTAGCAAAGCCAAAAAGGAGGAAGCTGCGGTCCATTTGAGCAATCAATCTGTGGTATGTTTTGAAAGTACAGTCTATTATTGAATAAGACAGAAAGCAGAAGGGATTGTACACACACAGAGAGAGAGCAAGCTTGTTCTCTGAATGCCGATCCTTATCTAGCTAACAGCAGCACCACACCCAAAGCAGAAATATTAGCAGATTTGGGTGGGTAGCAGGAACCCCCAGGTTTGAAGAAGTACAACATGTACACACCCTGCCACCTTTCAGGAAGAAATATTTCCTGGGGGAGACTAACCAGCCCAAAGCCCAGCGGCCCAGGAAGCCTGAGTCGCTGCTGGGGAAGAAATGGAAATGTGGGTGGGAAGAGGAATGGAATGGAGTGTCCTGGGAAAGGATGCCGAGTGGGAAGATCCCAGGTGGGCGTCTAAGAGAGTTCAGCTGAACGGGGACACGTGGGGTCTGCAACTCATCTTAAACCTTTTGCGTTCAGGTGGCCTTTGACCAGCTACGATTGGCCCAACAGCCATTCCTGGACCAGGGAAGCCTTGCCACGGTGGTTCGTGCACTGAGTACATCAGGACTGAGTTGCTGCCATGCGCTCTATGTGGAGCTTCCCCCGTGTTTGAGCCAGAAGCTGTAGCGAGTGCGCGATGCTGCAGCACAATTGTGGCCACAGTGAGACCTTGTCTGCATAGGAAGTCTGGGCTCAGAGGTCTGGTTACCCGCTTGAGTTCAAGCCATTCATCTGAGCACTTGGGGAGGGGTCTCTTTCTCCTCCTCTGGGCAGCCTGTCCATCTTTGAGAGTTAATATAGGATGGATATTATAGGAAGTGATGTTCCCACCATAAGCGGAAGAAAGAGAGCTGCTGTCCTCCCTCGCAGGGGCGGCTGTGGACCAGCTCCAGAAAACTGCCCGCCTCGGGGGCAAGGGAGGATGAGTTTGGAGCCCCTCCCTCCTGGGAGAAGCATGCGACCAGTGGGCGGAGCCTCTGCGCACACCTGGGGGGCCCTCCTCCCTCCCTTCAGAATCCCAACTGCCACCTGCGACCTGAGCTGGGGGGGTGGGGGTGTCCAACTTGTTCAAATCTGCTCAGAAACGGTTAGTGTTTTTAAAAATGTATATGGTGGTAAATGTTTTGGAAGATTTAACAAAAATGATATGGGGGGAAGGAAACGGTTAGTAGAGAGGGAGGACCCCTACGAAGAGAGGTTGTGGGGAGCATCAGTGTAAGGGGGGGCAGAACAACAGTCCCAGGTTCATCATCTACTCAAAAGAACCTAAGGAGACCCCGCTGGATCAGGCCAATGACCCGCCTAATCCAGCATCCTCTTCGCCCAGGGCCCAACTAGACGCCCCAAAAGGAAACTGCCAAGCAGAATTTGCACCCAGAGCCACCCAGAGCCCTCTCCTCCTCCTCCTCCTCCTCCTCCATGAATTTGTCGAACCCTCTTTTAAAGCCATCCAGGTTGGTGGCCATGGCTGCTTCCTGTGGCAGGGAGTTCCACGGTTAAACTCTGTGCTGCATGAATAAGTCCCGTCTTTTATCTGACCCGAATCTTCCAACATTCAGCTTCACTGCAGGTCCACAAGTTCTGGTGTTTTGAGAGAGGCATAATTTTATAAACTTCTAGTATGTCGCCTCGAACTCGCCTTTCCTCTAGACTCAAAATGCTGCAACTCTCAGGGGAGTCGCTCCACTCGCTCAGTCATTTTGGATGCCCTTTTCCGAAGCTTTTCAAATTCTACAATATCCTTTTTGGATATTGTAGAATTTGAAAATATCCAGAACTGCACGCAGTACTCCAAACTGAGTTACACCTTAGATTTGTGGCCCTCAGTTTTCTGGCTCTCAAGCGCTAACAATCACTTCCTGAAAATGAATCCCAAACCACTGTTGTTGTTGTCGTCTAAAAGTCTGGCTGCCGAGAGAGCACATTTGTAATATTCAGTAGTCCTCCCTCCTGGGGGTTTGGTTCCTCCCCTGCTAAAAATTTCCCCTTAGGGGTTCAAATATGGTGCCTTCACACTAATATTCCCGGTTGGTCAGACATTATTCAGTACTGCATTGCAGGACAGAGTTCAAGGAGTCTGTTGATCTACATTAGCTGTGATCTGCATTGGGCAAGAGATTCCCGCATTGCAGGGGGTTGGGCCCTTGGGGACCCTTCCTAACCTTGTCCTGAGGATGAAATGGGGAGGAGGAGACCCATTTAAAGCACTTTGAGCTCCTTAGGGGAAAAGGTGGCACAGAAATGTAATAAATAAATAAACTCCATGGTTCTATGATTCCCGCATTTGGGGTTGGGCTGGATGACCCTCGGGGTCCCTTAAATGATATTATCATTTAGCTGTGACTCCTGCATTACAAGGGGCTGGCCATAATAATAATAATAATAATAATAATAATAATTGTCAGGGGTTCAGGAGCAGAGTCACTGGAGAGGGAAGAAACAGAGAGCGAGGGGGAGGAGTCGGAAGGAAATGTCAGCGGCGACAGTAGTCCAAGATCTCTGAGTCTCTCCAGTGACTCGGAGGATTCACAGAAAGGGGCCCCCATGGTCAGGGCAAGGGGAGTGCCCAGGGGGACACCTCGGGAAGAAGGGGACTCAGAGAGTAGCAGCTGGAAATCCGGACCAGCGTCCCCCCCAGGGTGCAGTAGGGGGGAGGAGTCCAAGGCATCGGGATCAGGGAGCGCGCAGGCAGAGGGAGAACGTGAGGCAGGAGTGGCCACACCCTCGTCAGGGAGCGAGGAAACGGTCATCCGGAAAGTAAAACGCGCGCGCGCGCCAAGTTCAAATGTACAGGAGGGCGGCAAGGTGGGCAGCCCGGGTAAGGAGCCAGGTCCTAAAGCCCGCCGAAGAGAGGGGGAGGAGTCAGAGGGGTCTAGCTCCGCGTCGGAAGAGTCCAGGAGGAATGAGACCCCGGGGGGTAGTAAGACCCAGAGGAAGAGAGAGAGAAGGAAGAGGTGGAGTAAGATTAGAGTCTTGAACTGGTGCACGGGGGGTGGAGATCCAGACAGAGCTTCGCCGGTCTAAAGTCCAGACGTAGGGCTGGGACGCTGAGACTTGTAAATGGAGACTATTCTTCAATAAAGACTTTGATACTGTACTATCGGCTAGCGTTGGTCCTTGGTGAGCTGGGACCCGGAGCCAGCCCTGACAGTAAGCTCTGTCTCCAATTTTAAAGTTTTGGCACCAAGAACCTCGCCACGTGAGTCGGCGCAGCGAGGACAGAGGAGGGGTGCTTACAGAGCTCACAAAACTCAGGCAAGATGACGACGGAAGAGCAGATAAAAGCCCTGCAAGAAGCGGTGACACAACTCAGCACTGAGGTAATTGCATCCAGGAAGAGAGAGGAGGAGATGGTTACCTCCTGCCGGGATCTCCAGGCCAGGTTGGACGTGCTTTCCAAAGAGGGGCAAACGGGAGCCAAGGCAGAAGGCATAGGTTTGGGGAGAAGGGGAGGAAGCCTTGTATCGCATTTCGACGGGAGTTTGCAGCAGTACCCCAACTTCAGAGCAGACCTGCTGTTTGCGCTGGATTTACTTGACAAAGACTTTAGAGATGAGAGAGAGAGAGTGGGGTTTATCTTGTCCCATTTGCATGGGGAAGCCAAAACGTGGCTGCGGAATCTATGGAGGGACAATGATCCAGCGCTCCAAGATGCGAAGGCTTTTATTAAAGCAATGGACTCCTGCTTTTTATCAAAGGTAGACGTCGATATTGCCAGGAGGGACATACATGGACTTAAACAAGGCAAAGCCAGCGTGCGGCAGTACCATACTCGATTTTTCGGACTGGTTCATGCCCTGGGGTGGGAAAAAGATTCTGCGCCAGTCAGAGACCTCTTTTGGGAGGGGTTGAATGCAGATGTAAAAGCGGAGATTGGAAGAGGGGAGAGACCAAGGAGCACCCAGCAGGTAGTCCAGAGGGCTCTGGAGATCGGGGTGCATCTGGAAGAACGTCCTTGCAACAGGGAAGAAGGGCGTTGGGGAAGGGCACCAGCCAGAGCACCTCCCTTCTTTCCCAGAGAAGCAGCGCGTGCGCACTCCACACCCTCGCAGGGAGGGGGAGAAGAGCCGATGGAGATAGGAGGTGCCAGGGCTCAGTCAGCTAACAGAGCCCTAACACCGGGAGCAGCCAAAACGAAGCCTCCTAGAGGGAACAGGAAGTGCTACATCTGCGACAGTGCTCAACACATGGCGAAAGAGTGTCCCCAGAGGCTCCACAAGCACACTGCAGCCTCCGCAACAGTCGCTGAAGCAGCTCAATTGAAAACGCAGCAACAGTTAAACGACAGAGTCTGGCTGGAGGAAGAGGCACTGGGGTCCAGTCAGACAAGTCAAGGAAACAATCCCCAGCACTTTTGCAACCCACAGACCCCCTCCCACCCAAACCAGTGGTGCAGCTTACAGCGTCTCTCCAACTGCCCAATGGACGCACTCTGGAGGTGCCGATCACCATTGACTCCGGCAGCAACGCTGACTTTATAGGACTGGAATTCATTCAGCAGCACAATATACCACTGCTACCAGCCACGCTGCCCCTGAACGTTGTCACGGTGGATGGCAGAGACTTGTTAGGGGGGCAGGTGGTGCAACAAACGCAACCAATGGTGATGCGGATTGGAAATCACCGAGAAGTCATCAGCTTTAATGTCACACACCTGTCGGACACGCCTGTAGTCCTCGGCATGAGTTGGCTGCACAGGCACAGCCCAGCATTGGCGTGGTACCAACGCCAACTGACCTTCGGCTCCTCCTATTGCGCGGAACATTGCATCCTTCCTAGCCCGGAAGAAGGAGGGGACGACCCGCAGCTACAATTAGGCACGCTGCAAGCAGTGCCTCGCAAGTATGCAGCGTTTTTGGAGGTTTTCTGCGAGAAGGAAGCGGACAAGCTGCCCCCCCACAGGCCCTATGACTGCAAGATTGACCTCCTGCCAGGAGCGACGCTGCCAGCCGGGAAACTGTATTCCATGTCTGAGGATGAGCTGCAGGAGCTCAAGGAGTTCATAGACCTCAACTTGAAGCGCGGTTTCATCCGGGAGTCGAAGGCAGCGGGGGGCAGTCCTGTATTCTTTGTGAAGAAGAGGGACACGCCCCAAAAAAGACTTGTGGTAGACTTCAGAATTTTAAATTCCAGAACCAAGCCCGCGGCCTTTCCCATGCCCAAGATAGATGACCTGCTGGCGACGGCGAGGAAAGGACGCGTTTTTACAAAGTTGGATCTGCGAGGGGCGTACAACCTGATTCGCATACGGGAAGGAGACGAGTGGAAGACTGCCATGTTCACGCCCCTGGGCACATATGAATACAGAGTTATGCCCTTCGGTTTACAAAATGGCGCCCACTGTTTTCAAGCTTTCATGCATCACGTCCTGGCGGGTCTCCTCTACAAGACATGCGTCTGCTTCTTGGACGACATCCTGATATTCTCAGAATCTGAGGAGGCCCACGAAGGTGACGTCAAGGAAGTTCTGCAGAGACTGCAGGAGCATCGGCTGTATGCCAAGCTGGAGAAGTGCCAGTTCGACAGGACGGAGGTGGATTTCCTAGGCTACAAGCTGTCGGACAAGGGGCTTGCCATGGACAGCGCCAAGGTTCGCGCAGTGTTGGACTGGAAGAGCCCGCGCAATCGGAAGGAGGTCCAGCGGTTTGTGGGGTTCGCCAACTTTTACCGCAAGTTCATCAAGGGGTTCGCGATGCAGACGGCGGCCATTACTGACACGCTCAGCTCTAAGAAGAAGAAGTTCATCTGGACGGAGCAAGCGGAGCAGTCCTTTCAGAACCTTAAGCGTCTCTTCTCGTCCGAAGGGCAGCTACTGCATGTGAATCCCAGCAAACCGATGAGGGTTGAAACAGACGCCTCAGACAGAGCCGTGGGCGCCGTACTGTTGCAGGAGGACCCGCATGGGGACTGGAGACCGTGTGCCTTCTACTCTAGGAAGCTCAGCAAGTCGGAGCAAAACTACACCATCTGGGACAGGGAGTTGCTGGCCATTCATGCAGCATTCAAGGCGTGGCGACACTTCCTCGTCGGGGCCAAGCACACCGTGCAGGTCCGCACGGATCATAAGAACCTGGAGTACTGGCGCACGGCAAGATTCCTAAACCAGCGGCACATCAGATGGGCGGAATTTTTCGCGGATTTCGACTTCAGGATAGAATACATCCCAGGCGACAACAACATCATGGCGGATGCACTGTCCAGGAAGCCGCAATACCTCGAAGAGGCGGCACCAGCAGCGGCCAAGCACATTTTCGCTCCGAAAGCGTGGGCGTGCGCTGCAGCAACCGTGGACTTGGAGGCGGTCCGTCGAGCACTGCAGAGGGACCCCTTTGCACAAGCCAAGATGGAGGAGGTGCACAAGGGCACGGTGAAGGACGACGAGTTCCAAGTACGAGACGGATTGCTCATCCGCAGAGGGGCCCTCTACGTACCGGGAGACGATCTCCGGGCGAAAGTACTGCAGCAGTTACACGACGCACCCACCGCCGGGCACTTTGGCAAGGAGAAGACGGCAGAACTCGTTGCCAGAGATTTTTGGTGGCCCAAGATGCGGGGGGAAGTCGCGGAGTACGTCTCGAGGTGCGACACCTGCCAAAGGGCCAAGTCAGTCCACAAACCTCCGGCGGGACTGCTCGAACCGCTGCAGACTCCGAGCGAACCGTGGGAGAGGGTGGCCCTGGACTTTGTCACGGATTTACCCAGCTCAAGGGGTAAAACGGCAGTGCTAGTGGTGGTGGACATGTTCACTAAAATGGCCCACTTCATTCCGTGCGCGAAGGTCGCCACGGCAGAACAGACCGCCAAACTGTTCATAGACCACGTCTTCAGAGTGCATGGACTGCCACGGTCTATCTTGTCCGACAGGGGGCGCCAGTTCATTTCGAGCTTCTGGCAGAAGCTGATGGGTTTCCTGAACGTCAAGATCAACCTAGCGTCGGCGAGACACCCGCAGACCAATGGACAAGCGGAACGCGTCAACGCCGTCATGCAGCAGTACCTGAGATGCTACGCAAATCAACAGCCGACGACATGGGTGGACTACCTGCCGCTCGCTGAGTTCGCTTACAACAACACGAAGCACGTGTCCACAGGGGTGACGCCGTTCTTCGCCAACAACGGGAGGCATCCCAGAACCTTCCCGGGATTAGAGAGACTGGGGGAGGGGGAGCCACAGGCAGCGGAAGTCTTGGCGGCGGAATTGCAGGAAGTCCACGAGCAGCTTAGGAGGCAGTTAGAGCTGGCAAAGCACGCATACAAACTGCAGGCTGACAAGCACAGGAGGGTTGGTGAAGACATACAGGTGGGAGACTGGGTGTGGTTAGCGGCCCACGCAGTGCCGACCAGATCCTTAGCTAAGAAGAAACTAGGACATAAGCAGCTAGGACCTTACCTAGTTGAGGCACAGATCAATCCGGTGGCCTTCCGGTTGACACTTCCGGAAGGATCCAGAATGCACCCAGTATTCCATAGGTCGGTGCTCACGCCCTACAAAGCACCTCACCGATTTCAGGCGCAGGGCACGGCACCAGACCAGTATGAGGAGATCCCCCCAAGGAGGGAGTCGCCAAGAAGGGAACCCATCAACCAGGTCACAGAGATTTTGGACTCGAGATGGGGGGAAGAGGGAGTAGAATATTTTCTCGCAAGGGAAGGTACCCCGGCCAGCGCCAACAGTTGGGTGCCGGACTATGCCCTGGACGAGCCTCTCCTCAAAGAGGAGTTTCATGCCTTGTTCCCACACAGGCCCATGCCAGCCGAGTATTTCGACGACTGGCTTTTCACACCCACGCTTTCTACCAGCACGTTCCAGGGATTCACCTCGGACGAAGAACCACCATTAGACACACGTTCACCGGAGGGCTCGCCCTCGGGGTTTGCCTCAGACCGCTCGTTTTGGTGGGACAATCGAGGAGAGGAGAGGTGGCTGAGGGGCCCTTGGCAGGCAACGGACCCAGAGGGGAACGAGGGTGAGAGGGACATGGACGTGATGGGGGAGGAAGTTGGGTTCGAGCATGGCGGCACGGAGATGGAAGCAGAGGAGAACGAGGTCGGCGAGGACATGGAGGACGAGCCGGATTTCTCTAACTGGATGCACGCCACGGGGGACGAACTGTATCCACCATTCACCCCCACAACGACGGAGCACCCAGCACCCCCGCCGGAGGAAGGGGAGGGGGGAAGGGGGGGCTTCGAGGGGGGGATGGATGTCAGGGGTTCAGGAGCAGAGTCACTGGAGAGGGAAGAAACAGAGAGCGAGGGGGAGGAGTCGGAAGGAAATGTCAGCGGCGACAGTAGTCCAAGATCTCTGAGTCTCTCCAGTGACTCGGAGGATTCACAGAAAGGGGCCCCCATGGTCAGGGCAAGGGGAGTGCCCAGGGGGACACCTCGGGAAGAAGGGGACTCAGAGAGTAGCAGCTGGAAATCCGGACCAGCGTCCCCCCCAGGGTGCAGTAGGGGGGAGGAGTCCAAGGCATCGGGATCAGGGAGCGCGCAGGCAGAGGGAGAACGTGAGGCAGGAGTGGCCACACCCTCGTCAGGGAGCGAGGAAACGGTCATCCGGAAAGTAAAACGCGCGCGCGCGCCAAGTTCAAATGTACAGGAGGGCGGCAAGGTGGGCAGCCCGGGTAAGGAGCCAGGTCCTAAAGCCCGCCGAAGAGAGGGGGAGGAGTCAGAGGGGTCTAGCTCCGCGTCGGAAGAGTCCAGGAGGAATGAGACCCCGGGGGGTAGTAAGACCCAGAGGAAGAGAGAGAGAAGGAAGAGGTGGAGTAAGATTAGAGTCTTGAACTGGTGCACGGGGGGTGGAGATCCAGACAGAGCTTCGCCGGTCTAAAGTCCAGACGTAGGGCTGGGACGCTGAGACTTGTAAATGGAGACTATTCTTCAATAAAGACTTTGATACTGTACTATCGGCTAGCGTTGGTCCTTGGTGAGCTGGGACCCGGAGCCAGCCCTGACAATAATGTTTTATTTATACCCCGCCCTCCCTGGCCAGAGCCGGGCTCAGGGCAGCTAACACCAATAAAATAAAATCACAGTAAAAAAATAATAGGGGAAAAGAGAGGGAGAAAAAAAACAATTTAAAATACAGGTTAAAATGTAATTTAAAATGCAGCCTCATTTTAAAAGTACCCATAGATCAAAACCGTAAGGGGAGGGAAACATAAGGGTCAGACTGAGTCCAAACCAAAGGCCAGGCGGAACATCTCTGTCTTGCAGGCCCTGCGGAAAGATGTCAAGTCCCGCAGGGCCCTAGTCTCTTGTGACAGAGCGTTCCACCACGTCGGGGCCAGTACTGAAAAGGCCCTGGCCCTAGTTGAGACCAATCTAACCTCCTTGAGGCTCGGGACCACCAAAGTGTTGTTATTTGTGGACCTTAAGGTCCTCCGCGGGGAAGACCAGGATAGGCGGTCCCGTAGGTATGAGGGTCCTAGGCCATATAGGGCTTAAAAGGTCAAAACCAGCACCTTCAACCTGACCCTGTACTCCACCGGGAGCCAGTGCAGTTGGTGAAGATGCCCCCTGGACCTCTCTTCCATGCCACGATGTTACAATCACCCCACTAAGATCTGCCTCGGCCAACGCCTGCCTGCGTATGATCAGATTTATTGGCACACACGGTAAAATAAGCCATGAAAAGAGGTAGAAAAAGCAGGGGAAGAGAGAAACAACACCCAAATCTCCATATTACATTTTATTATCAATAAAGAATATATATAAAAATAACAATCAGATTTATTGCTAACCCAAGTCAGCTGTGTGCCAGAGCCAGACAGGCTGCCTGCCTTCAATTTTTCTGGGGGTTTCCAGAAGGGGAGACCCTCGCCATACAGCCCCTTTGCCCCCTTCCATCACCCCACCTCCTCCGTTTTCACGAAAGGAGCCTGGCTGTCGGGCTGCGTCGCCCACGGGCCGCCCGCTGCGTTGGCGTGGCTGCGCTCGTGCAGTTTCAGGCTTCGCTGGCAGCGGAAGGCCTTGCCGCAGACACGGCAGCAGGAGCGACCCTCTGGCCGCTCACCCGAGTGCGCCGCCTGGTGCCGGAGCAGCCAGGAGCTGCACGCAAAGCTCTTGGCGCAGTCCTGGCACTGGTGGAGCTCCTCCCGGGTGTGGGAACGCAGGTGCTTGAGGAATCCGGCCTTCTGGGAGAAGCTGTTCCCGCAGCGTGCGCAGGAATAGGTCCTCTCCCCGCCGTGGGTGTTTTGGTGCACCGTCAGGTTGGTCATGCGGGTGAAGCGCTTGTGGCACTGGGCGCACTGGTAGGGCTTCTCCCCGGTGTGCGTACGCCGGTGTTCCACCAGGGTCGAGAGGCGGCCGAAGCGCTTCTCGCACTCGCCGCAGGCGTAGGGTTTCTCCCCGGTGTGCGTCCGCTGGTGCTCCACCAGGGTCGAGAGGCGGCCGAAGCGCTTCTCGCACTCAGCGCAGCCGTAGGGCTTCTCCCCGGTGTGGGTGCGGTAGTGCGTGGTCAGCGTCGACTGGTGGACGAAGGCCTTCCCGCACTCGCGGCAGGAGAAAGGCCTCTCGCCCAGGTGGGAGTGGCAGTGCCGGGTGAAATTCTCCTTGCGGGCAAAGGCGCGCCCGCAGTCGGCGCAGATGTAGGGGCGCTCAGGGGAGCCCCGTTGGAGATGAGGTCCATTCGGGGGGACAGGATCCCTCTCTGCCGCCCCAGGGAAGACTTGATCGGCGAAGCCCTGGGGTAACGCTTGACCAAGACCGTAGCTCCCGTTCACATCCTGGTAGACATTCTCTTCTGATCTCTCTGCCAGAGTCCAGTGGGGCTCCTGTTCCTCAGGCGTCCGACATTTTTGGTGCACCAGCCAGCTGTCCACTGCATCAACGATTTATTTCATTTTTTATTTGTGAACAAATAAAGAGAAAGAAGTGAGTGGGGGAGGGAAAAGTGCTTGAGACTGTAAATAGAGACTGTAAATAGAAGAGGAGGTTAAGGGGTGATATGATAGCCATGTTCAAATATATAAAAGGATGTCACCTAGAGGAGGGAGAAAGGTTGTTTTCTGCTGCTCCAGAGAAGCGGACACGGAGCAATGGATCCAAACGACAAGAAAGAAGATTCCACCTAAACATTAGGAAGAACTTCCTGACAGTAAGAGCTGTTTGACAGTGGAATTTGCTGCCAAGGAGTGTGGTGGAGTCTCCTTCTTTGGAGGTCTTTAAGCAGAGGCTTGACAACCATATGTCAGGAGTGCTCTGATGGTGTTTCCTGCTTGGCAGGGGGTTGGACTCGATGGCCCTTGTGGTCTCTTCCAACTCTAGGATTCTATGATTCTAGTTCAATAAGCACTGCTATTGTTGCAATGAATATACAATTACAGTGGTACCTCGGGTTACAGACACTTCAGGTTACAGACTCCGCTAACCCAGAAATAGTACCTCGGGTTAAGAACTTTGCTTCAGGATGAGAACAGAAATTGTGCTCCGGCAGCGCGGCAGCAGCAGGAGGCCCCATTAGCTAAAGTGGTGCTTCAGGTAAAGAACAGTTTCAGGTTAAGAACAGACCTCCGGAACGAATTAAGACGTAACCCGAGGTACCACTGTATTAACATGCCATTATAATTTTACAAAAATGCATTCCAAGTATCGTTATATTTATCCATGCACAATCTGTGTCTAAATCCACAGGTGAGCCTGTGGTCACCATCTGAGACCCTTCTTCATGTGTCCTCCTCCACAAGAGGTCCAGAAGGCGGCAAACTATTCAGCTATTCCACCTGGCCTTTAATCTGAATCCAGCCTGATCTTTTATTTCCCTTCCCTTTCCCGCTCTGAGACCCCACAGCTAATTCTCCCCTGGCCTCCTCGCTGGCCCAAATAGGACTAATTCAGCCAGCTAGCCCTGGGGATTGTCTAATGCTTATTTCCCCTAAATTGATATTGTTGTTCATGTTTTTATACTGTATTTTATGCTGCTTTTACAATTAAGTGTTTTAAATTTGTTGTTAGCCGCCCTGAGCCTGGTTTTTGAACCAGGAAGGGTGGGGTATAAATAATAAAAATTATTATTGTTAGTATTATTATTCTATTATTCTATGACTTTAGGCAAACAAAGCAACATTTTGCTCCGGAGATGGCAGCTTGGCCTGATCCCTGGATCTTTACTTCACTGCAAAACTGGCTTGCAAAAAAAACAAAAACAGCAGGGGAGTTAAAGGTTTGGAAGAAGAGGAAATCGGTATTTGCCACCTATGAATGCAAGGGATTAAGGCCTCTTGTGGGGGCAGAAGGATCTCTGACTTTACTCCACTGGAGAGGAGAGATTAGGCATCTCCACCACAAAGGACACACAGGCCAGCATTCTTCCCCCCAAACACCTCCTCCTTCAAGGTCCCCCAATATATCCTCTGGAAGCATCTAAGAGCCTTTTTCATGGAGAAAGATCCCACTGGGATGTTAATGCCAGACCCATTGGTCTCCAGAATAAAAGGCCTAACAGCTACCCATTTCTGGCTTTCAGATTTTAAAAAAGGGCCGCTGATCGCTCACCTGGGGCTATTTTGCTTCCAGGCCTCTCCTCCTCTTCCTCCTTAGCCAAGGGCTCCTGCTCTTGTTTTACCTGTGAGGAGGAGGCAGCCTCCGAGATGGACTCAGGTGAGCCTGCAGAGGAGATGGGAGAAGAAGGTGGGATTTCTTCCTTTCTTAAGATCTGTGAATTGTCATCATCATTATTATTTATCAAATTTCTATAGGGCCCTTCACCTGTAGACCTCAGGGCGGTTCACGAGAAAAAAATACAAGGTGAAAACTGAAAATACATACGATACGATATCTTTATTGTTATTGTCCCATACAGAACAATGACACTGAAAAATCTACATAAGATATTCGAAAAACCCCTAAAAACTCTGAAACCCCATTTAAAAATACAATATACTCCTATAGAGTCTCCTTATGCTGCGTTTAAAACCAAAATTGCATTTGGGTAGAAACATAATAAAACATAGATAATAAAAACAAGAACAAAAAAACCCTTCAGACAAACCAATAATCATCCCCCCCCCCCGAAGAATTGCTTTCATTGGAAGTGTGTTGCAGTGGTTAGAGTGTCGGACTGGGACCTGGGAGAGACCTGGGTTCGAATCCCTACTGGGCCATGGAGCTCACTAATAATAATAATAATAATAATAATAATAGTAATAGTAATAGTAATAATAAATTTTATTTATACCCCGCCCTCCCCGGCCAGAGCCAGGCTCAGGGCGGCTAACACTAGTAAAATTACAGTAAAAAAATAATAGGAAAAGAAAAAAAAAACAATTTAAAATACAGGTTAAAATGCAATTTAAAATGCAGCCTCATTTTAAAAGTAGCCCATAGATCAAGATCATAAGGGGAGGGAAACACAAGGGTCAGACTGAGTCCAAACCAAAGGCCAGGCGGAACAGCTCTGTCTTGCAGGCCCTGCGGAAAGATATCAAGTTCTGCAAGGCCCTAGTCTCTTGTGACAGAGCGTTCCACCAAGTCGGGGCCAGCGCTGAAAAGGCCCTGGCCCTAGTTGAGACCAATCTAACCACCTTGTGACCTGGGACCTCCAAAGTGTTGTCATTTGTGGACCTTAAGGTCCTCCGCGGGGCATACCAGGAGAGGCCTAGTCCAAAAGGACCTAGTCCAAAGATCACAGAACCGTAGAGGTGAAAGGGACCCAAAGATTCCCACCCCAGCCCCCAAACACCAAGGAGCGGCTTGGAACAGTCACCTGGGTCAAAGGACGGCGCCACGCTTTTCTGATGGTTCTGCTGCTTCTGCAAGGGGTTCTCAGCCATGCTGGCATCCCCAAGGTTCTCCCTGGAGTCTGCGTCCTGCTGTTCGCCAGGACCTAGGTCCTCCCCTCGTTCAATCCGGGACAAAATATCTGGTTTGGAGATTGCATAATCTGTTGGGGTTGCGATGAGAAAAGAGAAAAGGACAGGACATCCTTAGTTGTGTTTTTTTCCAAAAAAATATATATTTAATTTTCCAGATTTATAACAAACATATCGACAAATATAAAAAGAAAACAACAAAAAACAAACAAAATTTACTTAGTCCATTAACCTCTTTCTTTCTTTTCATTTTAACTTTAAACATATTATTCTATAACATCACATATTTAAATCCTAGGCCAATCTGATACTTGCAAGTAATTCTATTTAAGTTATCTTAACATATTTAGCTAAATACAGGACATCCTTAGTGTAGAGAGTGGGGTAGAAGGCCTGTTTTTAGGGGAATAGAAGGATATTTACTCATTTGTTTCGTAAAATTTATACAGGCCTGATTGCAAAAGCAAAAAACCCCATCCCTCAATGTGGTCTGCAAAAAAATAAAACCATAAAAATCAAGAAACAGCACTTTAAAGGACTGAAACAGCACTGGAATGACCTCAACTTTCTAAGCATTGCTTATGTCTAAGCAATACAGTGGTATCTCTGGTTGCGAACGGGATCCGTTCTGGAGGCCCGTTCGCAACCTGAGGAGAACGCAACCCGCGTCTGCGTGGGTCGTGATTCGCTGTTTCTGCACATGACGTCATTTTGTGCAACTGCGCATGTGCGAGTGGCGAAGCCCGGAAGTAACCCGTTCTGCTACTTCCGGGTCGCCGCAGGACACAACCTGAAAACGCTCAACCTGAAGCAAATGTAACAAGAGGTATGACTGTAGTGTTTTTAGCAGATGCTGAAAAAGACTACAGCGAAGGCGCTGGCCTGGTATCAATTGGCAGGGAGTTCCGAAGTCTAGGGGCTGCCACACTGAGCAATCAAGTTCTTAAAAGGTAAAGGTAAAGGTACCCCTGCCCGTTCGGGCCAGTCTTGACAGACTCTAGGGTTGTGCGCCCATCTCACTTAAGAGGCCGAGGGCCAGCGCTGTCCGGAGACACTTCCGGGTCACGTGGCCAGCGTGACAAAGCCGCATCTGGCGAGCCAGCGCAGCACACGGAAACGCTGTTTACCTTCCCACCAGTAAGCGGTCCCTATTTATCTACTTGCACCCGGGAGTGCTTTTGAACTGCTAGGTTGGCAGGCGCTGGGACCGAGCAACGGGAGCGCACCCCGCCGCGGGGATTCGAACCGCCAACCTTTCGATCGGCAAGCCCTAGGCGCTGAGGCTTTTACCCACAGCGCCACCCTCGTCCCTTTAATCGAGTTCTTACCAATGCGGAAAACGGGTATTTTGTGGCACAGAAGAGGTGAGACTGAGGACAGCCCCAAAGTGAAGGAGAATTCGAGGAAGTCACCCAACAATGTTAACAAAAATGGAATTATTACAGTTTGGATTTATGTTTGCTTGTTTGTTTGTGTTTCTTTTTGATGTTTTCTTTTATATGTTGGTTATAAATTTGGAAAATCAATAAAAAAAATTGAAAAAACAACAACAAAGTGATGGAGAATTCGGAGGCAGGCCAGGGTGAACGCAGGGCTCTTACCGAGAGAGATCAAGAATTCGCAGTTCCCCTTCAGGACGTTCTTGTAGAGTTTCTTCTGCCAGTCCTCCATCTTCTCCCGCTCCTCCTGGGAAAAGGCGGCGCTGCCATCAAAGGTCACCTGCAAGGTGTCAGCCACAAAAGTTGATGCCCCAGAGCACCCTGGGAAACGAATGATCCTAGGAGGGTAGCGCGGGAAGGGACCCGCAAAGGTCATCTAGCTCAACCCCCTGCAATTGTTTTGTTATGTGGTATTTGTTATAATTGTGGGAAACATAATATTTTTTTTAAAAAAAGATCCTGCTTTTGCTAATAAAGAGTTAACTCCAACTTGCACAGTGTGATTTACTGCTGGCCGGCTCCTGCCAGCAACTAACCCAAGGCTATAGAGCCAGAGGAGCTCGCATCTCCTCCCAGCTCCAGCTTTCCCTACACTGAACTTGCCCCATCAACCCATCCACCAAAAGTCCCCCAGCGCAATCTGGCTCCTGCTATCGTCAGGCAGGGTCCACCTACCTTGGGGGCCTCCCCGTTGACACCGGGTGGGAGCCTCAGGATCCAGAAGTTCCGGTTCTTGAGCAAGTTCTCCAGGTTCTCCAGTCTCCTCCGGAGCAAGCTGTACTCCTGGATCAGGGTCCCCAGCACCGTCCACTTGCCCTCCAGCTGGTTCCCGATTTCCAGCTCCGTCTTCTCGCACTCAAAGATCTTCTTCTCTGCCGTCCCTGCCCGGCCCTCCAGGCTCAGCAGCCGAGATGTCAAAGCGTCCACCTTGCTCTCCATCGCCTGGACAGCGGCCACCAGAGTCCAGACAGACGCCTCCGTCACCTGCCCCGCCGGACACTCGAGGATGGCAGGGGACTGCAGGGAAGACTGCACGCCCCGCGATTCAGCCTCCCATTCCGGAGCCTGTTGTCAAGGACACAAGTTATTTTTTTCCACAAAAGGAACTAAGCTTTTTGTTTTTGCCGTTTCTGAAAAGACTCCAAACATGTGGAGGGCACCATGTTGGGGAAGACTGGCCTGCAACGCGTCTCTCAAGCACCACCTTGAGTTCCTTGGAGAAAAAGTAGGATATAAATATTATAATGCAGGGAATTATATTTAGGAAGGAGGAAGGCCTGTTTCTTGGGGGTTCATCTTCTTTGGAGGGAACCAGTGATCTGCCAGGGATCTGTCACAGACATCCAGTGATCTACTGGTAGGTCA
The DNA here is from genome assembly GCF_965153285.1 of Podarcis tiliguerta. Lineage (NCBI taxonomy): Eukaryota > Metazoa > Chordata > Lepidosauria > Squamata > Lacertidae > Podarcis > Podarcis tiliguerta. The sequence continues at coordinate 57,790,332 of NC_139545.1, read as the reverse complement.
CAATCTACCTGTCAGACATGCCTGTTATAATGGAATCACTGTGGTTGGGAAGGGGCCATGATAATAATAATTTAGTATTTATACCCCGCCCATCTGGCTGGGTTTCCCCAGCCACTCTGGGCGGCTTCCAACAAAATATTAAAATACAGCAATGCATCAAACATTAAAAGCTTCCCTAAACAGGGCTGCTTTCAGATGTCTTCTAAAAGTCTGGTAGTTGTTCTTCTCTTTGACATCTGGTGGGAGGGCGTTCCACAGGGCGGGTGCCACCACCGAGAAGGCCCTCTGCCTGGTCCCCTGTAACCTCACTTCTCGCAGTGAGGGAACCGCCAGAAGGCCCTTGGAGCTGGACTTCAGTGTCCGGGCAGAACGATGGGGGTGGAGACGCTCCTTCAGGTACACTGGGCCTTTGAGGCCATTTAGGGCTTTAAAGGTCAACACCAACACTTTGAATTGTGCTCAAAAACGTATTGGGGACTAATGTAGGTCTTTCAAGACCGGTGTTATGTGGTCTCGGCGGCCGCTCCCTGTCCCCAGTCTAGCTGCTGCATTCTGGATTAGTTGCAGTTTCCAGGTCACCTTCAAAGGTAGCCCCACACAGAGCACATTGCAGTAGTCCAAGCGGGAGATAACTAGAGCATGCACCACTCTGGCAAGACAGTCCGCGGGCAGGGAGGGTCTCATCCTGCATACCAGATGAAGCTGGGAGACAGCTGCCCTGGACACAGAACTGACCTGTGCCTCCATGGACAGCTGTGAGTTCAAAATGACTCCCAGGCTGCCACCTGGTCCTTCAGGGGCACAGTTACCTCAAGGATATGTAGTACTGGTACCCCCCCCCCCACAAAAAATATTAAAAGTGTGGCACTTACTGTGACAACTTCATGGTGAGTACCAACACCTTTCCCCCCCTAGAATAAAGCACTAATAATAATATCAACAACAACAATAATTTTCTGCCCTCTCCTTGCCCCTTAATAGATCTCTGCTCCCCACCTGGTCCCTTTGCACCAAAGGTGCAAATGCCACAACCAGGCACGGGGAGGGCAGATGCAGAGGCCGAGTCCCATTAAAGGAAGAACCGGATTCCGAATTTAAGCACCCCGTTCACACAGCACAAGGCTGCAATCGCGCATCTCCACCCGCAGAATTCCGCCATCCCGCCTGCTTAACAACCGACGCCGCCGTTCCCTTTCCCTTTTGCACCGAGAAGGAGGGGAGCAGAGCGGGGTAAAAGCGGGGTAAGTACCCCGGAGGGAGGGGGAAGCTCGTTCGGATCAGCCGGGCGCAAAGTGCATCCTCTTAAGTGCATCCTCTTCCCCTGCAGAAAGAGCAGGATCCAGGAAGCCCAGCGGACGCGAGGAGGAGGAGCCGGGGAGATGCAAGGGCGCACGGCTTGGGGAGCGCGCGCTGCTTACCTGCGCGGGCGCCCACTCGGCCATGGCGCCTCCGAGGGTCCCGGCGAGGGATCCGTCCGGAGCTGGTGCGGAGGGCCGGCGCTGGGATCCGCAGCTCAGAGCATGCCGGGAGCAGCTTTGCAAAGCGGGGAGGCGGGGTACAGACCAGGGAGGGGAACCGGCGCCACTCCGGAGCTGCACCGCCGCCTGCGGGCCTGGGAGAGCATCGCCGCAGAAAGCGAGCAAGCGCAAAGGGAGCTTCGCTTGCACCCGCGGAGGATAGGAGCGGATCCTGCCCCTCGGAGGTTTTTTGGCTAGGGCACCCTCCAAATAATGCGCGCCTAGCAGCGCTCCGTGGGAAAGCTGTTCCGCTTGCCAAGCGCGCGCTCGCGAGGGGCTCTCCTGCGCGCCTCTGGGGATGTGCAGAGTTCGTAGAATGGTATGAACCCCGAGGGTCGTCTACTTCAACCCCCTGCAATGCAGGAATCTCAACCAGATCATATGTGACAGGCAACCTTTGAAGAATCATAGAATTGCAGAGTTGCAAGGGACACCCTTGATGTATGGAAGTGAGAGCTGGACCATCAAGAAGGCTGATTGCCGAAGAATTGTTGCTTTTGAATTCTGGTGCTGGAGGAGACTCTTGAGAGTCCCATGGACTGCAAGAAGATCCAACCTCTCCATTCTGAAGGAAATCAGCCCTGAGTGCTCCCTGGAAGGACAGATCCTGAAGCGGAGGCTCCAAGACTTTGGCCACCTCAGGAGAAGAGAAGACTCCCTGGAAAAGACCCTGATGTTGGGAGAGATGGAGGGCCCAAAGGAGAAGGGGACGACAGAGGACGAGATGGCTGGACAGTGTTCTGGAAGCTACCAACATGAGTTTGTCCAAACTGCTGGAGGCAGTGGAAGACAGAAGTGCCTGGCGTGCTCTGGTCCAGGGGGTCACGAAGAGTCGGACACGACTAAACGACAACAACAAGGGACACCCAAGAGTCATCTAGTCCACCCCCTGCAATGCGACAAATCTTTTTGCTCAACGTGGGGCTCAAACCCAAGACTTTGAGCATAGGAGCCAAGGTCCTTTCAACCCCCCTAAAATATTTGAGGGGTACAGACAAAGTTGATGGGCATTGCCAGTCAAATGGTGTGTGTGTGTTATCAGCTATCTTGGCTAGTGGCGATCGATAGCCTTCTCTGCCATGAATTTGTCTAATCCTCTTTCAAAGTTGGTGGTCATCATTGCCTCTTGTGAGAGTGAGTTCCGTAGTTTAACAGAAGCCTGTGGCCTTTTCAGTGTGTTGGTGGGAGGGTAGCTATTTTTTCATTTGCTATGTATTTTGTGTTATCTTGTATTTTTATGTTGTGAACCACCCTGTGATCTTTGGAGGAAGTGTGATATAAAACTAGCTGCAGTTACAGGTAGGCAGCCGTGATGGTCTGCCATAGTCGAAACAAGATAAAAAAATTCCTTCCAGTAGCACCTTAGAGACCAACTAAGTTTGTTATTGGTATGAGCTTTCGTGTGCAAACTTAGTTGGGCTCTAAGGTGCTACTGGAAGGAATTTTTAAATTTTGTTTTAACTAACTATAGTGGTACCTTGGTTCCCAAATGCCAAAAACCCAGAAATAAGTGTTCTGGTTTTCGAACGTTTTTTGGAAGGTGAACGTCCAATGTGGCTGTCGGCTATTGTTTCCCGGGTGCCTGCACCAATCAGAAGCTGTGCCTTGGTTTTCAAACCTTTCAGAAGTCAAACAGGCTTCCGGAACAGATTGGTGCTTTTGTTTTTGCTATTTATTTTGTGTTGTTTTTGACTGTGTGGAACCCAGTTCAGCTACTGATTGATTGTGACTGCGAAAATGGATAAAAGCCCCCCAATCCAAACAATGACTATCATCAGTGCAGGTAAGAAATCATCATCATCATCTACAACACTGCCTTATTTTATAGTTCAGTTCATTGATTATTGCTTTCATTTTATGGATCAATGGTCTCGTTAGATAGTAAAATTCATGTTAATTTGCTATTTTGGGGGTTGTTTTTAAAAGTCTGGAACGGATTAATCTGTTTTGCATTACTTTCTATGGGAAAGCACGCCTTGGTTTTGGAACGCTTTGGTTTTGGAACAGACTTCGGGAACAGATTAAGTTTGAGAACCAAGGTACCACTGTACTCTGCACTGCTTGAAGAAATTCTTTTTTTAATAATTCCTGAATCTCCCAACATTCCAGTTCAGTGGATAACCAGGAGTTCTAGTTATTGGGGGGGGGGGGACTTTTTAGTAGCCACTTTGTTAGGCATCATTTTATAAACTGTAAATTTCTATCATGTTGTCTCTTTTTGTCATCTTTTCCTCCAAACTAAAAAGTCCCAAGCATTGCATTATTTTCTCATAAGGGGGTCACCTGTGTTGCCCAGGGCAAAAATATGGGTTTCTTCTATCCTTCAATACCAATGCAGGTTTTCCAAGTTATACAGAACTATTTTCTGCCTAGAAGTGGCTGGGCGTGTGGGGAGCGGAGCAGAGTTCTTTAAAACATTAAAACTTTCACTGCAAACATTGCTTGGGCCAAGAAAGATATTAGCACACAGCAGGATCAGCACAACTGGCTGGTTTTAATCCAACACAGAGAGACACTTTTATTGTCCAAAGCAAATCTGTGCAGTTTCCTCCACCTGAAGGAAAATGGCAGAAGTAAAAAATAAATGTCCAGTGTTTTTGAAGGGTCCTTTCATGCCTGAACTCTGTGAGATTTCATTTTATTTTTAGTTCTTATACTTGGATGTTAATTTATCCGTGTTATTTCTTACTTTGAGACGTTTTTGTGTAAAAAGCAATGAATGAATACAGTAATAAAGGGTTCTGTTTGTCCCTGCACAAAAAGAAGTGCAGACTTCTCTGCTGTTGTTCGTATTGTTGTTATTTATTTCATTTCTATACCGTTTTGTATTTTTAAGGGGGGGAAATACATTAAAACCTCAAAGAAAACAATCCAGAAGAAAACACTACAGAAGGAAGTCAAATATAAAGTATACATCTAAAGCATACTTTAATTAACAGGAAACTGAAATATTATCGGAAAGATTCCAAAACAAAAGTATTACAAAGGAATTCACATTTGACGCAGCGAAGTTAACAAAAAAATATCTTAAGGCATTTGAAAGGAAAACACTACGAAAGGAAGTCAAATAGAAAATGCACATTTCAAAGAGCATGGTTAGCAAGAGCATAAAATGTTCTTGCGTAGAATGTTTCTGCAGCTGTTGCTGCCCATCCTGTCAATGGTGTTTCATGGCGGGCAGCAACTGTGGAAGCTCAGGCTTGGGTCTGAGACCTGTGAGCATAGGGCAGTATATAAACAATAAATAAAATAACATAAAAATCTTGATCAAGCCAGGCCCAATTTTATGCTCCTTGTAGCTCCTGAAAAGGTGGTGATTAGAATGAACTTACTGGTCGCAGAACGACTGCATGAGCAAAAGCCTTTCCATGAAAAGATGTCTAGTAAAATGATCTCTGAAACGCAGCTCTTGAAGCTGAAGCCGCCCTTTTGTCAGGTAGCCAGCATGGCCTCCAGGTGCTTCTGACTACAATTCCCATCAGCCAATGCCAGGGGCTGATGGGAGTTGTAGTCCAAAAAATAAATAAATCCGGAGGGCACTGGGCAGCTCAGAAGGGAGCAGAGCACCCCACCTCCCCCATCTCCCACACTTCTGTTGCTGCCGTAATACAACCCTTTTGCAGGCTCCGAAATAGAGAAAAGGCCAGGCTTCCCTGCTTTTGAAACTTCCTGCAAAATTTTCCCTCCATGCAAACGTGTGTTCGCTCCAGCTGCCTCGCCCTGCAACCCTTGTGCTTGTTGCGTTCTATACGGCACCCTGGTGACCTGTGTTCCAGAGTCCTGCAAAAGGAGGACACTGCAGGTTTCTGGAGTGCAGCTGCCACAGCCTTGCTGGAAAGGCAGCGCTGTTCATGCAGGGACTGGTGCACCCAACTCCAAGATGCTCCTCAAGCGCTACACTTATTATAAGATTTATTTATTAGGTCCCCGGGCAGGTGACAACAACAGACTATGCCACTATTATTTTTTAAAAAACATTAAACTCATTAGTACTACAAACCACATAAAACCATTCCAAATGGAACGGAAGAATCTCATCGCAGGAGCACCGAAGGAGGCACTTTTCTCAGGGGCCCACAATCCGTAAAGGAGTCAACCCCATGGATCTCCCCTAGATAAAACAGCATCCTGCAATCTGCCTCACCCACGTGGCTGCAGACATTTAAACACGCCACAGCACCGTGGCTTGAACCCCCAGAAGAGCCCCTTCCCTGCCCCTTCCGGAAACAAGTGAGAACATGGGAGTTTCAACAAACTTTTCAAGCTAGGAGAAAAGTTCTCTGCCTTAGCCGTTGATTTTGCGTTGCTTTTAAACCTATGCTCGGTTGTTCTCGTCCTGCTTTTGAAAATCCTTTTGCCTGTTTGGAGGATGCATATAAAATGCACACCGCATGATTGTTAAAGGACCTCAAAGCAGACCTCGGGACCTATATGCGGGAGGCGATTTGCCAGTTAATTGGTTGCAACTCCCGCAGCAACAGCACAGTCTGAGAGCGATACTAAAAGATCGCAGCGGGGAGAAGGAAGAAGAGGAAGGCGAACCAGAGACCCTTTGAGAGCCAGGCAGCCCTTTCCACCTGAGCAAAGTCTTTTCCAGCCACGTTCAGTTTGGGGAACCCTTTCTGCAGCCAGTTAGAGGAGACATTTCTGTCTTTTCCCCCGTTTGCGCCAGGCACAACTCCTTTTTTGCATGCTTCCTCCCACGCTCCCCCAGCAGCGCCGGCAAGAACATCCTCTCTCTCCCCCCGTCGCCCCGGAAGGCGTCCCTGGCAGCGTGGGACAGCAGGTGCTCTTTCCAGCAGCTCAGGCTGAGTGAACCAGTTGCGGACACGCGGCTACCCCAGGGCAGCATGTTCCTGCTGGAAGTGTTTGCCTAGCAGGAAGGGGCTCAGGAAGCTCTTGTGGCAGCGGCCGCACTTGTAGGGGTGCTCCACCACGTGGGTGCTGAGGTGCTCCACCAGCTCCTCCGGTTGGGCAAAATCCCGGTCGCAGATGTAGCAGTGGGCCGGCCGCCAGGTGAAGTGGCTTTGCACATGGCCGGCCAGAGCCTCCTTGCACAGGTAGCTGTTCTTGCAGTGGGGGCACTGGAAAGGGCGCCCTTCGCCGCTGTGTCTGGGCAGGTGCTGCGCCAGCGACTCTTCCTGGGGGAAGCCCAGGCCGCAGGAGGGGCACTGGAACGCGGCTGGGGCCAGATCTGCGCCCGCCCCCTGCCAAAGCACGCTGCCACCCCCTGCCACGACCTGGGCGTGCGGTTTCGGCGAGGGAGCGCACCTGTGGTTGGCGAGGGCCCACTGGTTGAAGAAGTGGGTGCCGCACTCAGCGCAGGGGTAGGGCCACAGCTCCGAGTTCTTCTGCAGCAGCTCGGCCAGCGCCTGCCGCGGGGAGCAGCTGGAGTGCAGGCAGTGCTTCATCTGCTCCGCCAGGAACTCGCGCCAGTTGAAGCTGAAGCTGAGCTTGACGTGGGGCAGAGCCTTCCTTGCCGCCGCCACGTGCAGCTCCTGGTGTTCGGAGAGCACCTTGCGGCTGGCAAAGGTGCTCTGGCACCAGCTGCAGGTGAAGGGCCAGCTGGAGGTGTGGGTCCGGCGGTGGGCGGCCAGCTCCGAGGAGGAGAGGAAGCTGCAGGGGCAGTTGAGGCAGGAGTGGGCCCTCCCCACCACGGCGTGGGCCCTCCGGTGCCGCTGGAGCTCCTGCGCCGACCCGGCCCCGGCCCCGCAGTCGCCGCAGGAGTGGCTGTGGGGCCCGTGGCACTTCTGGTGCAGCAGCTGCATCGACCACTGGCTGAACGTGGCACCGCAGGTGGCGCAGGCGAAGGGCTGGGCATCTGCCACGTGCGCCAGGCTGGAGCGCTTCTTGCGCAGGCGCTGGGTGCACTCAGGGCAGGTGGCAGGGGGGTGGCTGTCTGGCTGGCGCTCGTCCTCCCAGCCAAAGCTCTTGTGGCACTCCAGGCACTGGAAGGGGTGGGGCGTCTCGTGGTTCAGCAGAGACCGCTTGTGCCCGAAGCGTTTCCCGCAGTCCAGGTAGGAGTACAGCTCCTGCATAAAGTTCTCCGGCTCCTCCTTGGTGGGCTGGGGCTGGGCACCAGGCTCGGCGCCACAGGCAAGACTGTGCCCAGGGCTGGGAGGGGTGGTTCTTCCCGACAGGTCAATGAGCAAGTCTGGCTTCCGGCGGCTTCCGTCTTCCTGTGTCTCTGCTGAAGTTTCTTGTTCTGCTAGAGAAAAGAATAAGAACAGAAGGAGACCAGGCGTTACACAGGAAAAGCTCTCTCCCACAGCAGACTCTTAAGCTGCCCTGTTTTCGCTCCTATATGGATGTTTGGGTTCTATTCTTAAGGCATTTCAGTGTTTTGCTGGTCTTACTGGCATTAGTGCAAGTTTTGCTGTTGTTTGGACTGCAAGAAGATCAAACCTCTCCATTCGGAAGGAAATCAGCCCTGAGTGCTCACAGGAAGGACAGATCCTGAAGCCGAGGCTCCAATACTTTGGCCACCTCATGAGAAGAGAAGACTCCCTGGAAAAGACCCTGATGTTGGGAAAGATGGAGGGCACAAGGAGAAGGGGACGACAGAGGACGCGATGGTTGGATAGCATTCTCAAAGCTACCAGAATGAGTTTGACCAAACTGCGGGAGGCGGTGGAAGACAGGAGTGCCTGGCGTGCTCTGGTCCAGGGGGTCACGAAGAGGCGGACACGACTAAACGACAAAACAACAACAACAAATTGTGCTCTACTTTGTAATGGTTAACGCAACATCGAGATGCTAGGTTTTAGTCTGTATGTTGCTGTGAGGCTCTCTGAGCAGGGGAAAGCAGCAGGCAAATGAACTCGCGAGGAGGGCAACTTTTTGCCATTGCTCAACTGACTTAAGATGAGACACAGGAACACAAGCCCTGAATAAGCTGTGAGTAGGGGCGTACAGGAGTAATTCGGTTTTTGACGTTGAGGTCTCCCCTACCACCCGCTGGCCCATCTTTTTGATGATACCAACTGGAAGTCCAACCTGCATATATAAGGCTGCATTTGAAGAGGGCTCAGGAACAGCCACCAAATCAGACCAAAGGAAGAAATGGCCAACCGCAAACAGCTGTTTGAGGGAGGCCACCATCATGCTAGTAGCAGAAGCTGCCTGTTTGTTTCTGGGACCAACTCAAAGCATGGGTTTTATATTTTGAAGCCCAACACCTTCATTTTATTTAGAACAGTGGTTCCCAAACCTTTGGGAGTCACTGCCTTCTTGACTCCGTAAACCAGGGGTAGTCAACCTTTTTATACCTACCGCCCACTAACGCATCTTTCTTGATGGTAAAATTTCCTTACCGCCCCCCAGTGCTCGATGGAAGGATTCAGCTTGTGCCATAGAATTCCCTACCACCCCCCTAGAATCCTGTAACGCCCACTAGTGGGGGTAGGGACCAGGTTGACTTATCCCCAGTGCCCCCTACCCTACAAAAAGCAATATTCAGAATCACAGTACGGTTGCCATGCTGCTTCTAGCATCCTGAGGTGTCGCAGGGGCTGCTGATGACACACATGGCCCTCTGGGCTCAGTCACTGGTGTGGAAAGCCTTGCCGCAGCTTGCCTTTCCTTGAAACGCAGTTATGAGAGCCAAGAATGTAGGCTGCGCTGGCTATGCCGAACAACACAATGGCACTTGCGGTAGTTTATTATGTTCAGAAGTATTGCTGGGAGTTTGATAATGACATTATCAAAAAGAGTAAATTTACTACTAAGCTTGTGGGAAATACCAAATGCTCAAATGTTAACGGTGCTAACGATTACCAAGCCAGGCCAGGGAAAGGCAGCAGTTGTAGAAAAACCTTAATTACTTTTTAGTACAGTGGTGCCCTGCAAGACGAATGCCTCGCAAGACGGAAAACCCGCTAGACGAAAGGGTTTTCCGTTTTTCAATGCGCTTCACAGGACGAATTTCCCTATGGGCTTGCTTCGCAAGACGAAAATGTCTTGCGAGTCTTGAGATTTTTTTTCGCTCCCCAACCCCTTTTTCTAAGGCACTAAGCTGCTAATAGCCTTTTAGCAGCTAATCCGCTAATCCCTTAAGCCTTTAATAGCCGCTAATAGCCGCTAAACCGCTAATAGCGCTAATCCGCTAATGGGCTTGCTTCGCAAGACGAAAAAACCGCTAGACGAAGAAACTCACGGAACGGATTCTTTTCGTCTTGCGAGGCACTACTGTATGACTTTTAAACGTGCAATTGTCGCTGTCAACGGAGAAGATAAATGAAGCACATTTTCAACCCTGTATACAATCGCAGAATCACAGAACTGTAGAGCTGGAAGGGACCAGAAGGATCATCTAGTCCAACTCCCTGCAAGGCAGGAATGTTTTTTGCCCAATGTGGGACTCGAACCCACAACCCTGAAATTAACAGTCTCATGCTCTACCAACTGAGCTATACAAAAAGAAGTGATGTCTTCATGTGGCACATAGCTGAACTGTGGCATTTATGTTCTTATACCTTTCTGGTTTCAAACTTTAACCAGAGAAGTTATCTCAGTAATGAATTATGCCAAGCCGTTTTTCAAACAAAAGAATTTAATAGAATTTAACATTCCACCTGACATCACTGTGAAGAAAACAAGCAGGTGCAAAGCTAATCGGTATTTAATAGCAAACAACACCATTTTACTACACTATAACATTTTTAGCACTGATGTTCACTGTCGTTTGGGGCGTTGGGATTTATTTATTTTCATTATCGTACAAACAACTCTTCTTAAGCGGAGCACAAAGGAAGACCATTGGCAGACAATATATTTATTTACTAGAGCAGAGGCAGAGGCTTGTGGCACTGGGAGTGACACAGGATTCCTGCCACTGCCCTTCCTCCCAGAATTATCTTTTTTTGAGATTGTGCAGGCCTGGAAGGGGTTCAAAGGACTTTGAACTAAGCACAGAATCCACCCGAAGGATTCTTAGAAGCAGGAGAACATCAGCATTTTTAGTTCCAGCCTTGCAGAGGCCAATTTAGCTGCAGCACCATGAATGCCTCTGCTTCACTTGCATATTAAAAAACTTGCTTTCTTTGAAATCAAAGAAGTCAACAATGGGTAAAAAGACAGGATCATTGATTAATATTAAAATATATAAAAAAATCAAATAAATACTTCATTTACAAAATCAACGCACACAATATATGAACATTTATAAATACAACTAAATAAAATCCTTGAATGACTTAGTGGGAAAGTTGCACTTGACTCGAGAACAGGAGATGGTGAGTTTTGAAGGGTTTCGCCAGAACTCCCGTGGGACACTTCTGAGAGAGCCCAACTTCACATCCTCGCCTGTTTGACAAACTGAGGAGCAGGAACTTTATAAAGCAGGCCCTGCCCTGACAAATCTCTACTAGGCAAAAGGACTCGTGGGTTTCTAATGCAGGGAGGTGCAGAGGCATTTTAACTTCAGGCTAAACACATAAAAAATTATGGTTAAGGCAACAGGAGGAAGCCCAAAATCAAAACAGGCAAATATTTGGTGGAGTCCTTTAAGCAAACTCTGGCTGAAGTTCTGTTCTGAAAACTTTGCACTGTAGAATGAACTACAGGATGAGGGCCTGTGTTACCCAGGCTTTCAAGTCAAGGTGTTTTCCCTGCCCACTCCCCAATGCAGAGAAGTACTTAGATCAGAATGTTTCCAAATTGGCATCGCCATTTTTGTTATTTGATTATTGAATAAAATGTATATACTGCTGGATTGGGGGGGAACCTTCTAACTGGTTTTTAAAATAACAGAACCTGTTATTTGCTTATATTTTATTTAAATAAAGCCTGTTACAACCCGATAAGCCTCAGAATGGCAATTCTTCTCCCAAGACTCGGTCCTTTGCGAGTTTTTGCTTTTTGTGCAATCCTCAGAAGGTTCTGGTGTTCGTGACAACTTTCCTTGAAGCCTACCTGGAGTTTATTTTTACAAATATTATTATTTTTTTAACATTAGCTGAGAGTCTCTCCATAGGTCTCCATGTGCTGACGGCTGTTTCAGTGACCTCCCCATTTTGTGGGCGTGAGCCGAAGCGATACCAGCCTGCACTGAAATCAGCACGCCTGAATTTCTATCGCCCTGTTCTGACAGACCTCAAAGTCCTTAAATTATCTGAAATCAAGTTGGATGACGCCAGACCATTTGGGACCATCCAAGGGCAGCTTCTGCAAGGAATCCTTTTCATGCCGTCGTGATGCGATGAAATCCTCACGCTTTGAATGAAACTGCTTCAGACTTCGTCTTGCTTCCGTTGACCAAGCTTATTGTTTCCAAATGTCTCCGTTTGTGTGTTTCGACAGTCCGTGGCTCCCCGTTAAGGATTATGGTGCCACCCCAAGCACCAATTTTTCAGTTATTTGAAACGCAAGCTCTCTGCAGTGCAGAAAACATGGAATGGGGATTGTGAAAAATACCTGGTTGCAGCGGTCCAAGCTGAACACTTTTCTCAGGGGATCCCGATGCACCGTTCTGAGTTTGCCTCCCAGTCCTGCTACATGTAAATTATATCAAACGAACAATGCGAATCCCTTTCGCTGCGAAACGCGGGCCTTGCGGCAAAGCCCTTCTTGGGACCGCCTTGCTTTTTCTGGCACAGCTCACAAAGTTTCAGGTAAGTCATTACAGCCTCAGCTGTGACGTTTTTGTACTTACGACTGAGCTCCTTCAGCATCCTGGTCCGGCCGCCGTGGCCGATGGTAATATGTGCCGCGTGCAGGATGTCAAACAAGTCCTCGTACTGGACGAAGTACACCACCTCGGTGTGCCCAGGGGAGACGGGCACCACCAGCTTCTCTTCCTCGCCGATGTTCAGGACGTTGAAGCGCCTGAGCCGGCGGTAATGCTTGCCCTTTTTGCTGCGGAGCCTCTTCGCCTCCTTGACCTCTTCGATCAAAGTCCTGTATCTTTCGCGGTTAATGTAACTGTTGTTGTCCTCTCGCTTGGTGGACAGGATCTCCTCCATCATTTCGTAAAAACGCCCTCGGTGTTGCTCGCGAAGGACGTGCTCCATGTCGCCAGCGGCATCAACCCAAGTCAGAAAGGGGGCTGGACCTGAGCAAAGAGGAAGCTCTTACTCTGCGGCCCCAAACAATGTTTTTTTGTCCCTCCAGACCGGGAAAAGGGAACTTCCTGAAGGTGCAAGAGACGGCCGAAGGGGCCACCCAACTCACAGAACTAAAGCGGCTCACAGAACCGGGGCCTGAAGTTTTGTAACCTCAGAGTCAAGGTGGAAACATAACACAGGAATTTGCTCTCCGCAAGAAAACGCTGGCTGCCCTGGACAGATCTGTGAACAGGAACCCAGGGTTTCCTGTTGGGTCCTCATCACCAATGTGTCCCAGAAGACCCACATGGGTAGCCAAAACCCAACAGGTATGCATTCATGAGATTCCTTCATGAAATTACCCACAAGATCTCTTCCACTCTGTATGTTTTTACAATCACATTACAGCAGAAGGGGCAAGCACTTCGTGAAGGGAATAAATCTGCACCCATGATCCTGGGTCTGCTGCAAACTATGGAAAAAGGAAGCCTCCCATTCCAATGCTTGCAGACACTGCCTTATAAAAGCTCTCTCTTTCTCTTTGTGTGGTTATCTCTACCATGGCCCATTATGTCAAAGATATTCACTCCCTGAGGTTCCTCTTCACAGGCTCTCTGGGTCCCTGAGGACTCCTGAGGAGTCTTTGCAAAGCTCCCTTGTCCCCTCCGCTGCGTCCTGATGTGTGGGTCCTCCCCCTTCCCTCCGATGGAACGGGGGGGGGGGTGTCTCCAAAGGGATCGGAAAGACAGAGGAGCGGAGGAACAAAGGAAATGACATTTCTGTTATAAAATTGTGTTTGCCACGCCTTAGGAGCTGCCAGAAAAATGTTCTGCAGTAGTGGTGGAAGGTAGTGAAACTGGGAGGGACTTGTCCAGGAAACTTGGATGAACCTCTTAAGAGTTTCAACTTCCTGGCAGTGAAGAAGTGGGTGGTGAAAACCCACACAGGACCCCCCTGTCCTTGCAGGAAAACTATCCATATTCGGCCTATTCTCCCTGTATGCCCCTGCCAAACTTCCTACGTTTGCTTCAGTACCTAAATCTCACCCCGCCTTTCCCCGCTTCCAAATTTGCAAACCCCACTCCCAGCTTTCTGCTAATGTCTCCCTTAAATGAACCACGCTGTACCACCTCATTCACAGGTGGAATTAAGTTTCCCCCCTCTCTGCCCTGTTTCCCTAACTTTTGGCATTGTATCATAGTGTCTTCTTCCTTGATCCCAGTCTAATGCTGTCCCAACGCTATCATCCTGCTCACGCACGACAACTATTTCTAAAAGTGTGGTGAGAGGGGAGATCAGACAGAAAGTAGAAGTTTGAGAATTCAAAGTTCACAGCTTTATTCTATTACTAACCTAGACTATGACACATTTTTAAGCCTTAAATGCAATACAGTGGAACCTTGGGTTACATACGCTTCAGGTTACATACGCTTCAGGTTACAGACTCCGCTAACCCAGAAATATTACCTCAGGTTAAGAACTTTGCTTCAGGTTGAGAACAGAAATCGTGTTCCGGCAGTGCGGCGGCAGTAGGAGGCCCCATTAGCTAAAGTGGTGCTCCAGGTTAAGAACAGTTTCAGGTTAAGAACGGACCTCCAGAACGAATTAAGTTCTTAACCCGAGGTACCACTGTACTAATAGATATCCATGGAATATATTGGGGGTGGGAATCATTACAGCGGGCACCTTGCTAATTGTTCAACATGTACCCGTAAGATTAGGGAAGGTGTTCCTACAGGGCCAGGTAATACAGTCTAAAAGGAAACGAACTACAAACCAACCTCCACAGCCCCTCCACACCCACACCAGATTAAACTGCACTAGCCAGAGCACAGCACATACCACAAGCTGGAGAGCAGGAGCAATGAAGTACAACTGGGATATGGTACCTGCCAATGGCTCCAGCAAGCAAATGACCCACAGACATCTCACAGAAGCAACAGAACACTTTTGACGTTAGAAATGAAACAAGCTGCCTTGGGAGACGATGGAGCCTCTTTCAAATAACTTTTTTTTTAAAGGCAGGTCAATAGCGCTATTATAAGCACTGGATTTTTCACCACAGCAAGTCAATACATTTACCATTATTTGCTATTATTGTTGTTTTAATTTATTACCCGGGTCATAAGCGGGAGAGCTACACGTGGGAACTGAACTAGAAGGAAATATCTTGCATTCAGGCATTTAACAATAATTTAACGGCTTTATTAAACCTGAACCGGTTTTTGAAGCCCAAAGATGCCTTCGCTTCAGGAGAAGGAACCCTCAGTGGCATTCATCTGAAGCCAACTTTGTCAGCATCCTTCCCCATAGTCCCTTCATTATCTAGGATGCAGGCCAAACAAGGAGTCCCCTCCCCCGCTACACCTCCTGGCAAGAGCAATGACTGTGCCCTGGATGAAGTCTGAACCAGCTGTTGCAATAAATGACTGGGCTGTGGGTTGCCATGTCCGCAGAGACACTTTCCCAGGCCTCCTTGACCCACTGGGCAAACTGGGCTGGGTCTGGGAACCTACGAAATCCACTGGGTCTTGGGCCGCTGCCTCTTCTCTGGCGCCTTCCTCCAGTTTTCACACAGTTCTTGGCAGGCGGCTTTCAAGGCAGCATTCCAAGAGACTCCTGCCTGCTGCAACAGTTTGGTGGAGCCTCCCGACACACAAAGCTGTGCTGAACAGCTACCAAGTTGGGGCACTCAGTAACGCAGAAAAATTCATCGGGGGGAACTGGTAGCAAACAACTGATCTCTTGCTTCAATGGATTCCCTTGGTAGCCCCCACTTTGGCTTCCCAACACAAAACAGAAGATAGAAGCGAGGCCTTCTATATCATACTTCTATGCTCCAAGACTTCCAGCCCACATCTGGCCTAGCAGAGAGATTTCGATGCCAGCCTCCACATTATACAACTTCTTGCTCACACAGTTCCTCTTCCCAGTGCCAAGCGCCTCCCAAACGCATCCAGCAGAGAGCGGTGACATTTAGGCTTCTTTCAAGTTCTTAAAATGTCAGCAGTTACGTCTTCCTCCGAGGGAAATGTTAAAGATGCACCATTCTGAACCGTGGCGTTCCGCGCGGGAGACATCTTCAGGTGGCGTCCGCTTCTGCACCATTTGTTGCAAGCAAAACTCAGCCTAGCTCGCTGCAAAAGCTTCGGTTCCTCTGGCAGCCAGGGGCTTCAGCAAGATCTGGAAGGGCTCTTTATGTCCAAGGGGATTCTGGTTCTCAGGGACTGAATGAGCAGTGTGAGATTTCCTTGGTGATCCTGGCCTTGCCTGACCAGGAAGTGTTGGGATCTGCTAGCATGCCACCACAGCAGCCACACTCTCCAACCTTCCACGGCAATTGCCTCTTCTGCTCTAGAAGAAGCATCGCTTCATTGCTCGCACTTTGACTAGAAGGGCTCTGTCCCAACCAATCCCCTCTGCCGTTCCGAGAAGACACTATGCCGCAAATCCCTGCCAAACCAACCACTGGGGAAGAGAGCAAAGGGCCTAAGGAGGTTCCACTTCTTAGCAAAGTATACACAAAGCTCAAGTTAGTTACTTAGCAGAAACCAGCAAACAAAAAATGTGCGTGCCCAAGATCCGCATGCGAAGAAAGCAGCATCTCTTACTATCTTGGGCACAAGAGAGAGAAGCGCCTTTTCAAATTGATTAGTGGCTTCTCTCTTTAGCAGGGAAAATTCCTACTCTCCCTGGCATGAGCACTGTCTATTTGGATCCTGGCAGTAGTGAGTTGTTTTCATTGGAACTGTAATGTTAAGGATTGGCTTATTTATATATTTATTCTTTTTATGTTGCCCTATTTATATTCCACTTTTCCTCCAAGCAGCTCAACGTGGCATGCATGATTTTGCCTCTCCCGCTCCCCATTCTTCCTCACAACAACCCTGTGAGGTAGGTAAGCCCAAGAGGCAGTACCTGGGCCCAAGGTTGCCAAGGGAGCTTCATGGCTGAGAGGGGGCTAGAAGCCGGGTCTCCCAGCCCAACACTCTAACCACTGGCATGGACTGCTGTGCAAATCGACTGCGCAGACGGCTATTTGCCAGTTACTTCTCCTCCCAACTATTTTTTAGATCCCGTGAGGCATTTGAAGTGTGTGATTCAATTGGAATCTATTAGGACTATTAGAAATTTAAAGCAGGACTGCCCTCTGTTCCTATGTATACTTCTTTGTTTTAAAAAACACAACCCAGACACACCAGAATTTAGTCTTGAGCAGGAATAGGGGACGACAGTTTGAAAACAGCTTTGGGATTACACCTAGTTAGGTGGGCTCAAGGAAAGATTGCCATGAATACAATTAAGAGGTGCCTGAAAGTCTCCCAACACTGTTAACTTATCTGAGCAAATATTTGTCGCATCTTAAAACATTCTGAAATGCAGCAGGTACAATTAAGACTCAGAACTCCGGAGCAAGTCTAAAATGACTCAGCTGTTATAAGGAGGGTGAGAGTTAACTCCCCACGTGCATCCTTTCTACCACTGTGTGCAAGGATGTTCATTCCCCCCATTGGTTACTTCTAAATCGCTGCTGAGCGATCCCAGTCCTTGTGGACACTAAATCTTAAAGGAGTCACAGAGGTCTCTCTCCATCGAGTACAAGTTCAGTCTGTTTCCTGCTGCAATAAATGTGTGTGACTGCAAGTCTGATCCCCTGATTCCCCTCATGGCTGTCCATTTTAAAGACACGAGAGAAAGAGCATCCAGACCTTTAAAATGAAAAATGGTTTTGTGAGAAGGCACCCAAAGTCCTAGTACCCTTAAGCAGGAAGAAGCTACCCTAAGGTGAGAGCATGTGGAGTTGTTTCAAGGGGCTGATCGCCTTCCAGCCCTGAGGCTCCGCAAATCGTTGCTCATCATATCAGAAGCACCCCCACCCATCACAATCCTGCTCTCTGGTACATCTTCCCCCTTAATTTGCTTAGGAATGCAGCTTTCCTGCTTCAAACTATGCGCCAGTTTGGTGGTGAGACAGAACACTGCAGTTAGTACAGTGGGAAGACAGAGCACACTGGCTGGGCCAGAAGGTTTGCTGTTACCAGCCCCACCCAAGGGGGAATCTAAGGACCAACGCTCTCAAGAGCCAAAAAACCTTTGTCCTGCTACTCACCAGTGCTAGGCCCTTCACCAAGGAACAACGGCTCCTGCGCACACACGCCTTCCTGGGGTTCCGCCATGTGCTCTTCATCCACCGTGACAGTTTGATATTCTGTCGAGGAAGAAGGAAATTTGCAACCAAGGCTGTCCCGTTCTATTCTTTCCACAACGTTCAGAGGAGAAATATCTTTATGAGGGAATCTTGGCAGGAGAATAACTAGCCAAACCGCAGGGGGAAATCTGCAGTCTGGCAGGTGCTTTTGGACGTTGTTAACAAACAAAAAGAAAAAGAAAGGTGGTACATGGCCAGGGATAGAAAATTTGCATGTCTAAGAATAAGGACTGCAAGCCTTTGAAGGTTTGCTGCAACAGTTATATTAGAGCCGTCGCTACAAATTTAAATCAACTTCTTTACACCCACTTGCAATGTCTTCATGAGGATTTGCGCATTCAATGCATTCCTAACAAGACAAGCATAATTGGTTCCAAGGGAGATCGAAGACAGGACTCACCCAGGCTGCCTTTGTGGCCGAGGTCTCTCTCCTGGCCATCCTCAGGAGCAAAGCGCACCTCTTCCACTTCCTCTTTAATCCACGAGGATGACTCTACTATATCCATGGGAGAACCTGCGCATAGGAGAGAGGAGGTCACAGGGCGCTGCTCTTCTCCATCAAGGAGAAAACTTATCCAGAGCCACAGGCAGCAGGAGCAAGCGCATGTGTGGCAAGTGAGAGGGACAGAAAGAGGAGGGCCAGGGAAGGTCAGTGGGAAGAGTGTGAAAGAGGTCAAAGGAAGGAGGTGAAGAAGCAAGGAAAAGGATGAATGGTTTGGAAGAAAGAGTTTCAAGCGGCAATGCTAAAGGGCACAGTGAAGTCCAACACAACCCATAAAACCAGCCAGTTAAAACAGCAAAGGTGACATGGGGTTGTGGTGGAGGTGAGGAAGGAGAGAAACCTTTGAAGTCCCACCTGAAAAATATGCCTTGTGTCTCCAAAGCTGCCCACAAAGGACTAAATGAATATGGCAGGCTGCCAGTTGTGTAAGCAGCTCCCTCATAATCCTGGCTTTATAATGAAAGAGAGCCTGCTGGGAAGAGGGAAGCCCTCGAGTCAAGGGCCTGCTTTCTTGCTTGGCAGCCTAAAAGCTAAGCAGAAACCACAATGCAGTTAAATACTCACCCATGTGGCAGCCGTTGCTCGACTCCTCAGGAAGCTTAGCCTCCCCATTCCGGGATTCCTCCACCTCTTGTTTAAGCCACAAAGAAACATCAACAGGAGCAGCAGGGCAGTCTGAAGGGGAGAGAGAAGAGGTTGCTGTGCCTCAGCTGATGAACACTGAAAACCATGCACACACAACAACCTGCTGCTCACAAACTTGAGGTTTAAACACTTAGCGTTTCATTACACAACCCAATACATTCCAATCACTTTCCTAACCAGGTTCCCATGTAAGAAGTCTTCATTTTCTAACCATCCCTGCACCGTAACAGAGCCCATGTCACATTCTGAAAACAGCCAGGCTCTCCAAGCAGTCTTGCATGTACAAATTGCCTGGTGGAATAAGATGGCTTTCCAATCTGGATGCAAGAACTTTCTGCAATTAAAAAGGTATCATCCAGAACCAACAACGGGCAGGAGAGATTATACACACTGATGCGAAAGGTGCACGAGGACAAACATAACGTCATGGGCATGCAAGGCCACTTCTTCCGATACAAAAATTAGTATTTGTAACAGGAAAGAAACACGTTTTTGCCAAGTATGAAGGTTATTGCAAAAGC
The DNA here is from genome assembly GCF_965153285.1 of Podarcis tiliguerta. Classification (NCBI taxonomy): domain Eukaryota; kingdom Metazoa; phylum Chordata; class Lepidosauria; order Squamata; family Lacertidae; genus Podarcis; species Podarcis tiliguerta. The sequence continues at coordinate 57,770,896 of NC_139545.1, read as the reverse complement.
ACTACAGGCATGAAGCATATGAGGCAACAAGAAAACCATCAACGTGCTGGAAAAGGTGTGTCTTTTGCAAATACCACTTCTGCTCCTCAAGCCCTCTAAGTAAACAAACTGAAACAGGTGGATTTAACATGTGGATTCATTTCCATGCTTTGAGTACAACTAATCTGCAAGTGAGGGGCACCCAGCCCAATGTCCCCATGCATTCATTCATTCATTTAGATTAGTTATATTCCACTTCATAGCCGAAAAGAGGCACTTTATATTCTCAGAATAAAACCATCACTCGAATCCAGTAAAACAGGAATTACACAATGTCCACACACAAGGATTACTAAGGCTGCATTTCCTGCCCTCAACTTTCTTCTTTCCTGGTGTCATACCAGGGAAAAAGCTCCCACCAATATCCTTTGAGGGAAAGGAGTGGGGCTGAGGAGCTGGATCTCACCCACATTGGTCTACAGGCTTCACTTGCAAGTCGTATCCAAATGCTGCCAACACAGTCAGTGGCAAAGGTCAAAAGAAACTGCAAGATAACATTTCTGTTATGATGAGGCAGCCAAAGGACTCTCTGCTCTTTGTTTCGGAGGCCTGCTAACGCACCTGCGTCAAGTTGTTCAGGGACACCACTGCCTTCTGACTCTCCAAGTCCTTTCTCACACAACTCTTCTCCCTGCTCAATCCGAGTCAGGATCTCTGGCTTGGCGACGGCATAGTCTGTTCAATCAATGAATGGGAAAAGAGGTGGTCATTATATGCCATTCAGTAACAAAAGGCTCAGAGAATTGCGAAGGCTTGCAAATAAATAAGCCCTGGCTTTGACAGAAAGAGCTGTGTTATCCAGAGTCAGACCACCGGTCTATCCAGCCCAGTATTACCTATTCTGACAAGCAGCAGTAGTCCAAGGTTTCAGGCAGAAGAAACCTTTCGCAGCTTTGCGACCAGAGATCCATTAAAAAATATCTGTAAGATGAACTAACTGGAGTCACCCCTGCCAAATGAAAAGTGTGCAGTCTGCTGCTAAGCTGCAACCTCCCTTGAGCTGAACATCAAACAGCTCCCACGATCAAGAATGGGTGTGTTTCAAGGTGCAAAACTAGCCAAAATATGGCTGCTGCCCATGAGTTATCCATCCCCACTTGGTGACCACCAGATGTCTGGGACTACAGTTCCTATTATCCTTGACTCCTGGTCATGCTGGCTGGAGCTGATAGGAATTCCAGTCCGAAACATCAGAAGGGTAGCAGCTTGGGGAAGGAAGCTACAGACTTTCTAATAGGCTTTGCTGCAATCCAAATCCCTTATCTGCCATGCTGGGGGAAGGAAGGGGAGTGTCGGATGAGGCAGATGTCTCCGTTCCCACCCCCATCAATGACTCCACTGGCTTCCTCCTTGCTTCATTTGCCAAGAGTGCATGTGACCCACCAAAAACTGGGCATCCCAGGGGTGGGGAAAGCTGAGCTGGCCCAGGATATGTTGGATACCAGTGCCACGCTGCTGTGATGCCATGGAGCCCAGTTGCTCTGCCACTTCCAGGCTCTCCCCAGCTGTGGATTTCCTGAACCAAGCAAAGGGTTGGACAGCATGGCCTATAAAACTCTCTTTGGAGCTATGAACCCATAGTAATGGCTCAGAAACTAAAAAAGGGGTCCAGTGGCAGGTTCTCCGCCTGAGCAGGGGCTTGAACACACTCTTCCATGACAACAAATGCCCTTATTTTGTTTCTTTTTTAATACACACATGTTGCAGATAATCAAAGATGAGAAGCCTCTCTTATTCACTAAACCACATTAGTTCTCAAGATGCTGATAATGATCACCCAAACAAGTAAGAACTTTGAGCAGTGGCGTAGCATGGGTTGTCAGCACCCGGGGCAAGGCAAGTAATTTGCGCCCCCTAACCCATGGATTTTAGTAGGGGCAGAGAGCTGCGAGCACCCCCCCCAGATGTTGCGCCCGGTGTGGCCGCCCCCCCCTGCACCCCCCACGCTACGCCACTGACTTTGAGCCTGCATCCCATTATATCCCAACTCAGGGTTTCTTAAATCTCACCCAGCGAGACCAGCATCTCGTAGTTGCTTTTCATGACTGTCTTGTACAACTCTTTCTGCAACTCGTCCAGGTCTCCCCATTCCTTCTCGTTGAAATGGACTGAGAGGTCATCGAAGGTCACTGGAACCTGGAACAACAGAAGTTAAAGCTCAGCACCCTCTTGACTCCCAACCCAGTCGGCCTAACTGGTAGGCAAGAAATGTTACTGGATGGTGTTGGAAGAATCACTTTCTACATAAAGAGGGGCTGGTGCAAACATAACACTTAGCCAAACATGAATGAGCAGGTGTATCAGTGCACAGAGCGAAAATCACAGCCCCTTCCCCTGCTACTGGGAACTAAGTCTTGGTATTACATATGAACCTGAGCTCATGATTTGTTGTAGCTAAGGTTTGTTCTTGGCCTACCACTCGTGATCTGTCTGTGGGTGATAAACCACAAGCTCAGGTTTGGATGTAGCATGAAGCCAAAACATGGAGGAACAAAGCAGCCAGTTTTCTTTCTGTGAACCGGCATACTTACTCGTTCACACTGAGCTTAGTTTTATGTGCTAACAGGACTTGTTTTGTCTGACGCGGACAAAAGCATCCTGTTTTCAAGGCCACTCATTTTGACCACTGAGATAAAATAAATTTAGTTTCCAAAAGTTCTCAGCATCCTGCAGCCCCACTGAAAACAGTGTGAACTGCCAAGGAGAGCTAAAACATCTGGAAAGCATGTCTATTATTCAGGAATACAGGCGTGGGGAATACTGTGATAGCAACTTTCTGTTTGGTGCTGTGACCCAAGGAAAAGGAAGAACCTCTAGCATTCCCACAGAAAGCCCAAGGAGGCAGCCAAGAAGAATTTTGGGGGCATTAATAGTGCACTGTGAATCACAGATCTATGCATTCAGTACAAAAAACAGCATGCTTACTGATCTCTTGAGTCTGGAATGAGCTATGGAGGAGAATTCTGGATAGACTTCAAATGACTACAGGGAGGTTTCATAGTTGGGTTTTAAAATATTTTTCATGGCTCCAAGTTATTCCTGGCAGTCCAAAATAATATTGTTTGCATCTATAGCACTGGAGTAATTTGCAAAATTACATGCGGTAAGCATGAATAATGTTTGCTAGCTCTGGTAGCAGAATGTTTTGCACTTGCATGAAAGCCTTCCTTATACACCTTTAGGTGCCAACCAAGCCTTTGGCAGATGGCATTTTGTGTTTTTTATATTGTCATTTTATGTTGTGAACTGCCCTGAGATCAATGGATGGAGGGCGGCAACCAAATTTAATAAATGATCTTAATAATACTCCTAACCTTGGGCGTTTCTCCCTTCACACCAGGGGGGAATCTCAGGATCCAGAAGTTCCGATTCTTCAGCAGATTCTCCACATTCTCCAGTCTCTTCTGCAGCTGCCTGTACTCCTCAGTTAAGGTCCCCAGCGCAGCCCACTTGCTCTCCAGCTGGTTCTCCATTTCAGTTGAGGTCTTTTGACAGGCTCCCAGCTTCTTCTCTGCCGACCCCATCCGGCCCTCCAAGCGCAGCAAGCGCATGGTGTGGTTGTCAACCGTTTTGTCGATGGCCTGGATGGCCGCCACCGCCGCCCACATGGAAGCCTCGGACGTTTGCACCTGCATCTCCCGCGTAGTGGCCTGCTTGAGGTTCACAAGGGGCTGGAAAGGCAGCAGAGACCTTGGCTCCGCATCACACTCCATAGCCTGCTTTGCGGAGACAGAAACCCAAAGTCAGTGGCCATCTTGCGTTTCAGATGACATCAGAAAAATCCTTCCCACCTCCCACCCCATTCTCTCCTTCTGAAATGCCAGAGGCAGCAACATATGCTTGGGCAAAATGGGTGCAAAAATACTGCCAGTTAAGTGGTAATTTTGCAAGTACTGAACAAACCCAGTGAATGGTTGGGTATCGATACATACAACTGGCAGTCTGAGGAATCAAGCTGGGTCACTGCTCTGCCCCCACTCTTATTATGGACTTTAGTCAACATGAGACAAGAGACAAAATGCAATTTAATCATCGTTGCTACTGCGTGAGTCGCAAGAGAAGCTTCTCCCTTTGTGACCTTTAACTGCATTTGTCTTTGTCCTCACTTCTTATGCGATGATCAGCAGCAAGTGAAGCAATGCAAGAAAGGAACTCTGTCAGAGTCTTTTTTCATGGTTCTTATTGGATGTGGGGTAAAGGTAAAGGGACCCCTGACTATTAGGTCCAGTCGTGACCGACTCTGGGGTTGCGGCGCTCATCTTGCTTTACTGGCCGAGGGAGCCGGCGTACAGCTTCCGGGTCATGTGGCCTGCATGACTAAGCCGCTTCTGGCGAAACCAGAGCAGCGCACGGAAACGCCGTTTACCTTCCCGCCGGAGTGGTACCTATTTATCTACTTGCACTTTGACGTACTTTTGAGCTGCTAGGTTGGCAGGAGCAGGGACGGAGCAGCGGGAGCTCACCCCGTTGCGGGGATTCGAGCAGGGGTGTGCTTTTTACCTTGTGAACCACCCAGATGGACTTCTGCAACCAGGTGGCATAAAAATGTTGGGCAGGTGGAGGGAATAATTTATCCCGCCACATGACGCCTACCCCATACCCTCCAACATTTGATAACAGGAATGCCAGGGACTGGCCCTGGAAAACAGGGACACGTGGAGGGTCTGGTGCTACCCACCCCACCTCATAAAAAGAAACAAACAAACAAATAGCATCCTAGACTGTGGTTTTTCTTCCCTTTTCCAGAATCTGGGACTATTAAGGAATTCTGGAGTTGCCCCCTTCCCCCCCTGAGAGAACAGGACCTTCGCCTCTTCTGCTTGTGGGCGTGGAGAACTAACTGACTAGACACTAAAATGCCCTTTTAAAATGAGTTTTTTGGGTGTTGGGTGTTATTGTTTATATTTTGATTATATATATTGTGGCTTTCTATTTTATATTTTTATATTCTGACATTTAGAAGACATCTGAAGGCAGCCCTGTTTAGAGAAGTTTTTATTGACTGATTTAATTTATTTTTAATCTTTTGTTGGAAGCTGCCCAGAGTGGCTGGGAAACCCAGCCAAAATTATTATTATTATTATTATTATTATTATTATTATTATTATTATTATTATTATATTCTGCGAACCGCCCTGAAACCTCCGGGTATCTCGATAAAAAATAATGATGTAAAATTCAATAAAAAATATTTATAAAAAAGAGACCTCCAGATATAGGACGCTATATAAATTGAATAAACAAACGGGGAGGGTCCTTCCTCGCTTCCGAGGGGAGGCCTTGAGGGACTTGGGGGGCGGGGTGGGAAATGAACAAAGCGGGAGGGGCGACCCTCCCCTCCCCTCTGAGATTTCTGAGGTAAAACAAGGGGGGGGCTGAGTCTTCCTCCTACCCCTGCTTCCCACAAGGCCTCGCGTCAGGTGTGTCCCTCCTCCCGCCCCCCCCCCGAGCCTCACCTGGACAGGCGCCCCCCCAGCCATGGCTCCGGAGAGAGACAGACGGACAAAGCGGGCGGCGCTCGGAGGCAGCGGGCGTGGGGGGGGGGGGCGAAGCGGCGGAGGCCGAACTGCGCAGGCGCACTGCCGCCGCAGCGCCTCCCCAGCGGGAAGCCGAGGAGACGCATCGCGAGACCGGCAGGCTGCAGCTTCCGCTTCCCCTCAGCGCAGCGCCGCCAGCAGGCGGGAGGAACGAGCGGCCTCCCCATTCTCAGTCCCCGGGTGGCGGTTTTTTTGGGCGGGAAACCGCCGGATTCCGAGGTACTACAACTCCCGTCATGCCTTGCCGCCGGCCGCGCCGTAGAGGGGATGATGGGAGTTGAAGTGCCGAGCGGCCCCCTGAGGGCGTGGCTGGCTTTCTCCTCCCCACAGAGGTTCCCCCTGAGCTGCGGGCGAGAACTCTTCCCTTCTTATTTATAATTTTAATTTTAATAAAAATCGCATACAGCTTGCTGTTGAGGCACCTCAGCAGTCATTTTTATTTTTAATTTATTAATTTATTAATTTATTAATTTTTAATTAATTTAATCAATTTATTTAATCAATTTTTAATTAATTTAATCAATTTATTTAATCAATTTTTAATTAATTTAATCAATTTATTTAATCAATTTTTAATTAATTTAATCAATTTATTTAATCAATTTTTAATTAATTTAATCAATTTATTTAATCAATTTTTAATTAATTTAATCAATTTATTTAATCAATTTTTAATTTTAATTAAAAATGAGGTGGGCCCCCCAGCTGTTGTCGTTGGCTATGGAGTCCCTGTGATGTCACTATCCAATATCTGGCTGCGGCTTGTCAACATCTGCCAAATGGGCTTCCAAAGATGAATGTAAACCCGTCTGCCTCCACAAATGTCTATCGGCTTCAACCTTACGGCATCCACCGTCGTCCAAATGCTAGCGCCGTCAGCCACGCTGAAAAGGGGATGATGGGAGTTGGAGTTGCACTGCGGCGCTGAGCGGACCCCTGACGGCGTGGCTGGCTAATGGACGTGCTTTCTTTCTCCGCCCCACAGAAGTTTCCACTGAGGGAAAACTGCCAGCAAAAATTGTACCTGTCATGAATACACTAGCTCCCAGCCTAGAAATGCAGCCAGCAACAGACCGCAGTTTGCAACCGACGGGATCAGATTTCTCTCACGGAGACCATGTTGGAATGCAGACACGGCTCTCAAGAGGCACAGGCGGGTGTGAAGGAGAAGATTGACAACCTGTCTTCTCATGAAGGAGAGGATCCAAGGAGCCAGCAAGTCATCTCCGGGGGAGGGTATTTGACAGGAAACAGCATTAGAAATGCAAAGGTCATAGATTGAGTTAATTTTGTCAGAAACGGAAGGATTCTTTAGAAGGGTCAACTGACTGAGGGTGCCGGAGGCTTGGCTAGAGCCATCCGGAGCTAATTGCTTGTTTTTGCAATAATTCCTCCTTTTAATTATGTACGTTTACTGTGTTATCAAGACAGGAACCTAGACTCCTAATAATACTGTTGTTATTTCGTTCAAAAAAATTGCATACATTTTGTTGTGAAGGCACCTCAGCAGTCATTTTTATTTTTAATTAAAAATGAGGTGCCCCCCCAGCTGTTGCCATGGGCTACAGACTCCCTGTGATGTCACTAATCAACATCTGTAACTCCCTGTGATGTCACCAACTGACGCCTATCGACTCCCTGTGATGTCACAAGTGGATACAGCCCCTTCTTCCAGTGACACGGCTACCAGGAAGGGGCGCTCTATGATCCTAGACAGCTTGATTTTCCAAATAATTTGTTTTCAGAAAGACCTATTTAGAAATAATTTAGAAAGGCATTTATTTCTTTAGAAAACAGAAGCTGGCTGGCTTAAGCCCTGCAGTTCTCTTCATGACTTCCATGGATGGTCTCGGGGAAAACCTCGCCGGCTTCGGACGTCCCTGAAAGGCAAACAGCTGAGTGGGATGGCTACTATCTGACAGCATCCTCCCAGACGCCTCCACTGGCTTCTTCCCAGCAACTTTGTCCTTGGTGTGGACCATGCCAAATTCACCTCAAGAGAGGTGAATTGTCAACCAGCTTGCATCCACAAATATCAGCCGGTTTCAGCCTTGCGGCAGCCACTGTCACCTAAACACCTCCACTGGCTGCATCGGACAACTTCCCTCCTCACTTTGCCCTGCCAACTTCTGTCAATGGGCTTCCAATTGTAAGGCCTTGTAAGGGAGCAGGCCCTGCAGACCTCACCACAGCAGATGGTCAACTGGAGTGCCACACAGGAGCAGGAAGGTACCTGTTCAAGCCATTTCATGCAAAGCCATCACTCAATAAGGAGGTTCCTGATGATTGTCTACCAGCATCCAAATTCCTGCTGGTGTGTCAAGTACAAATCCATCCACTCTGCTGTTCTCTATCTGGCAACTTCTGGATTCTGCCTTCTCACTGTCTTCCAGACAAAAACAGGAGTTGACCATGCTGCTAGCTCCCAAGGTTTGCAGCAAACAGGGAATGTGCTGTTCAAGGGTCAGTGTAAACCTTGGGAGAAGCCTCCTGCTCGCATAGAACACAACCAAAGCAATGACACTCATCACTAACTGACGTCTATAACTCCCTGTGATGTCACAAGTAGATACTGCCCCTTCTTCCTGTGACACGATGAAATAAACGAAAAAAAGGTTCTGTTAAGGGGTTCAGCTTCTTAAGGAACACTGGACCTTTGGAAAGAGCGCATCTTGTAGACTCAGGCCGGTCAGGAAATAAACAGAGACCAGACCAGGATATACGGAAAACAAAGATTCTCTTACAACACACGGCTACCAGGGAGGGGCGCCCTATGATCCTAGAGAGCTTGATTTCCCGTATAATTTGTTTTCAGAAAGACCTTGTATTTAGAAATAATTTAGGAAAGGCATTTGTTTCTTTAGAAAACAGAAGCTGGCTGGCTTAAGCCCTGCAGTTCTCTTCATGATTTCTATGGATGGTCTTGCGGAAAACCTCACCGGCTTCGGACGTCCCTGAAAGGCAAACAGCTGAGTGGGATGGCTACCATCCAACAGCATCCACTCAGACGCCTCCACTGACTTCAGCCTGCCAACTTCTGTCAATGGGCTTCCAAAGGTGAATTTCAACCAGTTTGCATCCACAAATATCCATCTGCTTCAACCTTGTGGCATCCACTGTTGTCCAAATGATCCTGCAGATGATGAAGATGATGATGATGACTTTGAAAAATGGCAAATGTATGATGGGAAAGCACAGGCAAGTATTACTTTGGGAGTTGAGGCTTCACAGATCTCAATTATCCGGTTTCAAAAAACAACCAAAACAATATAGAAAGCCTTGCAGAATGTTTATCTTAGTGTGACCCCCGGGCCACAAATTATACCAGCAACATTTAAAGCCAGGGAGTGTCTTTGCCTGACCACTTGCAGACACTTGGAGATCTTTTGGGGCATGGATTCAGCTTCACACCCATATCCCAAATATACATAATCCTGTCAAGCTTTGATGAAAATTATGCCATTTCAACTTTAGTAGAAGGCAAAGATGAAGAGGACCTGACCGTTGAATGGGGTAACAGGAAAATTGCTGACTGAATGGGGAAAACTCCGGGAATGGGCTGATAGCAGAGAGACACTGTCAGTGCTAATAGGCAGTAAATCTTCAAGGAGATGCACTGGTGGCAGGTTTACAGCGACTACTGTTGAAGTTACAGCCTTGAAAGTGAGGAAATGTGTTAATTCTGACTCAAAAGACCACCTGAAGAAAGACTGTCCATTGCTACAGAAGAATAAAACACAGGACAAGCAAGAGAAACTAGACTGGGGTGCAAGATGGAGAACAAAATCTGGAAAATGTGACACCGAGATGAATAAAGCCTTAATCACAAGACTGAGTAATACTTCAGGTTGGTGGGTCTTGGACCTGGGGGCATTGGGTGATATGTGTAATGGTAAGACACAATTTGACTTTTTGAACTATATGTGTGAAATGTCAAGCTATGGCACTAGCTGGGGTGGTAACATTCCTGTACCTGGCATTGGAAAGGTAAAGCTTAAGTGTTTAAGGAATGAAGTGCTTGAGGTTTTTTATGTTCCACAGCTGGAGTCTAATTTGTTGAGTCTGATTAAATTGGCAACATCAGGATTTGAAATATGTTTCGATGGTGATGCATGTGAAATTAGAAAAAGGGAAGAGTTTTATGCTACAGGACATTGGCAAGATTCCTTACATGTGATTGAGCCTCAGGAGGGCAATCTTAAGAAGGATGAGGTAGCAAGCCAAGCCAAGCAAAATCCACAATTGCTAATTGTGCCCCTCATAATCAGTGTGTTCATTTATATACCACAGAAGATTAGCTCGTGTCAATTTTAGAACTGTTGCTAAAATGCCAGGGTTGTGTGAAGGGGATCACATTGAAACCATGTTCTAAGGTTGTGGAATGTGATGTGTGCAGTGAAGCTTAAGTCACACAGAGCACCTGTAGTGAAGCTTCCTTTTTTGTATTATTTTTCGTTCTTTTTATTTTTAGGAGAATATAATGTTTTATATTTTCAATTGTAGTTTATGTTATTATGTTTATATCCTTGTAATCTTGCTTTTGTATTTTCTTCTGGTTTTGTATTATTTGTTTGTTTTATTCAATGCTTGTTTGTATGATGTATAAGTATAAATAAATAAATAAAAATTAAAACAAAAATCTAAAGTAACCACACACGCACATACAAAAGATTGAGCCCTGTGGAACCCCACATTGAAGGTTCCACAGGGCTGAAAAGCACTCCCCAAGTAACACCCTCTGGGAACGACCATCTCAGTAGGACTGGAACCACTGTATAGCGGCACCACCCACCCCTAGAGTCACTCCAGAGGGATACCATGGCCAATGGTATAGAAAGCCACTGAGAGGTCAAGAACAATTAAGAGGGGCACGTTTCCCTTGTCTCTCTCTCTCTCGACAGAGGTCATCATATAGGGCAACCAAAGCAACTTCTGTGCCAAAACCAGGCCTAAGCCCCGATTGAAATGGATTCAGAAAATCCGTTTCTGAGAGCCAGTGTGGTGTAGTGGTTAAGAGCGGTAGTCTTGTAATCTGGGGAACCGGGTTCGCGTCTCCACTCCTCCACATGCAGCTGCCGGGTGACCTTGGGCCAGTCACACTTCTTTGAAGTCTCTCAGCCCCACTCACCTCACAGCGTGTTTGTTGTGGGGGAGGAAGGGAAAGGAGAATGTTAGCCGCTTTGAGACTCCTTAAAGGGAGTGAAAGGCGGGATATCAAATCCAAACTCTTCTTCTTCAAAAAAAGAAAATCTGTTTCTTCCAAAAGTGCCTGGATCTGGTCTGCGACCACTCAATCCAGAACCTTGCCCAGGAAAGGGAGATTAGCAACTGACTGGTGTTTAGATAGGTTTTCCAAATCCAGGCTAGGTTTCTTAAGGAATGGTTTTACCACTGCCTCTTTCAAACAGGCAGGGACACCCCCACTTGTAAAGGGGCATTGATCACCTCCTTGGCCCAGTCAGCTCTTCCCTCCCTGCTGGTTTTATCAGCCAAGAGGGGCAAGGGTCCAGAGCGCAAGTGGGCACCCTGACTGATCCAAGCACCTTGTCCACATCCTCAAGCCTTAGCAACGGAAACTCATCCAACACAACAGAACTAGACTGTGCTCTGGACACCCCATGAGATTCATCTGCTATAACAGCAGAGTCAAGGTCTTGATGGATGCAAGCGATATTACTTGGAAAATCAGTACAACCCAGGTGGTTAAGACTCCATCTCCACATAGTACTGCGAAAGAACGATGTCAAATCAACATTTGATGATCTACTACTGGTCCACAATAGAAAGTGTCCTTTCATACTGCATCACAGTGTGGGACGCTGGTTTGACATCATCTGATAGGAAGTGCCTACAGAGGGTGGTGAATACAGCACAATATATTATGGGCTGTCCCGCAAGTCCACTGGATGACATCACGGAAGAATGTTGCCTCAGGAGAGTGAGGAAAATTCTCAGGAATGATTCACACCCTGGTTGGCACTTACTTGATCTCCTGCCCTCGGGCAGAAGATATAGAAGCACAGGGTGAAGAACAGCTATCCGTGGGCTGTTAGGCTTCTGAATGAAAAGATAACAACAGGGCAACTGACTTTCGGGTTTGGTGGGTGGGTGTCAGTAAAAGCCACTTCCGGCTTGCCCAGGAGGTGGGGTTGCGGGCTTCACGCCCACCCCACGCGAGCGGGGGCTGGTTCAGCCCCCGCGAGAACAAGGGAATCCCGGGGCGTGGCTTGCCCTATTTAGTGCCGGCGCAAGGAGGCTCGTCCTCTTTTCGCCAGCTAGCCCCCACGTTTGCCCGCCCTCCCTCCCTTTAGGTAGGTCTCTGACATTGCTATGGACTTCGGGCTGTCGCCGCAAGGGGCATGGTAGGAATTTTTCCCAATTGGAGATTTACAGCCATTTGGTTTTTCGTCTACCTCAACTCGTCACAACTCCTCGGCATTGGCGGTAGGCATTGGTAAGAAGGGGTTAAGAGGATGTGTGGGGGGGGGAACGCCATCACCTCCCCCCCAGTGAACTAAGGGTGGTCCAATAAAGGACTCCGGGGGGCGTGGCCCTGTCCGAAGCCTATGGAGGTGTGGGCCAAAGGCACGCCCCAGAGCGGTGACCCGGGGGAGCTCCTAGTTGACGTGCCTCAGCAGGAGACTCCCCCACTATGGTGTTAACCCTTCCTGTGTCTCCAGCAAATGGGCTGGAGCCGGATAGTCGATAGGACCAATGCCTAAGCCAATGCCTCTCATTCCTGAATTCAATAAAGTTGTGGCCTAATTCGCCCATTTTAACCTTAAATTATGGTGTCTCGTGTCTTTATTTATCCTGGTGGGGGGCGGGAACTCACCACGCAACGAGGGGAATTAAGACTAAGAGAGCTGAGTGGGGGGTGCTTGTGTAATCTCACTGCACAGTATACAAGTTGTACAAGTGACAATAAAGTATTTCAATTTCAATTATCCTCAAAATGCTTTGCAAACAAGTCACAGTTGGTTCTATCACCTCCTTTGGGCCAGCCTGTAGAAGGCCCCATACAACCCAGAAAAGCTCTGCTGGATGACATGATGGGGATGCAATGCAGGCAGCAAAGTAGGCTTTCTTTGCTGCCTTCACTGCCACTGGGTAGGCTTGATAATGAGTCTTTACCAGTGTTCAGTTGCATTCATTCGGATCTTTCCTCCCCCTGCGTTCAAGCCGTCTCACAGCTTGTTTCCTCGTCTTAAGCTCTGGAGTATACCAGGGGGCCAATTGGGCTCCACAAGGTGGGAGAGGACACTCACATGCAATCACATCGATAGCCCAAGCCATTCAGGTGTTCCAGAGGTCGGCCAGAGCTTTGACAAGGACCACCAGTCATATCAGCCAGAAAACCCCCCAGAGCCGTTTGGAACCCCATCAGTCTCCGAGGACGGACCTTCCTAATAGGTCCCCTGCCTCTGCGGAGGGGAAAAGGTGCTGACATCCTAAATCTCAACAGGAAGTGATCAGAACATGCCAAGGGACTGATGTCAATGTCCCCCACCTTCAGATTACCCTCTTCCTGCTCAGCTGAGAAAACAAGGTCCAGAGTGTGGCCTGCCATGTGGTGCTGGGCCGATGAGATGTTGGGACAACCCTATGGTCTTCATGGCAGCCATGAAGTCCTGAGCCGCCCCAGAGCCAGCTGCCTTGGCATGGATGTTGAAGTCTCCCAGATCCAGCAGTCTGGGAGTCTTCAACACCGCCTCCGAGACCAGCTCTGTCATCTCAGGCAGGGAGACTGCTGGGCAGTAAACCAACAGAATCCCTAATCTGTCCCATTTGCCCAATGCGAGGAACACACACTCTAGATTCCCACCCTCAACTGGACCAAAAGCCTGGAGATAGTCTCTATAGACCACAGTGAGACATGGGTGGCGCTGTGGTCTAAACCACAGAGCCTAGGACTTGCTGACCAGAAGGTCGGCGGTTCGAATCCCCATGACGGGGTGAGCTCCCGTTGCTCGGTCCCTGCTCCTGCCAACCTAGCAGTTTGAAAGCACGTCAAAGTGCAAGTAGATGAATAGGTACCACTCCGGCAGGAAGGTAAACGGCATTTCCGTGCGCTGCTCTGGTTCGCCAGAAGTGGCTTAGTCATGCTGGCCACATGACCCAGAAGCTGTACGCCGGCTCCCTCGGCCAATAAAGCGAGATGAGCGCCACAACCCCAGAGCTGGCCAAAACTGCACCTAATAGTCAGGGGTCCCTTTACCTTACTGTCACCCTCCATGTGCCTACCTGCCCCTCAAGTCTGGCCTGATGGTGCCCTGAGTACCCAGGTGAGCACAGCTGGTGAGACCAACTCCACCCTGTTGACCCACCCAGGTCTGTGTGATACAAGCCAGACCAGCCTCCTCATCCATAATCAGATAATGGATGAGGGAGATTTTATTCTGGGCCAACCTGGCATTCAACAGCAGCAGTTGTGGATCCAAGGAATGGCTGATATGACAACCACAATCCCCCAGGTTGGAGGAGGGGCTGGCACACGGAACGGTCACTAACTGCCTATACCATGTGCCTCCTGCCCGGCCTGCCCCTCCTCCCACACCATCCCTTCCCCCCCCCCTGAACTACTGAAATTGGGCCATTGACTGCTGTGAAATTTAAAATGCAGACTACGGAATTGGGCCTTACCAAGTAAAGAAATAAAATGAAATTACCAGGTGTCCATGGCAGTATTTCAAGTTGGGGAGGGGGCTGTTGGAATATTCTAGATTAGAATAAACCTGGCTTTGAACAGTTGCTATGCAACAGAAAATTCCTCCAGGGGTCCTTATAAGGGCATGTGATCAGTTGAGTCTGGGTCCGTTTAAATGAGCATGTGAATAAGTCAGCATCAGGTCTCTGGCCGGATGGCTAAAAGGAGAGAAAGATTGTGTTTGTTAATTTGCTTCGGGGTTTTTTCCTTTATTAATGACCAGTGTGAAGTTTTGTAAAGAATAAAGACTCTGAGAAACAGAACCAAATGGTGTTTATTCCTGCAATGGGAATTTCACTAAAGAGACAACCGGAGTGCTGCTGTTGCTGCTGCTGATGTAAAGAAGTAAAAGATGCAGCAAAACTTTTCGGCAGAAACTGCCACAAAAAGAAAAGAAAAGCCACGAGTAGATGATGCTTACGTATCAACAACATAGAGGGGGAAGGAGGCAAAAAGGAGCAGCAAATGGTATCCTGGTACAGGGGGCTCCTTTCCGGATATGGCCACATCACCTTCTCTCCATCCAGTTAAGCGAGAAGCAGAATTCACAGTTCAAGGAAGCGTCTCAATCGGTCAAATGCACTCAAACGGCGAGAGGACCAGAGATAGAGTGAGTGACCTGGCATGTAGCCCGCAGGCTACAGAATTCGCACTCTGGCCATAAAATAATTATAAAAAAGCAATGGTGTTGCCATCATCAGTTGTTGTTGGCATGCACCTGTCTAGAGAGACAAGGAAGCGTGCTTTGGGGTGAAGTTAAACCACTGGGCTAACAGCACCGAAGGGACCTCCACAGGGCACAAGCCGGGCAGTGTGTCTGGAGGTCCTGGGCTGCCCAGATGACAAGACCCTCCTCTTGGGCTCGCTGGTGTGATCCCGAGGAAAGCAGAGCAAGACTTTTGGCACCAGCTTGGCTGTTGGAATTAATAATAATAATAATAATAATAATAACAATAATAATTTATTTGTATCCTGCCCATCTGGCTGGGTTTCCCCAGCCACTCTGGGCAGCTCCCAACAGAATATAAAAACATGATAAAACACCAAACATGAAAAACTTCCCTCAACAGGGTTGCCTTCAGATGTCTTCTAAAAGTCAGCTGGTTGTTTATTTCCTTGACATCTGGTGGGAGGGCGTTCCACAGGGCACGCGCCACTACCAAGAAGGCCCTCTGCCTGGTTCCTTGTAGCTTTGCTTCTCGCAGTGAGGGAACCACCAGAAGGCCCTCAGCGCTGGACCTCAGTGTCCGGGCTGAAGGATGGGGGTGGAGATGCTCCTTCAGGGATACTGGACCTTTGCAAGGTGGCTTATAAGGTACCATCCAACCATCATAGGGACTCCAGATTTATGTAGGGTCTACTCGTTAGCCTTTTCTTCTTTTCCTTTTCCTAGATGAGCCATTTTCCCAGGACTAGTCTCACCTGCCCCTCACTTCCCTCCACAATAAATGCAGAAACCGCCTTCTTGGCTATTCAACCTACTGCTGGATGTAGTGATCAGGTGGGGTTGCTATGAGGAATTATAAAAAATATGGAGCAAGCCATTTGTGTCCACGATGAAAGAATTGCATTGACTGGGTTTGAGCCATTTTGATATGAGTTCTGATCAATCCACGCCTCTGCATCTGTCATATTTCTCTGCCTGACAGGCACGTATAAGCATTCTAAAACACAGGCCAGTTGCTTCATCAGGCATCCTCAGTACATAAAGTTAATAGGTTACTTTGATGTAGTTTGTTAATCTTGAGATAGATCTTAGGGCCAGGAAGAGAGTTCAGGAAGAGAGTTCACAGAGATGGCAAATACTACCCATCTTTCCTCTCATGTTTACTGCTTGTTTATGACCTTCAGGGTTGCTGAATGCATTCCTCCTTTTTAGTCCTGTTTTAATTACCCCAGAAGTATGCATGCTTAAATTAGCTTTTTGTAGTTTAACTTTGTCCCCACGTGGGGTTTTTGAAATGCTCAGAGGAAATATGATTGGTTCTTTTCAACACTGTGTAAAAAGTTCTTTTGTGAATAAAACGACCTGGGCCAGGGGGTGGAGAGGAATTATTATTATACGTACCCCTCCCAGAGTCTTGCTGGTCAGGCCTCGTGTGTATTTTATTAATCAGAGTCCAATCCTTGCCTTGGGAACACTACACTGGTCTCATATGCTCATCCTGTCTTCGCACGCAGGGCAAGTCCCTAACTCACTGAGAGTTTGAGACCCATCAGCTCCCCTTGTCTGGGATTGTGGCCGCTGTCACCTGTTAACAGCTTCTAGGAGCCCCAGGTGAGAGCCCCAGGAGGAGCACAGCGGGTCCCCCGCCAGAGGCGTTCCCCCCTTCCCTAATACCCGGTGCACTCGAGTAGTCCCATAGCCTGGAACTGAAGAGGAGGTAAGTGACAGGCACAGGCACCCCCTGGACTGTTGGTAAGAAGCCAGGCAGCTGAGAGACTAGCTAAGGGCAGACTGGGCTTGGTGAGGCAGTGTTTCCATCTCTCGAATGGACCAGCCTCCTCTGATTTCCAAATTGGTGCCCAGGTCAATTAGTAGCAATAAAAAGTCACACACTATATGGGTGAGAGAATGCCTGTGTAATTTATGTCTAATTTCATTCATGCAACCGTGATAGACTCACATCCTCTGTGACTCTATTATATACTTTCCATTTAAGAATTCTGTTTAATAATTCCTAAGCTTGGAGCTTCTATTATCACACGGTTACAGGATTGTGACTGTTGAAAGGCTTGTTTGCCTCTGTGGTATTTGACTACTTGTTGGTTCACGCACTTTTGATTGAATTGTACTATTTGTGACTCCATCATATATTTTCTGTTTAAAAATTGTAAAAAATGTACATGCTACTAATATTCTTGTTAGCTACGTGTTGCCTGTCATTATTTATGGAGTTTGTGTAATTTATAATCCTGTGGGCTCCACTTTTTTGGGTTCCCCAGCACTCACCACCATGAACATCTAAACTTACCTTAAACAGCCACACAATGGTGTGGCTATTGGGGGAAAATCCCTTACTATAGCTATACAGAACAATGGACCCCACACATATCCTAGTGAGTTAAAGTTACTTGAGTTTGTCCCAGAATTTTGCAGTTACTCTTTTATGTCTGTTCAACATAATAAAATAAAATAAAATAAAATATTATTTATAACCGCCCATCTGGCTGGGTTTCCCCAGCCACTCTGGGCAGCTCCCAACAGAATATTAAAAACACGATAAAGCATCAAACATTAAGAACTTCCCTAAACAGGGCTGCCTTCAAACAAGGCACTCCAAAATGAAAAAGTTACGCACTAGGTTGTTTTTTTGAATTTTTATTTTCATAATTCCAGCAACGTTTTAAACTTGTGTATCGGCTCCACAGCAAAGAGGTTACAGGAGATTCCTGGAGTGGGAATTAATCCCAAACCGGGGATAGGGGAACAGCGCCTTTAGGTCCACCCAGAATCTGGCAGAGATTCCTTCCTTCCAGCGCCAAAGCGGATGTCGAGATGGCCCCAGAAGGACTCTCAACCAACATCAACCAGCCCCACCCAAGGGATGGCTTGCTATATGAACTTTATGCTTCTCCAATGGGGAAGGAGCCCTCGACGCAGCTTTAAGGGCGGCAAAAGCAATGGTCCCAGAGTCAGTCCTGACCACAGGCCATGGGGACTGGGCTGATAGGAGCAGCAGGTCAACCTGCGGGGAAGGAAACTCGCAAGAAAGACTCTCAGCTGGTGGCAAATTCCCTCCTCTTCCATGACCCACTGATTATGGTATAAGGAGCAGGAATCACAACTCCAAGGGGACAGGAGAAGACGTCACAGCCACAAACGGAGCTTAAGGAAGCGAGCCAAGTTCCTATTTATAAAAGGCAGGTGCATAAGGAAATCTTCCAGAGGTTGAATATCCCGTAATACGATGGGGACGACAGGAAGGGCTCAGCAGCCAACCTGTTTCAATCGAACTGCGGCAAAACATCTCCTTGGACCCCTGCTTTGGAAAGGCAATAGAAACCGCGGGAGTCCTGTGGAAGGACAGAACCAGAACCTCTGAAGTCCAGGATGAAGCCCTACAGAGGGATCCAGAAAACTGGAGAGCGGGCAGCTTAAGGCTGGCACACATCGCAGATCCACAGGGGATCACCTTTGTCAGAGTGGCTGCCCCTTTAAGGAGGCCCCAATCCACCTCCATGGGGCAGGGGGCAGCGGCAAGCACCTAATGAGGAGCTCTGAGGCCTTCAGTAGCCCAGAGGCAGCGGGCATGGAGGAAATGGGGTCGCTGGGGGGTTGAACAGAGGAGGCAGCCATTGGTTCTGGAGCCTCTTCCCGTGGCAGATGGTGGAAGAAGTGGCACTGCCAAGGTATTTTCTCACCCCTGCCCTACACCCACTGTACTGGGTTCATGGCTGGACCCCACAGACCACCAGGCATTCAACGTGCCACTCTAGGGGGCTTCAGCAGCTGTCTTTGAGGAGAGGACCCCAGAACTGGCCGCTGCAGACGTCACTGCAAAGGCCTTCTCCCCGTTTGGGGGTATTTTGCAGGGATTTGTGCCTGTGGCCCCCCAGGGAGGGAGAGGAGGCTGTGCCAAGGGCCAGACCTCCCACAGAGCTGGAGCTGCTGCTATCAAGAGGGGTCTATGTCTCAGCGCTGTTGCCTTCCCAGCCCCACTGATCCCTGGGCATTCAGCACCTGCCGCCCCCCTACAGGACAGGCAGAAATCCATGCCCCGGAGCTTGCAACTCAGGCAGGTGAGTCCCTCAGGCGGGCAGAGCCTGGGAGAAAAAAGTTTGCCAAAGGAAAAGGAACTGGGGCTTATTGAGGCCGCAGAAACGGAGAAGAACTGCAGGGGGAAAGTTAACAACAAGGCCCTCTCCGCCTGCATCCACGGATGGCGTGTGGCCACAGCTTTGCCACACCGCAAAATCCTACCTGGGAGAGGCCAGGGAGAGAGACCCCCTTCCTTCATAATGAGGCTTGGCCATCCCAGGAACGCTGCTCCACTGTCTGACCCACGTGAGGACTCAAAAGAGAGCGCTGCAGCAGGCCTGCAGTTTAGGCCCTGGGGATTACCGTATTTTTCGCTCTAGAAGACGCACTTTTTCCCTCCTAAAAAGTACAGTGGTACCTCTAGATATGAACAGGATCCGTTCCGGAGCCCCATTTGTATCTAGAAGTAAATGTAACTAGCGACGGCGTGTCTGCGTGCGTCGCTTTTCATCGCTTCTGCGCATGACGTTACTTCCGGGTTCCAAGCAGCACAACTCAAACGCGCTCAACTCGAAGCGTCTTCAACCCGAGGTATGACTGTAAGGGGAAATGTGTGTGCGTCTTATGGAGCGAATGCAGGCTGCGCAGCTATCCCAGAAGCCAGAACAGCAAGAGGGATCGCTGCTTTCGCTGCGCAGCGATCCCTCTTGCTGTTCTGGCTTCTGGGATTCAGAATATTTTTTTCCTCCTTCAAAAACTAGGTGCGTCTTATGGTCTGGTGCGTCTTACAGAGTGAAAAATACGGTACGTCCTGGATATTTGCGCGCAAAGGCAGAAAAACACACACACACAACCCGAGTGACTATCCCCACCTTACTGGGCTCTGCAAGGCCTGGCGAAAGCTGTTGGAGGTTCCTGGGAGGAGCCAGCCTTAAACCCCAGCACAGGAAACCGGGCCAGGGAAACCCAGCAGGGAAAGAGCTTTACTCGGCCCGCTGCCACCTCGCTTGCCAGGCTCAGGGAAAGTCGCGCCAAATCTTGGGCGGCCCTTTCTGCTTGCTTCTCACCCCCAGCCTGGCCCTCTGTTTACCGGTCTGTCTTCCTGCCACCTGCACAAAGCCACAAGCAAAGTTGTGCGTGTCTCGGGGGAGAACGCCCCGTTTTCTTCCAAGAGGGGTCCCTGGCTGCCTTGCTGAGCTCAAAGGGTCTGCCAGGAGAACGCTCTCTGTGCCCGTTTGAGGGCTGCCCCCTCAACGACGGCGGGTCGAATTCTCCCGCCTCAGGCCCTCAAGTCCCCTGGGACTCGCCCGGCGGTATTGCACCTCTTGCAGTGGAACAGGCGGGCTCCGCTGGGCATCAAGGTCCCTTTGTAGGACAGCCACGACCCGCAGGTGTGGCAGCGCCGGCTCTGCATGCGGCTGTGGTTTTCCAGGTGTTCCAGCAACAGCCCCTGGTGAACGAAAGTCCGGTCGCACTGCGGGCAGCGGAAAGGCCAGTCGTCCGAGTGCATGCGCCGGTGGGCGGCCAGGGCGGCCGGGTCAGTGAAGTAGACGCTGCACTCCAGGCAGGGGGCCGGCCGGCCGGGCGCTGGAGACTGCTGGTTCTGGTCAAAGGCGGGTGGGCCGGCCTTGCTGCAGACGGAGCAGGGCAGGGCCCAGTTGGCCGAGTGGACGCGCTCGTGGACGGCCAGCGACTTCTGGCTGGAGAAGCAGAGGTTGCACTGGCCGCACGGGAACTGGGCGCCGGGCGCATGCGTCAGAAGGTGCTGCGAGAGCTGGCCCTGGAACGCAAAGCTGCGGTTGCAGCCCGTGCACTGGAACTTCCGCTTGCGGCTGTAGGGGTGGTCGGCGGAGGCCGTCCGGGGCGAGCCGTCCGAGGCACACATCTCGCACTGGAAGAGGTTGCCTTCGACCGCTTTCTGCTCGGGGTCCTCCGTCGCGCTGGGCTGGGCGGCTGACTTCTCGTCGGTTTCCTCCTCCTCCTCTTCTGCGGCCCTGCACGGCGTCCTGAGTCCAGCTGGGGCAAAAAGCAAACAGTCTTTAGGAAAAGGGGGCTGGGCAGGGGCAAGGAAATGTCTCCTGAGGCTCACAGGAAGCTGTTAGATCATTGGGTCCATTCTGCTCAGTACTGTCTACACTGGCAGGCAGCCGTTGTGGGGGATTTCAGATGAGGACATTCCCAGCCCTATCTAGAGAGGTCACTGGGAGCCGAATCTGGGACCTCCTGCATGCCAAGCAGAGGCTCTACTGCTGTGCTCCCCTAAAAATAAAGCAAGATTCTAGTCCTCATTGTTCTAAATCAAGGGCTGATTTAACAAAGGAGTCAGAGTGTTGCTCCATGTAGCTCTGTATTGCCTACACTGACTGACAGCAGCTCTCCAGGCTTCCCCCCACTTCGCCGACAGATGCGACTGGGGATTGAGCCCGGAACTTCCTTGAATGTTTTAATTTGTTTTTGCTAATAATCTTACTGTCTTTTTCTTTTTGCAGACCAATTTGAAGTTTCAACTTTTGAATGGAAGAAGTAAAAATTTTTGATTATCACAAAAGATGTGGGAGGAAAGGATTAATAAGAATAGGAGCCACAAAAGGGAGGACGGAAGTCCAGGAGATTCCTTGGAATCTTGTTTTTATTATTTATGTGTGATATATTCTCTGTAAAAAAATTATTTGAAAAACCAAAAAAAAATTTTTTTATATAAAAAAAGTTTTTTCTTTTGAAAAGTTAAAATAAGAATACAGTCATACCTTGGATTACAGATGCTTCGGGTTGCACGATTTCGGGTTGTGCACCACGCCAAACCCAGAAGTACCGGCAGAGGTTACTTCCGGGTTTCAGCAATTGTGCTTGCGCAGAAGCACCAAATCACACTTTGCACATGTGCAGAAGCGCCAAATCGCGACCTGCGCATGCACAGGTGTGACGGTTGCGAAGGTGCCTCCCACACGGATCACATTCGCAACCCGAGCATCCACTGTAAGACTAAAAACAGATTAAAACTAGAAGGCACTTTCTAAACATCTGGGAAAGCTTTCCTAAGCAAGAAAGTTTTTAGCAGGTACCGAAAAGAGTATATAATGAAGGCTGATATCAATAAGCAAGGAGTTCCACAGTTTAGGTGACGCTACATCGAAAGATTGTGTAAAGATCTTGCAGTTCGGCCTGGATGTGGGTCTGGCTGAAGAATGCTATGGATCTATAGGTAGCCACAACATCTACCCAGCAGCTCTATTCTATGCCAAAACTAAAAGGCCTTCCTCCTCTTTGCAGGGGGTTGGACTAGATGACCCTCGAAACCCCTTCCGACTCAACGGATTCTATGATTTTATGATTCTTCCCAAGTCAGCCCTCACCTGCTGGAACCAAGACCTGCTGATCCTCAATGGGCTGTTCTTCTTCCTCTTCCTCTTCCTCCTCCTCCTCCTCCTCCTCCTGTTTAATCCAGGCAGGAACAAGGGGCTCTGTGGATGAGAGAGACGAGACCGAAACTGCTCATCATTCCCCAGCAATCTTTTACGCCCCCTGCTGCCCCCCCCCCAAAGAACCCAACCGTCATTTTACTGACGGGAAAAGGCCGACATGCAGAAAAAGTCCGACGACAGCAGAGGCATCGCACACGGAGATGCTTTTTTGTTTATCAAATCACTTTAAAATATGTATATTGCTGCATCATTAAAAATATATTTCAAAGCGGCTTACGGAAACAAAAGCATAAGATCATGGGTAGGCAAACGAAGGCCCGGGGGCCAGATCCGGCCCAAACGCCTTCTACTGTAAATCCGGCCCACAGACAGTCCAGGAATCAGCATGTTTTTTACATGAGTAGAATGTGTCCGTTTATTTAAAATGCACCTCTGGGTTATTTGTGGGGCCTGCCTGGTGTTTTTACATGAGTAGAATGGGTCCTCTTATTTATAATGCACCTCTGGGTTATTTGTGGGGCATAGGAATTTGTTCATTTTTTTTCCAAAATGTAGTCTGGCCCCCCACAAGGTCTGAGGGACAGTGGACTGGCCCCCTGCTAAAAAAGTCTGCTGAGCCCTGCATAAGACCATTTAAAAGCGGAGCCCAACTAACCGCTGTGGAAGGAGGTGTTCTTAACTGCCTGCCTAGGACTGGCGGAGTATGGTAGGCATTTAAAAATTGGGCACAGAAGGCGCCTGCTGAATCTCTAGTGGCAGGGAGTTCCGCAGGACCAGGCCGACGACGCTCAAGGCTCTGTTTTCTCATTGTGGCCAAACAAGCTTCACCAACCCGGAGAACGGTCAACGGCACTGCTGGCCTGTTCTTGGTGCTCATCCTGGGGCCCTGATCCAAGAAGGGCTCCTGGTTCTGTGCCCAAGGGGCCTCAACACTCACCGCTGCCAGGGCTCACGGGAGACGCAGGTTCTTCCTTGATGTGGATTTCCTCCTGCTCTTCCTTAATCTGCGGCCCCGTCTCGTCTTGAACAATCTGGAGTTCTTTGGGAAATAAAGAGGAAATTTCTCTATACGCCAAATGATTTTTTCTGGGAATCAAACCTCAGCCCCCCCATTTTTTTTTGCTATGGCATTTGGGGAACGTCTGACCCCAAGTGCTGCTAAGAAGCAGTGTGGATAAAAATCAATGATTTTAAAAAATAAAATAGATCCAAATTGGATTTTTAAAATAAAATGTTTTCAGAGGAAAGATCTTTCTAAAGAGAGGACTCACCCAAGTCGGGGTCGATGGCGAGGTTCATTTCTTGACTCTCTTCTGGGTCATCAAAGGGCCGCACCTCCTCCTTGACCTCTTCCCCGTCCCAGGAAGAAGCCTCCGTTGCAGCGATCGGGGATCCTGAACCCAGGGAATGAATGAATTTTATTATTACGGTCACAGACCAGTCGTCCGGGTCACTTACTTCACTATCAGGAAAATCATAAAACACAACAGGGATACATTGAATTGCAATTGGGTATAACAGAGACAATTCAGATTTAGCGGCAGTTTATATATATATATATATATATATATTTGCTTTCGTAGATTTTCACGGGTACAGGAATGCAGGTTTTGGTGTCCTCGGGTGTCTTCCCGTGTAAAAGTTGGGGTGTCTAGGCGACGTTTCGACGAGGTCTCACTCGTCATCTTCAGGCTGGTGCTTTCGGCTTCTTGTTACTGGAACAGAGCAGGATCTCAGTGTTTGAGTTCCTATAAATACTGTTGAGGAGGTGTGGTGTATAGCCTCCAATGTTCTGGGCAGAGAGGAGGTTCCCAGGCTAGTGTGCCTTTTCTTCTTTTGTTCCTTAATTACTTGAGGGATATCTTGAGTGATTTCTTGAGTGATTTCCTGAATCCCACTTAGGTGGGTCATTAGGTGTGGATTAGTTGCTAAAGCCTTCGTGTCTTGAACTCTTGAACTTTGTGAAGAGTTTTTCTGAGAAGATGGCTGTACTGCACTTGGTTGTGCTCTGGCTTGGCTTCGTGTATAGGGGCGAGCTGTGGTTTTGTGGCCTGTGCCAGCCAGATCTGTGTAGGGATTGCAGGGGGGTGCAGCATCCGGAGGTGCCACCCTGGTTTGGCTACTGGATGGTGTCTGTAATTTATCTGTGGAGAGGGTCTGGGTTTGGGTCTGGTGTGGTTGATTGGTGATGGCGTTCTGTGTGCCTCTGGATCTGGTGTCAGATTTTGTGGGGAGGGCTAATTTCCAGATGTCTGGCAAGCGGGATGTGTCGTCACGCTTGTTCATGTTGTGAGGGTGTTTCTCTATCTCGATGGCTTCCATGATTATTCTCTTGTGGTGATGTTCCATGTTAAAGAGCAATTTGGAATCTGCAAAATTAATTTCGTGTCCTGTTTCTTTCATGTGTTGGAAAAGAGAGGAAGTTTTTTTCTTCTTTTTTGACGGCATTCTTGTGTTCTGCGATCCGTGCATTTATTCGTCTGTTTGTTTGTCCAATGTACGTGGCTGGGCAGACTTTGCAGGGTATTTCATAGACCCCTTGGTTTTCCAACTGAATTTTATCCTTGGGGTTTCTGAGGATATTGGCTATTTTTTGGTTGGTGCAAAAGGCTGTTTTGATATTGTGTTTATGGAGGATTTTGCTAATTTTATCTGTAGTGCCCTTGATATAAGGAAGGAGGGCTATGCCATTGTTTTCTTCTGTGTCTTGGTTTTTGGGGGGTGTTTCTTTTTGGATTAGCTTCGTAACCCTGTTTTGCTGGTATCCATTGGCAATTAACACATTTGAGAGATTCTGTAACTCAGTTGTCAAGTGGTCTTCGTCAGCCAGGCGTTTGGTTCTGGAGATGAGAGTCTTGGCTACGGAGTTTATTTGTGCAGGGTGGTGGTGTGATTGTGCATGTAAGTAGCGGTTGGTGTGTGTTTTTTTCCGGTAGATAGTGTGTCCTAGGGAGCCATCAGGTTTTTTGTAGATTAGAACGTCAAGGAAGGGAAGTTGGTTGTTGGCTTCTATTTCCATAGTGAATTGTATTTTGGGGTGTAGGCTGTTGAGATGTGTGAGGAAGCTATCCAGTTTTTCCTTCCCGTGTGGCCAAATTACAAAGGTGTCGTCAACATATCTGAGCCAAAGTTTGGGTTTGTGTTCTGACTTGTCTAAAGCATTGGTTTCAAAGTGTTCCATGTACAGGTTAGCGATGACCGGTGAGAGGGGTGATCCCATAGGTGCTCCTTCTATCTGTTTGTATCTTTGTCCATTGTGGATGAAGTACGTGTTGGTTAGGCAGTGGTTGGTCAGGTCCAAGATGTATTCGGGGGGATTGTATTTGTTTTGAATGGCTGTCAAGGCTTCATTAATGGGCACTTGTGTGAAGAGAGATACAACATCGAAGCTCACAAGTAGGTCATTGGGTTGTAGGTTTTGCTTCTTTATTGTTTCTATGAACTGGAAGGAGTTTGGAACGTGTGAAGAGATGGATTCTGCATAGGGCTGAAGTTGCTTGGCGAGAAATTTAGCGAGATTTTGTAGAGGTGAGCCTATGGAGCTGACTATTGGTCTGAGTGGTGTTCCTTCTTTGTGTATCTTGGGGAGGCCGTAGAGTTTGGGGCATCTGGATGATTTTTCTCTGGGGATGATTCTTAGCTGGATTTCTTCACTGATAGGAGAGGCTTTTATTTTGGATTTGGTGGTTTTTTCCAGATAGGTGGTGGGATCTGTTTTTATAGGTTGGTAGGTAGGGTCTTGGAGTAGATTTGATAGTTTTGCTTGGTAGTCCGATGTGTTCATCACAACAGTGGCATTACCTTTGTCTGCTGGGAGAATGATTATGTTGTTGTCTTTCCTCAGGTTGGTGAGTGCTTTCTGTTCTTCTTTGTGTAAATTGCTTCTGGGTGGTTTGCTGGAGCAGAGGATGTTGGTGACTTCAAGTCTGATTTTATTGGCTTCATCTGGATTGATTTTGGTTAGGCTAGCTTCGACTCCGCATATGATGTTTTCCGTGGGGATGCGTCTCGGGGCGACTGCAAAGTTGAAACCTTTGGAGAGTACTTTGGTTTCAGTTGAGGTGAGGATCCTGTCTGATATGTTATGTACTGTTTGTTTCATGGGTTGTTGTGGAGGGTGGCTGGGCTTCTGGCGTTTCTCTAGTTTGTGGAGTTTGTTGGTGTGTGTGTCTGTCTTGTGTGAGGTCTCCGTTTCAGCTCTCCAGACGGCTAGTTGTTTGCATTTGTCCCAGAGTGCAGGGTGGATTTTGTTACAGAGTTTGAGGTGAAGAGTGAGTAGATCTTTGTTGGTTTGGTTTAGTAGGTATCTTTTCTTGTGTAGTTCGTTTCTGATTAGAGATAGTTCAGTTCGTTTCAGGATCCTTTCGGTAGCTGGGGTTTTAGAGTGGAATTTAAGTTGGAAGCATGTGGGAATTAAGTTGTTGTCTCGGCAGTTGCGTAGGAACAAGAGATCACATAAGATGGTGGCTCTTCGGATTTCTAGTTTCTCGTAGGTTCTTGTCAGCTGGAAGGTTTCCTCCCCGTAGAGGTGAGATATTTGCTTTCGTAGATTTTCACGGGTACAGGAATGCAGGTTTTGGTGTCCTCGGGTGTCTTCCCGTGTAAAAGTTGGGGTGTCTAGGCGACGTTTCGACGAGGTCTCACTCGTCATCTTCAGGCTGGTGCTTTCGGCTTCTTGTTACTGGAACAGAGCAGGATCTCAGTGTTTGAGTTCCTACAAAGATCTACTCACTCTTCACCTCAAACTCTGTAACAAAATCCACCCTGCACTCTGGGACAAATGCAAACAACTAGCCGTCTGGAGAGCTGAAACGGAGACCTCACACAAGACAGACACACACACCAACAAACTCCACAAACTAGAGAAACGCCAGAAGCCCAGCCACCCTCCACAACAACCCATGAAACAAACAGTACATAACATATCAGACAGGATCCTCACCTCAACTGAAACCAAAGTACTCTCCAAAGGTTTCAACTTTGCAGTCGCCCCGAGACGCATCCCCACGGAAAACATCATATGCGGAGTCGAAGCTAGCCTAACCAAAATCAATCCAGATGAAGCCAATAAAATCAGACTTGAAGTCACCAACATCCTCTGCTCCAGCAAACCACCCAGAAGCAATTTACACAAAGAAGAACAGAAAGCACTCACCAACCTGAGGAAAGACAACAACATAATCATTCTCCCAGCAGACAAAGGTAATGCCACTGTTGTGATGAACACATCGGACTACCAAGCAAAACTATCAAATCTACTCCAAGACCCTACCTACCAACCTATAAAAACAGATCCCACCACCTATCTGGAAAAAACCACCAAATCCAAAATAAAAGCCTCTCCTATCAGTGAAGAAATCCAGCTAAGAATCATCCCCAGAGAAAAATCATCCAGATGCCCCAAACTCTACGGCCTCCCCAAGATACACAAAGAAGGAACACCACTCAGACCAATAGTCAGCTCCATAGGCTCACCTCTACAAAATCTCGCTAAATTTCTCGCCAAGCAACTTCAGCCCTATGCAGAATCCATCTCTTCACACGTTCCAAACTCCTTCCAGTTCATAGAAACAATAAAGAAGCAAAACCTACAACCCAATGACCTACTTGTGAGCTTCGATGTTGTATCTCTCTTCACACAAGTGCCCATTAATGAAGCCTTGACAGCCATTCAAAACAAATACAATCCCCCCGAATACATCTTGGACCTGACCAACCACTGCCTAACCAACACGTACTTCATCCACAATGGACAAAGATACAAACAGATAGAAGGAGCACCTATGGGATCACCCCTCTCACCGGTCATCGCTAACCTGTACATGGAACACTTTGAAACCAATGCTTTAGACAAGTCAGAACACAAACCCAAACTTTGGCTCAGATATGTTGACGACACCTTTGTAATTTGGCCACACGGGAAGGAAAAACTGGATAGCTTCCTCACACATCTCAACAGCCTACACCCCAAAATACAATTCACTATGGAAATAGAAGCCAACAACCAACTTCCCTTCCTTGACGTTCTAATCTACAAAAAACCTGATGGCTCCCTAGGACACACTATCTACCGGAAAAAAACACACACCAACCGCTACTTACATGCACAATCACACCACCACCCTGCACAAATAAACTCCGTAGCCAAGACTCTCATCTCCAGAACCAAACGCCTGGCTGACGAAGACCACTTGACAACTGAGTTACAGAATCTCTCAAATGTGTTAATTGCCAATGGATACCAGCAAAACAGGGTTACGAAGCTAATCCAAAAAGAAACACCCCCCAAAAACCAAGACACAGAAGAAAACAATGGCATAGCCCTCCTTCCTTATATCAAGGGCACTACAGATAAAATTAGCAAAATCCTCCATAAACACAATATCAAAACAGCCTTTTGCACCAACCAAAAAATAGCCAATATCCTCAGAAACCCCAAGGATAAAATTCAGTTGGAAAACCAAGGGGTCTATGAAATACCCTGCAAAGTCTGCCCAGCCACGTACATTGGACAAACAAACAGACGAATAAATGCACGGATCGCAGAACACAAGAATGCCGTCAAAAAAGAAGAAAAAACTTCCTCTCTTTTCCAACACATGAAAGAAACAGGACACGAAATTAATTTTGCAGATTCCAAATTGCTCTTTAACATGGAACATCACCACAAGAGAATAATCATGGAAGCCATCGAGATAGAGAAACACCCTCACAACATGAACAAGCGTGACGACACATCCCGCTTGCCAGACATCTGGAAATTAGCCCTCCCCACAAAATCTGACACCAGATCCAGAGGCACACAGAACGCCATCACCAATCAACCACACCAGACCCAAACCCAGACCCTCTCCACAGATAAATTACAGACACCATCCAGTAGCCAAACCAGGGTGGCACCTCCGGATGCTGCACCCCCCTGCAATCCCTACACAGATCTGGCTGGCACAGGCCACAAAACCACAGCTCGCCCCTATACACGAAGCCAAGCCAGAGCACAACCAAGTGCAGTACAGCCATCTTCTCAGAAAAACTCTTCACAAAGTTCAAGAGTTCAAGACACGAAGGCTTTAGCAACTAATCCACACCTAATGACCCACCTAAGTGGGATTCAGGAAATCACTCAAGAAATCACTCAAGATATCCCTCAAGTAATTAAGGAACAAAAGAAGAAAAGGCACACTAGCCTGGGAACCTCCTCTCTGCCCAGAACATTGGAGGCTATACACCACACCTCCTCAACAGTATTTATAGGAACTCAAACACTGAGATCCTGCTCTGTTCCAGTAACAAGAAGCCGAAAGCACCAGCCTGAAGATGACGAGTGAGACCTCGTCGAAACGTCGCCTAGACACCCCAACTTTTACACGGGAAGACACCCGAGGACACCAAAACCTGCATTCCTGTACCCGTGAAAATCTACGAAAGCAAATATCTCACCTCTACGGGGAGGAAACCTTCCAGCTGACAAGAACCTACGAGAAACTAGAAATCCGAAGAGCCACCATCTTATGTGATCTCTTGTTCCTACGCAACTGCCGAGACAACAACTTAATTCCCACATGCTTCCAACTTAAATTCCACTCTAAAACCCCAGCTACCGAAAGGATCCTGAAACGAACTGAACTATCTCTAATCAGAAACGAACTACACAAGAAAAGATACCTACTAAACCAAACCAACAAAGATCTACTCACTCTTCACCTCAAACTCTGTAACAAAATCCACCCTGCACTCTGGGACAAATGCAAACAACTAGCCGTCTGGAGAGCTGAAACGGAGACCTCACACAAGACAGACACACACACCAACAAACTCCACAAACTAGAGAAACGCCAGAAGCCCAGCCACCCTCCACAACAACCCATGAAACAAACAGTACATAACATATCAGACAGGATCCTCACCTCAACTGAAACCAAAGTACTCTCCAAAGGTTTCAACTTTGCAGTCGCCCCGAGACGCATCCCCACGGAAAACATCATATGCGGAGTCGAAGCTAGCCTAACCAAAATCAATCCAGATGAAGCCAATAAAATCAGACTTGAAGTCACCAACATCCTCTGCTCCAGCAAACCACCCAGAAGCAATTTACACAAAGAAGAACAGAAAGCACTCACCAACCTGAGGAAAGACAACAACATAATCATTCTCCCAGCAGACAAAGGTAATGCCACTGTTGTGATGAACACATCGGACTACCAAGCAAAACTATCAAATCTACTCCAAGACCCTACCTACCAACCTATAAAAACAGATCCCACCACCTATCTGGAAAAAACCACCAAATCCAAAATAAAAGCCTCTCCTATCAGTGAAGAAATCCAGCTAAGAATCATCCCCAGAGAAAAATCATCCAGATGCCCCAAACTCTACGGCCTCCCCAAGATACACAAAGAAGGAACACCACTCAGACCAATAGTCAGCTCCATAGGCTCACCTCTACAAAATCTCGCTAAATTTCTCGCCAAGCAACTTCAGCCCTATGCAGAATCCATCTCTTCACACGTTCCAAACTCCTTCCAGTTCATAGAAACAATAAAGAAGCAAAACCTACAACCCAATGACCTACTTGTGAGCTTCGATGTTGTATCTCTCTTCACACAAGTGCCCATTAATGAAGCCTTGACAGCCATTCAAAACAAATACAATCCCCCCGAATACATCTTGGACCTGACCAACCACTGCCTAACCAACACGTACTTCATCCACAATGGACAAAGATACAAACAGATAGAAGGAGCACCTATGGGATCACCCCTCTCACCGGTCATCGCTAACCTGTACATGGAACACTTTGAAACCAATGCTTTAGACAAGTCAGAACACAAACCCAAACTTTGGCTCAGATATGTTGACGACACCTTTGTAATTTGGCCACACGGGAAGGAAAAACTGGATAGCTTCCTCACACATCTCAACAGCCTACACCCCAAAATACAATTCACTATGGAAATAGAAGCCAACAACCAACTTCCCTTCCTTGACGTTCTAATCTACAAAAAACCTGATGGCTCCCTAGGACACACTATCTACCGGAAAAAAACACACACCAACCGCTACTTACATGCACAATCACACCACCACCCTGCACAAATAAACTCCGTAGCCAAGACTCTCATCTCCAGAACCAAACGCCTGGCTGACGAAGACCACTTGACAACTGAGTTACAGAATCTCTCAAATGTGTTAATTGCCAATGGATACCAGCAAAACAGGGTTACGAAGCTAATCCAAAAAGAAACACCCCCCAAAAACCAAGACACAGAAGAAAACAATGGCATAGCCCTCCTTCCTTATATCAAGGGCACTACAGATAAAATTAGCAAAATCCTCCATAAACACAATATCAAAACAGCCTTTTGCACCAACCAAAAAATAGCCAATATCCTCAGAAACCCCAAGGATAAAATTCAGTTGGAAAACCAAGGGGTCTATGAAATACCCTGCAAAGTCTGCCCAGCCACGTACATTGGACAAACAAACAGACGAATAAATGCACGGATCGCAGAACACAAGAATGCCGTCAAAAAAGAAGAAAAAACTTCCTCTCTTTTCCAACACATGAAAGAAACAGGACACGAAATTAATTTTGCAGATTCCAAATTGCTCTTTAACATGGAACATCACCACAAGAGAATAATCATGGAAGCCATCGAGATAGAGAAACACCCTCACAACATGAACAAGCGTGACGACACATCCCGCTTGCCAGACATCTGGAAATTAGCCCTCCCCACAAAATCTGACACCAGATCCAGAGGCACACAGAACGCCATCACCAATCAACCACACCAGACCCAAACCCAGACCCTCTCCACAGATAAATTACAGACACCATCCAGTAGCCAAACCAGGGTGGCACCTCCGGATGCTGCACCCCCCTGCAATCCCTACACAGATCTGGCTGGCACAGGCCACAAAACCACAGCTCGCCCCTATACACGAAGCCAAGCCAGAGCACAACCAAGTGCAGTACAGCCATCTTCTCAGAAAAACTCTTCACAAAGTTCAAGAGTTCAAGACACGAAGGCTTTAGCAACTAATCCACACCTAATGACCCACCTAAGTGGGATTCAGGAAATCACTCAAGAAATCACTCAAGATATCCCTCAAGTAATTAAGGAACAAAAGAAGAAAAGGCACACTAGCCTGGGAACCTCCTCTCTGCCCAGAACATTGGAGGCTATACACCACACCTCCTCAACAGTATTTATAGGAACTCAAACACTGAGATCCTGCTCTGTTCCAGTAACAAGAAGCCGAAAGCACCAGCCTGAAGATGACGAGTGAGACCTCGTCGAAACGTCGCCTAGACACCCCAACTTTTACACGGGAAGACACCCGAGGACACCAAAACCTGCATATATATATATATATATATATATATATATATATATATAAAATGTTGAACACTAAAATATAACCTAAAATTATCATTTAAAACCTTAATCATTTTGGTAGTACAGCTTGTTCCCTACGTTTTATGGCAGTCGCACAGAATTTGGCCACCCTTAGCGTAATCTCCAGATCCCTGTCCTCTACCAGGAGTTTTAGACATTGAAGTTCGGACCCATTTGGAGATTTCTGTATAACAGGAGTGATAAATACCGAGCGTATATCCCCGTAGAAACGGCAATGTAACAAGAATGTGGATGAGCCCAGGGGAAACGAGGCCACGCATGACCTCTTGCTTTTCACTTAGCACATCGCACATGCCCAAGAGCATCCCTGCGCAGGCACTCGCTGCAGGCTCAGGAGGGCAAGACAACCAGAACCGCCACTCAGAGCGGCTGGGACTTGTGTCTGTGCTTGCTTGTTTCCTCCTCCAGACCGTTCCCTTTTCCTCGTGTGCCACATCCCAATCCTGAGATTCCTTAACGGCAGTACAGTGGTACCTCAGTTTAAGAACAGCCTGGTTTACGAACTATTTGGTTTATGAACTCTGCAAAACCGGAAGTAGTGTCCCGGTTTGCGAACTTTATCTCGGTCTAAGAATGGAAGCCGAACGGTGGAAGGGAACTGGTGGCAGGAGGCCTTGTTAGGGAAAGCGCGCCTTGGTTTAAGAACGGTTTCGGTTTAAGAATGGACTTCCGGAACGGATTAAGTTCGTAAACCAAGGTACCACTGTACATAAAAAAATATGATGAGTCTTCCTTACTGGATAGGACCCATCTAGGCAAACATCCTGCCATCATGGCGGCCAACCAGCTGTCCCAACAGGAAGCCCAAAGCAAGACCTGACATTTCATCACATGTGGTGGGAATGTAAGAAAGTAAAGAACTTTTGGGATGATATATAATGAGATGAAAAAGATGTTGAAATATACATTCTTAAAAAAAAAACAGAAGCATTTTTACTTGGTATTATAGGCCAGGACATTAATAGGCAAGATGTTAAACTGTTTTTATATGCAACAACAGCGGCAAGGGTATTGTTAGCCCAGAAATGGAAGCAAGAAGAAATTCCAACGAAAGAAGAATGGCAGACAAAATTAATGGACTATGCATAATTGGACAAAATGACAGGAAGGATTCGAAACCGCTGCGCTCCCGAGGCTTCAGGCGGCTATCCTTGAAGCCAAGGAGCCTGCATTCGCTCCATAAGATGCACACACATTTCCCCTTAATTTTTGGAGGGGAAAATGTGCGTCTTATAGAGCGAAAAATATGGTAGTTTGGGTCGGGGGATGGTTTGCGCCTACAGATCTGTACACAGAATCTAGCAACCATCTGGGTCATCTTATGATCTTTGCCTAACAGGTCAACTTTTTGCTTTTCCGGGAGGTCGGCGAGCCTCACCAGCAGGGGATCAATGGTCTCACTACGTGCCTCTTCATAAAAGGGACATCTAAAGAACAAGTGCTCTGGGCTTCCTCTCTCCCCCAATGAACAGGCGCAAAGTC
Source organism: Podarcis tiliguerta (assembly GCF_965153285.1). Classification (NCBI taxonomy): domain Eukaryota; kingdom Metazoa; phylum Chordata; class Lepidosauria; order Squamata; family Lacertidae; genus Podarcis; species Podarcis tiliguerta. The sequence continues at coordinate 57,736,583 of NC_139545.1, read as the reverse complement.
TCTGAGCACATGGGACTTTTTTAAAGGATCCTTCCAGGACTGGCGAGGGCAGAGCCGAGCTTCTGGCGAGTGTAAAAGCCCTTCTTGCATTTTTGGATACGAGAAAGAAGACATTTGCTGGCGGTGCGGCTATATATCTCTTGATTTCTCCAATTTTATAGTCGGGGCGCCTTGAGCAGTCCTGTTATCTCTCAGTGTCTGTGGTTCTTTGCCTGACCGTAGCTTCTGCCTGGCCCAATATCTTGCTCACGTGTTTTCATGTCCAAAGAGTAACATTGCCGCCGGGAAAGTGGAGAGGGCCATTTAAGGGAGAAGGGGCTTGATCCCTCATCACCCCACCCACCTACCTGGTTCCACAGGTAGCTCCTCCGCCTCCGAGTCTCCTGGGTCTTCCACACGGGGTTCCTCCCCTCGCTCAATCTGGGACAGGATCCTGGGCTTGGAAATGGCATAGTCTGGCCACGGGAAAAGGAGAGGCAGTCAGTGTCATTCAGAACAGGGTGGTGGGGAATGCACAATGAAGAAGAAGAAGAAGAGTTTGGATTTGATATCCCGCCTTTCACTCCCCTTCAGGAGTCTCAAAGCGGCTAACATTCTCCTTTCCCAACAAACACTCTGTGAGGTGAGTGGGGCTGAGAGACTTCAAAGAAGTGTGACTGGCCCAAGGTCACCCAGCAGCTGCATGTGGAGGAGCGGGGAAGCGAACCTGGTTCCCCAGATTACGAGACTACCGCTCTTAACCACTACACCACACTGGCTCTCAGTGGGCAGAAATGCCAGGGGGGCACGAGGAGGAGGATGGGGGGGGGGAGAATGCACATTAATTGGAATATAGAAGCAGCCTGCCCAAAAGCACACTGGAGGAACTTAGCCCTTTCAGCATATACTAAAAGTTATGGATCTCATGAACAAATCCGAATAAAATATACACACAATGACAGAAGGGATGTTATGTGATCTTCTAAACCGCGATTTGTTGGTTCTGGATGACACGAGCTGCGCTAAGTCAAAAAATGGAAGTCAAAACATTTGAAAGTGTGTGGCACAGATTTGATTTATTATATTCCTACGCCACTTTTAATTCAAACATCTACTTCCTTTTAAATGTTGGTTTGCTTTGTTCTTGTTCTTACTGTCTACTTTGCAGTTCCGTTCTGCATTTTCACAGCGTGAACCGAGACCTTCGGACGAAGGACGGTACACAAATTCGATAAATAACAATTGAAAAATAGCATTTGATTGACGTTGGAGTGAGACTGAGTTGAGAAATAAGACTAAGAGCACATTTTGATGTAGGAATGTATTAGATAATATGTAAAGAAATATACTATAAGAGTACATTCATTTGTAAAAAAGGAATATACAACGGGAAAGACAGGAAGTCTAGTGTGTTGGTATGCATATGATTTTTGGGGGGGAAATTGGGGGGAAATTGTTTGTGTTTTTTGTTCTTTCTTTTGTTTTGTTTCATTTTCTTTCTTTCTAGGTATATAAAATTTGTATATAATTTTTGTATACATGTTGGAAATTACATTATAGTAAGTCCTGTAATGTAGTATGACAACGTTTACCAATGTAATATAAGAATGTTAGCAAATAGATAAAATGCAAATTCAAAAAGAAAAGAAAAGATAACAATTGAAAAATAGAACGGCCTTCAAAGCGGCTTACAAGCAACAGGCAGCGATAACGCAATCACACGGAACAGCACAAAGACGCCGTAAATCGTTTGGGAGATTTAAGAGAGAAAGAGAGGCCCAGATCTCGCCTGGGTGTCCAAGCTCTTACCCAGCGAAACCAGCATCTCGTAGTTGCTCCTCATGACCCCTTTGTACAGCTCCTTCTGCCCCTCGTCCAGGTTGGCCCACTCCTGAGCGTCAAAATGGACCGAGATGTCGCCAAAGGTCACTGGCACCTGGGGTGGAAAGAGACCCACGCGTCAGAGCGCCCGCCTCCGTCCGTCGCGTCCAGAGATCTTTCCCCCTCTGCCCACTTTTGATGTCTTATTCCAGTGTTCCCCAACCTTGGGCCTCCAGCTGTTTTTGGACTACAACTCCCATCATCCCTCGCTAGCAAGACCAGTGGTCAAGGATGATGGGAATTGTAGTCCAAAAATAGCTGGAGGCCCAAGGTTGGGGAACACTGTCTTATTCAACAAAATGCAGCTCAGGCCTAGGGGGTCTCAGCAAATCTTCCCAAGAGGTCTTGCCCCAAGGAAGCAGCTGCGAAAACTGAAAACTTCTTGCCCAGTTCCTTCCCCAGCAGGCTAAGGCTCAGTTGTCTTGGCGCTCTTTGCTCCACCCTCTTCAGACCTCTACTGCTTCTGGGAGACAGGAGAGAGGCAAGCTGGTCCCTGTCTTCTTCCACAGGCTGCAGATTCTGATGTTGGGCTGACATCTGCAACAGCCTCTTCCCGCTCACTAAACCTCACCAAACTCCCAAGACTGCTCCCTCCTTCCCTCTGACCACTGGGCTCTGAGCCTTCATCCCTGGGGGTTCCCTTGGGGATTCCCTGCGTCCAGCCAGTGCCTGTCAGGTCAGGACTCTGCACCATTTCAAACAACACAGCGAGAGTACCAAAAGCTAAAAACAAAGAAGGGATCATTGTTAAAAAGTAAATTAAACTCCGATAGAATGTTTGAAAATCCATAACACAGATGGTAAATAAGGCCCGGCATAATAATAATGGTAACAATAATAATAGTAAATTTTATTTATACCCCGCCCTCCCTGGCCAGAGCCAGGCTGTCTCGCCAGAGTGGTGCATGCTCTGGTTATCTCCCGCTTGGACTACTGCAACGCGCTCTATGTGGGGCTACCTTTGAAGGTGACTCAGAAACTGCAATTAATCCAGAATACGGAAGCCAGACTGGTGACTGGGAGCGGCTGCGAGACCACATAACACCAGTCCTGAGAGATCTGCATTGTCTCCCAGTACGTTTCCGAGCACAATTCAAAGTGTTGGTGCTGATCTTTAAAGCCCTCGGTCCTGTATACCTGAAGGAGCGTCTCCACCCCCATCGTTCTGCCCGGACACTGAGGTCCAGCTCCAAGGGCCTTCTGGCAGTTCCCTCACTGCGAGAAGTGAGGTTACAGGGAACCAGGTAGAGGGCCTTCTCGGTGGTGGTGCCTGCCCTGTGGAACGCCCTCCCACCAGGTGTCAAGACAATAAACAACTATTTTACTTTTAAAAGACAACTGTTCCTTGTTCAGGGAAGTTTTAAATGTCTGACGCTGCATTGTTTTTAATATTCAGTTGGAAGCCGCCCAGAGTGGCTGGGGAAACCCAGCCAGATGGACGGGGTATAAATAATAAATTATTATTATTATTATTATTATTCACAAATTTATTGACAGCTGCACGAGTTATGATAGCTAGGAAGTGGAAGGGACAAGCAGAATATAAAATAAAAGAATGGTCTAAAGAGGTGTGGGATATAGCTATTAATGATACATTAACATATGCCTTTAAGGTAAGACTGGGAATACACAGGAGAAATGATTTTGGGGAGATATGGAGAATGCTTGTAGAATTTGAACTGTTAAAACAGAAAGGGGTCAAACCATCACAAGAGGTGTTGAAATTTTGGGAGGTTGGATAGTTACAATGGAATTGTCTCAGTGGTGGGGTGCACATGTTTATTCTTATTTATTTATGATTATTATTTTGTCCAAAAATAAGTAAGAATAAAACTTCCGTGAAGGGCAGCCCACCACCTCCTGATGGGAGTCCGTTCCTCTTCCCGTCAGAAAGTTCTTCTTGACGTTTATTTTGGAACCGCTAGGCCCTGCCTACATCACAGGGCTGTTGTGAGGATAAGATGGGGATTGTCACGTAAGCCACCTTGAACTCCGTGGAGAAAAGGGGGGTTGCAAAAGTAATGGAGAAGAAGAATCGCAGCAAAGAAAGAGTCCTTGTATACAACTTGCACCTTAATATCAGCAAGACAAAGGAGATGGTGTTGGACTTTGGGAGGAAGAGAGGAGAACTAGCCCCGCTGTGTGGAGAGAGTCTCTTAGGAGTTTATCTCAGTGAAGACCTTACTGGGAAAATAAACACAACCCAGGTGGTTAAGAAAGCCCAACAGAGACTCCATTTCCTCAGAGTATTGCGGAAGAACGATGTCAATCAACATTTGATGATCTCCTTCTACTGGTGCGCAACAGAAAGTGTCCTTTCCTACTGCATCACGGTGTGGGACGCTGGTTTGACATCAACGGATAGGAGGTGCCTACAGAGGGTGGTGAATACAGCACAAGATATTATGGGCTGTCCCGTGAATCCGCTGGATGAAATAGCGGAAGAACGTTGCCTCAGGAGAGTGAGGAAAATTCTCAGGGATGATTATTCACACCCTGGCTGGCTCTTTCTTGATCTCCTGCCCTCGGGCAGAAGATGGTGTTTCCTGCTTGGCAGGGGGTTGGACTCGATGGCCCTTGTGGTCTCTTCCAACTCTATGATTCTATGATTCTATATAGAAACAGGATTAGTCGCACCAACAGGGTAAAGAATAGCTTCTATCCTGGGCTGTTAGGCTGCTGAATGAAAAGAGAACAACAGGGCAGCTGACTTTTGGGTTTGGTGGGTAAACGAGGGGAATTAAGACTAAGAGAGCGGAGTGGGGGGTGCTTGTGTAATCTCACCGTATACAAGTTGTACAAGTGACAATAAAGTATTTCAATAAAAACCTCCAAGGAAGGAGCATTCAACACATATAGTTTGTATAATTTGCATATAATTTGTACAATGTACATATAATTTGTAGAGTAAATTAAGCCAGCCGGGGCAAGGTTACCTGAGGGATTTCTCCTTTAACGCCCGGAGGAAGCCTCAGGATCCAGAAGTTGCGGTTCTTCAGCAGGTTCTCCAAGTTGTCCAGCCTCCTCTGGAGTAGGCTGTTCTCCCGGATCAGGGTCCCGAGCGCGGACAGCTTGCTCTCCACCTCCTGCCCCATCTCTGCCACCACCCTCTCGCAGACAACCCACTTCTGCTCTGCAGCCACCATCCTCCTCTCCAGGCCCTGAAGCCGGGCGCCCTGAGAAGGGAGCGCCGTGTCCGTGGCTTCCACGGCGGACCACGGAGACGCCTCCGGGACGGGGACCTTCCTCTCCCCGTTATACGTGGCCTTGCAGGTTACCGCAGGGCGTGGCGGCAGCTGGCGGCCGGATTCTGAAACCTCGAACTCCATGGCTTGCTCTGCAAGGGTGGAGGAAATGGAATCAGGAAATTGTAGAGTCGGAAGGGACCGCCAGAGGTCATCCAGACCGACCCCGTGTGATTCAAGTGCTGGATGAGAATTGAGCCTCCAACACAATTAGAGAGCAGGAAAAGGAATGCCTTTCAGAGGCCGCTTACCGGAAGCTGTGAAATTTCACTGCTGGGAACAGGGTCCTGGGTAAGAGTCGCTTGCCAGGTGTTGATGCCCCTTATCGGAACCAAAACACCAAAGTTGGAGAGAGATGGGCGCCGCGTTGGGGATGCCCTTCACCCTAGGAAAGGGGGCCTTGGGGAAAAGTTGGCAAGCTGCCAAGAGGGAAGAAAGCCAAAAGCTTAGATGCCATCCTCCCTTAAGTCCCGTACCCCAAAGCAAAGGTGTATTTTCTCCCCCCCCTTTTCAAGCCAGGGCAGGGCTCCTGCTGCACCCCCAGAAGCATCTTTCGAAAGCAGCAGTACCCTCAGCACCTTCGCTGAACCCCAAAATAAACAGCAGGAATTATCCCTGCCTCTCTTCTGCTTTATCTGACCTAAGGCATCCTCAAGGAACCCCCAAAGTGCTTTGCTGCACCCCAAGGCACCCTGAAATGCAACTGCCTAGCCCTTCTGCACCCAAGGCACCCTGAAATGCAGCTGCCTAGCCCTTCTGCACCCAAGGCACCCTGAAATGCAACTGCCTAGCCCTTCTGCACCCCAAGGCACCCTGAAATGCAGCTGCCTAGCCCTTCTGCACCCAAGGCACCCTGAAATGCAACTGCCTAGCCCTTCTGCACCCCAAGGCACCCTGAAATGCAGCTGCCTGGCCCTTCTGCACCCGAAGGCACCCTGAAATGCAGCTGCCTGGCCCTTCTGCACCCCAAGGCACCTTGAAATGCAAATGATCAGCCCTTCTACACCCCAATTCACCTTGAAATACAGATGATCAACCCTTCTGCACCCCAAGGCACCCTAAAATGCAGCTGCCTAGCCCTTCTGCACCCAAGGCACCTTGAAATGCAAATGATCAGCCCTTCTGCACCCCAAGGCACCCTGAAATACAGATGATCAACCCTTCTGCACCCCAAGGCACCCTAAAATGCAGCTGCCTAGCCCTTCTGCACCCAAGGCACCCTGAAATGCAACTGCCTAGCCCTTCTGCACCCAAAAATGCAAATGATCAGCCCTTCTGCACCCCAAGGCACCCTGAAATGCAAATGATCAGCCCTTCTGCACCCAAGGCACCCTGAAATGCAAATGATCAGCCCTTCTGCACCCAAGGCACCCTGAAATGCAGCTGCCTAGCCCTTCTGCACCCAAGGCACCCTGAAATACAGATGATCAGCCCTTCTGCACCCAAGGCACCCTGAAATGCAACTGACCGGCCCCTCCGCGCTCCCCCCCCCATCCCCTTGCAATACCCTCCGCCCGCCCAGCCGCTTCTCTCCCGCTTTTGTCTCCCGCGCAGAGCCCCACACTTGCCTTGGGTCCGTGGGGCCGGCACTGCGCATGCTCGCGAGGACCAGGCCTGGGCGACGAAGCCGCGGCTCCCCGGGAGCGACTCCGCACCGCCACCTGCGGGCCAGGAGGAGAAGCGCAGGGAGCCGGCCGCCGGAGGGCAACGCAAGCTCCCCGCTTCACCGGATTGGCTTACAAGGCAGAGGTATTTGCATAGACACGCCCCCTTCCATGTACTTCTCTTACCGAGCGCTGTCGAACTACAACTCCCATCATCCCTTTCCATGGGGCGCGTTTGCTGCGGCTGATCGTTGCTTATCTATGGTTGCATTTATTTGTTGCAGACTTTATTTTATTTTATTTTATTTTATTTATGGTTGCATTTGTTGCAGACTTCCCCCCCCCAATACTTTTTATTGCTTTTTTGTAACAACAAAAATTAAAATAAATACTCTTACATTCAAAAATTTGTATGTCTTCTTATTTACCCGGACTTCCTTCCATCCCTTCAACGGTTTTCATGTCTCAAATCTTTTCTTACAGTTTCTTATTTACACTCCATCCGCATCACAAGTCTGCATTTGTTGCAAACTTTTAGAAGGCAGCCTGTTTAGGGAAGCTTGTAATGTTTAATAGACTATTCTATTTTAATATTCTGTTGGAAGCCACCCAGAGTGGCTAAGGAAACCCAGCCAGATGGACAGAGTATAAATAACAAATTATTATTATTATTATTATTATTATTATTATTATTATTATTATTATTATTATTATCAGCCTCCGTGGTTTGTTGCTTTTAATGACATCTGACCAGCTTCAATGGTCATAAACGACAAGTGGCAAGAGAAGTTGATGAACTATGTAGAACTGGCAGAAATGACAGATAGTCTAAGAGAAAAAGACAACAGAGACTTTGAAAAAGATTGCGAACCATTTATATTATGTTTGCAGAAACAAAGAAAGTCAATAGACTTGATGGCAGGATTGAAATAAACATTCACATTATTAGCATTAGAAAATGTTTAGAAGATAGTGAAAGATGATGGTGTATTTACTGTTATTTTTAAGTCTTTAGGTTCGGTGTTATGTTATTAATAACTTTTTCCATTAAGAGATAGCAAAATGGGTGAAAAGAGAAACAAACCAGAAGCAGAAGTTGGAGGGAGCCTTGAAGGGGAGGGAGGGAGGAATATATAGTAAATGTTAAAAATTTGAGATGTATGTAATGAATGAAAAAGAAAAATGAATAAATTTTTAAAAAAGAAACGACAAGTGCTGTCTGGAAATTCCTCCATTCCTTATGGGTTAGACAGGGGAACAATTTTGCTCAAAACACACCTCCCCCACTAATTATTACGTAATTGTGGCTTAAGACTCAGGCTTAACCCTCTCATGGTACGGTAGAGTTGAAAGGGATCCGAGGGTCATCTAGTCCAACCCCCTGCACTCACAGCTAAAGATCCCCTGACAGATGGCCATTCAACGTCTCCTAAACAGCCTCCACCGCTGTGATCGAGGGCCCACCGCTTTCTGAGCTGGTCTGTTGAATGGCTCTTGCCGCCAGAACGATCTTCCTCAAGCTGGGTCAGAATCTCCTTTCCTGACATTTGACTCCGCTGGTTCGGGTCCTGTCCTCTGGAGCAGCACAAAGCAAGTTTGCTCCATCTTCCATACAACAGCCCTAGAGATACCTGCGGGTGCCTATCTTGTCACCTGTCAGCCCTCATCTCCACTGGAGTCCAAAGATGTGTAACTCCATTCACACATTATTTTATTCAGTTGGTTAGAGTGTGGTGGTGGTGCTAATAATAATAATAATAATAATAATAATAATAATATTAATATTTGTACCCCGCCCATCTGGCTGGGTTTCCCCAGCCACTCTGGGCGGCTTCCAACAAAGATGAAAAATACATTAAAATGTCACACATTAAAAACTTCCCTAAACAGGGCTGCCTTCATATGTCTTTTAAAGAGAAGATGGCTGCTTATTTCCTTCACATCTGATGGGAGGGCGTTCCACAGGGCGGGTGCCACCACTGAGAAGGCCCTCTGCCTGGTTCCCTGTAACCTCACTTCTTGCAGTGAGGGAACCGCCAGAAGGCCCTCGGAGCTGGACCTCAGTGTCCAGGTTGAACAATGGAAATAGAGATACTCCTTCAGGTCTACTGGGCCGAGACCATTGAGGGCTTTAAAGGTCAGCACCAACACTTTGAATTGTGCTCGGAAACGTACTGGGAGCAAATGAAGGTCTTTCAAGACTGGTGTTATATGGTCTCGGCAGCCGCTCCCGGTCACCAGTCTAGCTGCCGCATTCTGGATAACTCTTCAGAAGTCAGGTTCAAGGTTCTTTGATCAGATATGCTAAAACCAGAATATTTGGTGAGGTAGGCAGCACATAACAGGATGGGGCAGCATACCCCCATTCTGCTACTCTCAGTGAAATCCAAATATTTTTCAAGCAGATGTTGCAAACCAGCGAAGCACTGCCAAAGCCTGAGAGATCTGCCTGTCCAAAGTGGCAGCGCTCAGCACATGAAGGGCGCATGGACGCAAAACTTGTCACTCCAGTGTGCCTGGCGACACCAAAAGACCTCTTTGCTTGGATCCCAAGGGCAAAAGTGAAAGGCCAAAATAATGAAAGGGGTTATTTGGGAGCTACTCAGCCCCTGATTTCTACCAGCCACAACCCCACATTCCCCATCAAACCCAGCCAACGCATCTTCAGTGCCTTGCACGGTGCCAAGCCTGGTGATGCAAAGTTCTGAGAGGAGGGAGGTGCCTGCTCAGGTATCGGGTTCAAAACAGCACGGAATGTGGGCACAAATGTCTTTGCCAACCTGGTACCCTCCGGCTGCTATGGACTGCAATTCAAAAGCTGGAGCCAATGTGAACTGTAGTTCCATGCACCCGGAAAATGCCCCAGATTGGCCAAGGCTGTCTCTACCTATACAGAATGGAATTATTTCAGTGCTTCCTTGCAAGAGCAGGACGGACGGGGATGGGCGGATTGTTAAAAGACAGAAGAGCAGAAGTTCTTTCTAATACCTTGAAAACAGGGAAATGTGGAACAGAGGAGGAGAAAGAAAAACCACATGACGCTCCCATTTGCATTTCCAGTGTGTATCTTTCCCCCCCCAGGTAAGCCTTTACAGCAGGATTACAAAATCAGGAAAAAATATATCTATCCAAAACCACAACACAGAATGTCCAGCCCCTAAAGGACAAAAGTTTGGGTTTTTAAAGAAACAAAAATCTATCGATGCAGGGAAAGTATTTCAGAAAAGAACGGAAGTTCCACGGTCCCAACGGCCACGCGTTGTAGGAGGTGTCGTTATAGTCCCATTGGGTGAGGTTTCAGGCAAGGTGGCTGCCCCCACCTGACTCCCAAAATGCTTGGTCCCAACTCTGCAGCAAGGCATCATGCGAGAACAGCCGAATAAGAGGCCCTTGGCCCAGTCTGCATGGGGAACCTCTTGGACATCTGGAAAACAGACGAAGGAGCTTCGCTTCACTGGGGTTCTGTGTGGCTTCAGAGGTCACCTGGCCATTCCAGCTGCGATTAAGGGCTTGAAACCACGAAGACGCTGGATAGGGCTCTTCTAAACGCTGCGAGACACAAACCGAGTCCTGTTCTCCACTGTTCCAGGCTTACATAACCAGGCTGACATGTTCACCATTTTAATATTTTACATCAAATTTCCCCAGATGTAAATCCCCTTCCCTCTTTAGGATGACCACCCTAACCCTGAGCTATATCAGGGCCTAGTTCAGGCTTTGCCAAACTTGGATCTCCAGCTGTTTTTTTGGACTGCAGTTCCCATCATCCCTGACCACTGGGGTCCTGCCAGCTAGGGATGATGGGAGTTGTAGTCCAACAACAGCGATTGCCTCGGAAACAAAAGAAAAGACGGCGTCGGCGGCCACCTTTGAGACTTCTTAATACTTACATTCATGCGCAAACCCCGTTCTCCCCTTCTAAGCCCATGTGAGCACCACAACGACCAAAGTCCCCATCAGGGAAACGCCACCCTTATGTCATTTACCATTTACACTGAAGGCGCAGAGGAGCTGCTGTCCTGCAAGGCGCTCGCCTTGCCATGGCAGCTCAGGCTCTGCAACGCACCCTCTGCCACCAAGGCTCGCAGGAGAGAGCCGAGGGTCCGGCGAGGGTCTCTCGAGCAAGCTGGCGGCATCGAGGGCGCTGCTCCCCACGCCCCTTCTGAAGGCGGGAGACCGGAAGTTCGGCCTTGTGAACGGCGCAGGAGGTATATCAATGTTTTGAGAGGAGGGCGGTGGCGGGCGCCGCCGAGCCACCTCCTCCCGCAGCCTCCGCCGCCGCCACCACCTGCGTCGGGGCACAGCAGTGCAGCAGCAGGCGCTGCTGGGAGGAGAAGGCCTTGGGGCACTGGCTGCAGCGGTAGGGCTTCTCTCCCGTGTGCGTGCGGATGTGCTTCTGCAGGTGGTGCTTCTGCATGAAGCCCTTCAGGCAGACGTGGCACTGGTGCGGCCTCTCGCGGGTGTGGGTGCGCTGGTGCTTGGCCAGGTGGTGGCGGCGGATGAAGTTCTTCCCGCAGGCTGTGCAGCGGAAGGGGCGCTCCCCGGTGTGCGTGCGGTAGTGGTTGGTCAGCTTGCTCTTGTCTGTGAAGCTCTTCTCGCACGAGGGGCACTGGTAGGGCCGGGCGCCCGTGTGGCTCATCTGGTGGCGCAGGAGGTGGTCCGAGCGCCCGAAGCGGCGCGGGCAGAAGCGGCACGCCAGGCGGTCCTGCCCGCCCGGCTCGCCTCCCGCCTCGAGGTGGCTGCTCTGGTGGATGAGAAGGTTCACCTGCAGCCGGAAGTGCTGCTGGCACCAGGGGCACGCCCAGCCCTTCTCCCCGGGTGGCGCAGGAAGAGGAGACTTGGCACTGCCCGCCTCTCCCTGGCAGCCCAGCCCAGGCCTCGGGAGGCTCCCATCGCCCGAGGGCGACAGCGGGAGGCATCCCGGAGAGGGGGCGAGGCTGCAGCGGCTGCGCCGGTGGTCCTCCAAAACCCCTGGGAACCCGTAGCTCTTCCCGCAGTCTGGGCACGGGTGAGACTTGGCTTCGCCGCTGTGTTTCGGCCCCTCGGCCAGGGCAGGTCCAACGGGGCTGAACCGCTTGTGCTCCCCCGGGAGGCTCCCCGGCCACACGGCTGGGCGAGGAGGAGCCTTCTCCCCGAAGGCGCTCTCCCCAGACGTCTCAGGCCCCCACGGCTCAGGGACTTGGGGATCTTGCTTGGCTTCAGTCGGTGCCTTGTCCGTCGGAAGGTCTGCAAGGGAAGGGGAGTGTGGAAGACAAAAACGAAGATGTTGAAAATCTGGAATGCCTACCAAATCAAGATGTAGTTAGCTGCTCTGAGCCCAGCTTTGGCTGGGGAGCGCAGGATATAAATAAAATTTTATTTATTTATTTATTTATTTATTTATTATTATTATTACAGTGGTACCCCGCAAGACGAATGCCTCGCAAGACGGAAAACCCGCTAGACGAAAGGGTTTTCCGTTTTGGAGGTGCTTCGCAGAACGAATTTCCTATGGGCTTGCTTCACAAGACGAAAATGTCCTGCGAGTTGCTGCGATTTTTTTTCGCTCCCCACCCCCTTTTTCTAAGGCACTAAGCTGCTAATAGCCTTTTAGCAGCTAATCCGCTAATCCCTTAAGCCTTTAATAGCCGCTAAACCGCTAATAGTGCTAATCCGCTAATGGGGTTGCTTTGCAAGACGAAAAAACCGCTAGACGAAGAGACTCACAGAACGGATTCTTTTCGTCTTGCGAGGCACCACTGTATTATTATTATTATGTGCTCTTCTCCCAAGCCCATGTTCCCGGGGTGTTCACATTCCTGTCTTGGTGACGTCTACGCTGGATGGGTCACGTATACAGAATGGAAGACGGCAGGATCCCCAAGGACGTTCTCTACGGGGAGCTGACTTCCCACTAGCAGACCAAAGATGTCTGTATACATGACGTGAAGTCTGGCAACGTCAACCCTGCTGTGTGGGAATCCCTTGCAGACAACCACAGCATAGAATCCTAGAGTTGGAAGAGACCACAAGGGCCATCGAGTCCAACCCCCTGCCAAGCAGGAAACACCATCAGAGCACTCCTGACATATGGTTGTCAAGCCTCTGCTTAAAGACCTCCAAAGAAGGAGACTCCACCACACTCCCTGGCAGCAAATTCCACTGTCGAACAGCTCTTACTGTCAGGAAGTTCTTCCTAATGTTTAGGTGGAATCTTCTTTCTTGTAGTTTGGATCCATTGCTCCGTGTCCGCTTCTCTGGAGCAGCAGAAAACAACCTTTCTCCCTCCTCTAGGTGACATCCTTTTATATATTTGAACATGGCTATCATATCACCCCTTAACCTCCTCTTCTCCAGGCTAAACATGCCCAGCTCCCTTAGCCGTTCCTCATAAGGCATCGTTTCCAGGCCTTTGACCATTTTGGTTGCCCTCCTCTGGACACGTTCCAGTTTGTCAGTGTCCTTCTTGAACTATGGTGCCCAGAACTGGACACAGTACTCCAGGTGAGGTCTGACCAGAGCAGAATACAGTGGCACTATTACTTCCCTTGATCTAGATGCTATACTCCTAGTGATGCAGCCCATAATTGCATTGGTTTTTTTAGTTGCCGTGTCACACTGTTTGCTGATGCCAAGGAGTGTGGTGGAGTCTCCTTCTTTGGAGGTCTTTAAGCAGAGGCTTGACAACCATATGTCAGGAGTGCTCTGATGGTGTTTCCTGCTTGGCAGGGGGTTGGACTTGATGGCCCTTGTGGTCTCTTCCAACTCTATGATTCTATGCTTCTATGATTATTATTCTAAGCTGCATCAACAGAAGTCAAGTGTCTGGGCCAAGGGAAGTAAGAATAGCTGCTCTGTTGTGCCTGAATCAGACCAATCCTTCAGTCCTGTGTCCTGTTCTGGGTACCACGATTTAAGGATATTGATAATCTGGAACATGTACAGATGAGGGTGACCAAGACGATAAAAGGGTCTGGAAACCAAGTCTCATGAGTTGGGGGTGCTCAGCCTGGATAAGAGAAGACTTGAGGTGTGACATGATAGGACACCTTCAAGTAATAATAATAATAATAATAATTTATTATTTATACCCCGCCCATCTGGCTGAGTTTCCCCAGCCACTCTGGGCGTCTTCCAATCGAATGTTAAATATGTTAAATACAGCGTTAAATATTAAAAACTTCCCTGAACAGGGCTGCCTTCAGATGTCTTTTAAAGATAAGATAGCTACTTATTTCTTTCTGAAGGGAGGGCATTCCACAGAGCAGGCGCCACTACCGAGAAGGCCCTCTGTCTGGTTCCCTGTAACCTCACTTCTCTCAATGAGGGAACTGCCAGAAGGCCCTCGACGCTGGATCTCAGTGTCTGGGTTGAACGATGGGTATCAAATGGAAGTATCAAATGGAAGGGGTAGCCAGCTTGTTTTCTATTGCTCCAGAGGGCAGGACCTGAATCAACAGATTCAAATGACAAGGAAGAATATTCCGACCCAACATTAGGAATAACTTTTCTGGTGGCAAGAGCTGCTTGAGAATAGAATGGACTCCCTCAGAAGGTGGTAGACTCTTCCGCATTGGAGGTTTCGAAACAAGAGGCTTGATGGCCACCTGTCAGATTCTTTAGCTGTGAATCTTGCACTGCAGGGAGCTGGGTGAGATGACCCTCTTTGGGAGTTTTTTGAGAGAAGCTGAATCGCCCATTAACAAAAATCCAGTGTCAAAATCTAGCAAGAACGGTTCCCTGCCCGGAGGAGTTCACAGTCCGATTTTCAAAGAAGAGCATTTCCCAATGCAAGTATCAGAAACATCCGGAGAAATCCATGGAAATGCTGAGCTGCTGAGGAAAAGGGCTGTCTGGGAGACAAGCGTGTCTTTAAGCCTTTCCTTCTGCCTTACCTTTAGACTGGAGAGGGCCTCGCCACGTTAATTACAAAGAAAGATCCATTTGCACGGTCTTGACTGATATTGGTTATTAGCAATAGTAACCCCCCTTCTGTCTCAAGTTACAGCAGCCATTCTGGAGACAGCCTCTTAACATTTCAGACCCTCCGCATGTGAGCACAATCTGCACTGCAAAATATTCTCCAAGTCTGTTCTGATGCCATGCGAGTGACTTACATACAAGACTTAACATACGTACATGTCTTGGAAGACAACTTTCTGCTTGGAAGCGGCTTTAAAGGTTTTCAAGAAAGTTTGAAAAATAAAAGTTTTAAAAGCTGAAATCATTAGGTGCCATTCCCAGTGCCTTAAAGGTAAAGGTAAAGGGACCCCTGACCATTAGGTCCAGTCGGAGCCGATTCTGGGGTTGCGGCGCTCATCTCGCTATATTGGCCGAGGAAGCCGGCGTACAGATTCCGGGTCATGTATCCAGCATGACTAAGCCGCTTCTGGCGAACCAGAGCAGCGCACGGAAACACTGTTTACCTTCCCGCCAGAGCGGTACCTATTTATCTACTTGCACTTTTGGCGTACTTTCGAACTGCTAGGTTGGCAGGAGCAGGGATCAAGCAACGGGAGCTCACCCCACTGTGGGGATTCGAAGTGCCGACCTTCTGATCTCATGTCCTAGGCTCTGTGGTTTAACCCACAGCGCCACCTGCGTCCCTCCCAGTGCCTTAGGGGCCAGCAAATGCCCCCCCCCCCCGCTCTGGTCCCACAGTTCCGAACTTGTGTAAGGGGAGCCTGCTCTGGGGTTCTAGATGGTACGAGGACCCCAGCATGGGTGGATGGTGGCAGGAGAGGTGAGGGTCTCACAGAAAAGACAGCAGGGCCACGGAAGACGCCCTCCCTCATTGCTACTGTCACCCCACAATGTCACGAAACACACATGGTGCCCAGAAATTTCCATTTTCCCCAGGAAAAAAAACATTCACTAACCAGAACGCTGAGCTAATTTCTTTTTCCACATTTCTAGTTTATTTTTTAAGTTTCCACAGACCAAAAGAAAGAAAGAAAAAGAAAAATCCAGGGGAAAAGTATATAAAAGTGTTCAGTTCTGAGAAATCGGTGTTTACAGAAAAGGTGAACGGGTGCGCCGTCTCTGGGCCAACAGTCGTCCGTCTTGAGTTATTCTGAAGTGAAAATGTCCCTCTGGCAACCGGGGGGGGGGCGGGGGGGGGAGGAGATAGTGGGGAGGGGCAGCTACAGTATGGTACACTCCGAACGAGACAGAAAAGACAATCCCAGAAGCATTTTTTTGTTACTACCAACGCCACTGTTTTTTCTTCAGCAACTCTGAACAATCTCTAGTCACCCTTAAAATAAAAAGGTCCTATCGAGTACCCGAGAGTCTACAGAATCCTAAACTCCAGGCTAGGAGGGAGGTCGCGGAGAAGCCCCCTCGCAGCCCTGGGGGCCCAATTTCTGAGGTAACAGTCTTATTTCTCCACCCCCTCCCTCCCTGCCCTTCTCCCGCCCCTCTCTGCAGAGCCACAGCCCCGGTGGGAGGGGGCCGCTAGATGAAGATGGCGTCCAGCAGGGCCTCCCGGACGGCCGTCCCCATCAGCCGGTTCTGCTCCCGCAGGTGGATCTTCTGGTGCTGCAGCAAATGCTGCTTCTGGGTGAAGCTCTTCTCGCATTCGCCGCACCGGTAGGGCCTCTCCCCGGTGTGGATGCGCTGGTGCCGCACCAGATCCGAGGGGTGGCTGAAGTTCTTGCCGCAGTACAGGCAGGCCAGGGAGCTGCCGCCGCCCCGCCCCGAGTGCAGCCGCTGGTGGGTCACCAGGCTCTTCT
Organism: Podarcis tiliguerta; assembly: GCF_965153285.1. Lineage (NCBI taxonomy): Eukaryota > Metazoa > Chordata > Lepidosauria > Squamata > Lacertidae > Podarcis > Podarcis tiliguerta. The sequence goes on along the minus strand of NC_139545.1, from coordinate 57,720,161 downwards.
TCTGCGAGAAGCTCTCGGGGCAGCGGCTGCACTTGTAGGGCCTCTCGCGCCCGTGCCCCTTCGGGTGCTGCCGGTAGGACGACTTGAGGTTGAAGGTCTTCACGCACTTGGCGCTGCCGTAGGGCTTCTCTCCGGCCGGCACCCTGGGCAGGGCTTTCAGGTTGTGGCTCTGCTTGAAGGTCTCCTCGCAGGCCACCGACGTGTAGGCGCCGCCCCCGGTGTGGATGCGCTGGTGGAGGGTGAACTGCTGCTTGTAGGTGAAGCTCTTCTCGCACTGCGGCCGGTAGCCTCCGCCCGCCGCGTGGCTCTGCTGGTGGATCAGCAAGCTCTTGTGCAGCCGGAAGCTTTTCCCGCACTCGGGGCACACAAACAGTTTCTCCCCCGGCCTCTCGCGCTGGAAGCCCGCCATGGGGCTGTGGCCGCCGCCGCCGCCAAAGCTGCCCTCTCCGGGAAGGGCCTCGTCCGCCTGGCTCTCCGGGTGCCTCCGCTGGTGCATCAGGGCGCTGTAGCGGCTCCCGAGGGAGGCAGCCCCTGGGTGGGGGCCGTGGAGGACGGCGTCTTCAGTGCACTGCAGCCCCAAGCTCTCGCACAGCGCTTTCTGGGCCTGCAGGACCTCTGCTTTGAAGGCCAGCCCGTCATCTGGTGGGTTGAAAGAAAACAGCGTTGGTGCAATGCTTCTTCTCCAAAGCAGCAAACGCGCGCAACCTCCGTTTCTTAAAAACTGAGCCAGAAACCTACAATGTTCTGCCCAGCTCCCTTCTCCTGCCTGTTCAGAGGGAGGATGCTTAAAGGGCCAGGTAACCCAGAGTGGCTCTGCAGGAACCCGCTTTGCTCAGTCGTCAGCGCACTCCTGCCTGACCACTGCACAAGGCGGCTGCGGCCAGCGTGGCCTCTCTGCCGCACCACGTCACGAGGACACAGTCCCTTTTCCATCAGGCAACGTGTACAAAGACCAACAAGGCAACTCTCTGGTTGGTGCAGCCTGACTGGGCATTTGCACACGTTATTAAAAGTCTTATCGGCACTTATTTTAAACTAAGAACCCAGGTCTGTAAGCTGACAAGCCCCAGTATTCCTTGCTCTCCGTTCTACCCAAAAATGTTAGAATCAAAGAATTGCAGAGTTGGAAGGGACCTCAAAGTCATGTAGTCCTACCCCTGGCAATGTTCATGAGCTGTTCTCCATTGTTCATGTCAACCTTGCCTGGGAAGTCCTCTCTGCTCAGGAGAGCCACAGAAGGCCTGCTCTCACCCATCCACACTTTCAGCTCCAAGTCCCTGGACTCCTTTGTCTAGCAGGCTACAGACTACAGGGCTTGAGCTTATAAAATGTGCTTCTCTAGTGTGCACTCAAAGGGATCTTTCTGACCCTTGCTCAGTTTACATACTGCCCACCCCCCTGAAACCACTATATTCTTAAGTCAAAGGACAAGCAAACACTTGCCTTCTCCCCTCTCCCCCCCCCCCAATACCCTAGAAGAAAGCCACATTCGGGGTACATTTATACAAGCGACTGACAGTTCGAAAGAGCAAAGGAAAGCATGGAAACGTGATCAGCGCTCGCCCCCCCTAGCAGCAAACGGCCACCAGGTGAGAGCAGGAGACAAGTCAGAAAGGGGGACAGGCAGTAGCTGTGTTCTTACATGAAGGGCTCGTGCTCATTCTCTCTCTTTCTCTCCCTCTTTCAGCGTCTCCTCTCAGCCTCGCCAGCCAGCCAGCTCTGCTCATCCTTCCAGCAGCCCATTTCTTTGTCCAGGTGGGCTCTAAACCAGCCTCTCCCCCTCTCCATGTCCAGAGCCTCAGTGCCCCTCCAAGTCTCCTTGCCATTCTCAGGTGAGCGGGGCAGGGGGGGCACTCAAGGCCAGCACCAGAATGACCCAGGGCTGGCAACGCGCGTGCTTGGATTGCCTCCACTACAAAAAACGGCTCCTGAAAGCAGGTCTTGGCTCTCCTTCGTCCTTTGCTAGTCAAACAGGACAAGCGCATTTGCCCTCCTCAAGGCTGCGGGATCAGTAGACTGAAGGCAGCACACAGGTGGCCAAGATGAGACCATCCGAACCTTTCTGAGATGTTGCTGCTTTGTGTTTTCCTTTTAATGGTGCCGGCGCATTCTGGTTCTTTGTACTTTTATCGCTCTGTCATGGATGTGAGCTACCATGAGGGCCCAGAACACCACGAGGCAGGGGTTATACTTTAACAGGAGCAGACCATTTTGCTTGCACACCATACAAGAAGTGGTGGAGGGTGGGAGGCCACACGGGGGATGTGGAGAGGGCCAACATCACAGCTGGGAGGGGCGTTGGCTAAATATCACTGTGGATACTGCAAGTGTGATTCGTTGCATAAAAGAGAAGGCGGGGGAGGAAGCACTCAGAATATTTTAGCCAGCAATACAGAAGACACAAGTTCATCCTGAACATTACAACAGAATTCACAGAAAGGGGGCTTGCTGGGTGGGTGGGTGGAAACAGAAGGAGGAAGGCTTTGTACTGGTGGGACGTGGCTCAGAGGTACAACCAATGGGCTGAAGAAGCAGAGAAACATATAGAGTTTTCCTGTACTACTCTCTTCCCTGGTCCTTAGCATGGTGTGTCTTATGTTGCGGAATCATAGCAGTTGGAAGGGATGCCAAGGATCATCTATCCCAGCCCTTTGCAACACAGGAATCCCTGGCAGACGGTCACACAAACTCTAAGTCTAAAAACCTCCAAGTAAGGAAAGTCCACCACCTTCCAAGGATGTCTGTCTCACTGCCGAGCAGCTCTTAATATCAGAAAAGCCCTTCCTAATGTTTGGTTGGAATCTCCTTTGAATCCCCTGGTTTGTGTCCTCCCCTCCAGAGCAGCAGAAAACCTCGGCTACCCCATCTTCAGCCTTATGTTAAGGTCGAGAGTAATTTGACTCAGGGGCTAGGAAGCTCCCCTTGCCTGGGAGGCGGGCCGTGAAGCAGCAGCAAGAACAAACACTTTCTGTGAGGCCAGAGGATGCTGCCCAACAGGACAGAGTTGTACCAAGAAGGCAGCTCCTCAAACAGAGGTTGCAAACTTGATACCGAGGTGGGGAGAATAACACGAAACAGTAGGTGTAGCTCAGTTACATTTTTATCCTGCTTTACACAAAGAGACCCCTTTTATGCCATAAAACATCATCACAGAGCCTTGAAGCAGAAGGCCCTTTTCCCCACCGTGGGCCAAAGGTACCCAAACACCCCATAAAACACAGCCCCCTCAAGATACAAGAAGGGAGCATCAGAGGCGCTTGGCTTGATCCAGGTTCTGACTTCGACACCATGCACTGAAAATGCGGATTCACTCAACTGTGGCTACTTCGACACAGGTCCCACAGCCACGGCACTAAATGGGCTGGGGAGAATAACGTTCTGCTTGGACATGCTCCTCAGGCTCAAGAGTAGCAGCTGGAAGGCTTGGCAGCCTGATCCGCTCCAAACGCAAAGCGCCTCTGCAACGTCACCGCCCCTCCTGCACCCAGGTGCGCCAGGTGCAACACTCACCAGCGCGAGGCTTGATGCGCAGCTCGCCTTCCTCCGTGCCCTCTGGGCCCTCGAGGTTCACCTCTTGCTCCCGCTTCCCCGGAGAGCCAAAGGAGGATCCGGCAGCCCCATAGTCTGTGCCAACGAAAAGAGCAGTTAGGAGGAAGCTCAACTTGGGGCAATTTAGTCTCTCTCCCCTCCCCCGACTTGCTTTAGGGCAGCAACATGGGCATCACCTGGCTGAGTCTCTGCAGGACTTCAGAAAGCACCTTAGCAGGGGGCAGGGGGTACAGATCCTGCCAGGGGGTTGGCACTGCCCTCCAACTGTGCGGTGGCATGAACAGGGCCCTTGGCAGACCACAGGAAGGCATTTTTACCCCTCGTTTTTTATTGTTATTAATTTATGAATCACCTGCTACATGTGTGTCAAGGGAATTTGCAGGTGTGTAATAACAACAACAGTAATAATAATTAATAATAATAATAATAAATAATAATAATAATAATTTATTATTTATACCCTGCCCATCTAGCTGGGTTTCCCCAGCCACTCTGGGCGGCTCCCAACTGAATGTTAAAAACACAATACAGCATTAAACATTAAAAACTTCCCTAAACAGGGCTGCCTTCAGATGTCTTCTAAAAGTCAGATAGTTGTTTATTTCCTTGACATCTGATGGGAAGGCGTTCCACAGGGTGGGTGCCACTACCGAGAAGGCCCTCTGCCTGGTTCCCTGTAACCCTCACTCGCAGGGAGGGAATCCCCAGAAGGCCCTCGGCGCTGGACCTCAGTGTCCGGGCAGAATGATGGGGGTGGAGACACTCCTTCAGGTACACAGGATGGAGGCCATTTAAGGCCTTAAAGGTCAGCACCAACACTTTGAATTGCACTTGGAAATGTACTGGGAGCCAATGCAGGTCTCTCAGGACTGGTGTTATATGGTCTCAGTGGCCACTCCCAGTCACCATAAAATAGGCTATAATTTTAAAATGAATACAACCCCCACCACCAAAAAAAAAAAGATCTGTTGAAAAACTATTCAAAATGAGCATCTAGGGCTTTTCATTCAGCTGGAAAACTCTGTCGCCTCTTTATTCTGCAGAACCACATTGAAAGTCAATGTAGTAATGAACCTAAGAAGAGGCCTGCTGGGATAAAAGGGCCAACTTCCTGTCTAGCCCAGCATCCTGTTCTCACAGCGGCCTACCAGACACCCACCATGGGAAGCCAGCAAGCAGGAGCCAAGCACAAGAGCCCTCTGCCCTCTTGCAGCCGACAGCAGCTGGTATGCGGACTGTGGAGGCAGGGCATGGCCGTCAGGTTTAGTAGTTCCTCCCCACGATGTTTCAGACCAACTATTCAAACCATATTTTAAATTCCAGCTGAATATATTTAGCATTCATGTTTGGGGGGTTTGGGTGCAGAGAAGTTTTCTTAGACCCTGCTGCAAGAGTTGCGTTCCTCTAGGTTTTACTTTTCAACATTTTCTTCCATTGCAAAAACTGTGAGGAGAATCCAGTCAAGATTCTTTTCCGAGTGGATTTTGTATTTTCTGAAACCCTGAAAAACTCTGGACAAAAACGGCCTAACCTACAGGTTCCACTCACCAACACTGTGGTCGCTCGGAGCTGCCCTGCTTTCTGCTTTCTCCTGGTCTCCAATGACATGTGCATTTTCTCTCCCTTCCATCTGGCAGGCCAGGCCAGGCCTAAAAACCAAGGCTTCTGTTTCGGGAGACATGAACGAGAGAGTGTTTGTTCGGTGAGCCGCTTTGCACCAGGCTGCAACTACTTGCTAAGCCTGTTTCAATTTTACTCGATCACAAACCCCAAAGGAGCACAAAGATGGTCTTTCATTCTGCTCTGCTGCAACAGGAAGAATGCCAGATGCACAAGACTTCCCTGTCCTAGGCCACAGGTCTTGCGGCCCACACCATCAAGGTGAACCTCAGACATGCGAGTCCTGGCAGACCCCTCTTGAAGAGAGAGGAAAATCTCCTGCACATTTTGAAGTTAGTGGGTGGGAGGGGAGAATCCCAGTTGGAAGAAGAAGAAGAGTTTGGATTTGATATCCCGCCTTTCACTCCCTTTTAAGGAGTCTCAAAGCGGCTAACATTCTCCTTTCCCTTCCTCCCCCACAACAAACACTCTGTGAGGTGAGTGGGGCTGAGAGACTTCAGAGAAGTGTGACTGGCCCAAGGTCACCCAGCAGCTGCATGTGGAGGAGCGGAGACGCAAACCCGGTTCACCAGATTACGAGTCCACCGCTCTTAACCACTACACCACACTGGCTCTCACTGGAGATGGAAGGGTCAGTTAAGTCAGCCTTGTACATCCTATTCATCCACCCAAACCCTTCTGGGATTCCAGCTGCTTACCTGGGCTGGGCTCTGAAGAAATCTCTTTCTCCTTAGGGACCTCCTCTTCCTCCACACAGGGGCGTTCGCCTTGCTCAATCCGAGACAGAAGGTCAGGTTTTGCAATTGCATAGTCTGTTGGAAAAAGAGAAAACACAGCACTCCCTTCAGCCCACTTGCTGTACTGAACAGGATTAAGGGAGATGCTGGCAGCACTACCGTACCCACTGAAAATTCACCGCAAGGAACACGCTAGATGACAGGTGCACCGTAGAGGTTACATGAGCAGGTCCAGAGGTGCCGCAGTGCACAAAGGAAGGGCAAAGTGGGGAGGTGAGGAGAGACTGGGAACGTATCCCTGAACAGGCAGAAGTCATGGAGATCGTGGAGTTCAGCTATTTCCCCACAGTCACCCCTGCTTTGTATTGGCTCTTTCCCAGGTCCTGGACACGGCAGAGCATTCCAGCACAGTCTCCACACCATCACACAGCTTATCACTTGCAGAAAATCAAGCAGTAAACGTGGTTAACAGCGACTGTGTGTTTACACCAGCCCACCGTTCGGCAGAAAGCCTAAGCCAACGTGGATCAGAGCCCCAGTAGACTGCCCATGCTTAAGCCGGGCTACCTTAAAAAAGATGCTCTGTGGCACCCTAGAGATACTGGGAACGTAAGACGAACCTAAGAAGAACCTGCTGCATCAGGCCAACGGCCCATCTAGTCCAACATCCTGTTTTAACACTGGCCAATCACATGCCTGTTGGAAACCCGCAAAGAGGACCTGAATCCAAGAGCACTTTCCCCTTCTGCAGTTTTCAGCAAGAGGGATTAATAATAATTTTATTATTTGCACCCCATGAGGGAGTAAATGGCAAACAATTAGATAACAGATGAGGTAGATATTTTTAAAAAACCACTTGAGCCAGCCTCATGACTTGCATCAGCAGCTGATAAAAAGAGCAATAAGCAGTTCTTTACCCAGTGAGACCAACGACTCGTAGTTGCTCTTCATCATGTTTTTGTAGAGGTCCTTCTGCCATTCATCCAGGTTCCCCCATTCCTGCTCCGAGAAGTAGACGGAGTTGTCCTCAAAGGTCACCGGCACCTGGAATCACAGCAGTCGCAGACTTAGACCTTCTAGGGTGAGTGCCTGGCACTTACCTGTGTCCCTTTTCCCTCCAAATGCATCACCTTTTGCAGGGCCAGAATGTTACTGCTCTGGTCTAGAGAAGCTGAAAGGTGCACAGCCTATCGCTCCCCACAGCAAGCAGACTCACCGGCTGTTCCTATGCTCCCCTCCCCGACCAACATTTAGAGATTTGAAGAAAAAAAACGGTACGAAGCAAACTCTTATTATTTATACATACGTATATGTATGTATTATTTATACATACATATTTACATACGTATAGAGTTCCCATGAAAAATCTCAAAGTGATTTCACAATACAATAACACCATATGCAATACACCTGCATATATAAAGGCAATTTCAAATCCAATCCAGATACAGACAGATAAATATCTCCACCTAGAAACTTTGTTGAGTTTAGCTTTTAAGAAGCAATCTAGCAACTACCAGATTCAATGCAATAGCTCCATTTCCACTGCCTGTCTGTTACTCTGTAAAGCACTGAGCAAAAAGGTGGCACTTCAATATATAATAATTTAAGTAGTGCCTAAGAACCTTTTACCGTCTGGCCCAAAGGTGGTGACAGAACTGATGGTAGCTCGCTGTGGCTTATTTGCAAATCATTTTGAGAATAAAATCGCTTGCAAGGCTCAAGGACGTGGGCAAAGTGCTCGGATCCGTCAGGGCGACCACCTGTGCTCTGGATCCTTGCCCCTCTTGGCTGAAGACTAGCAGGGAGGGACAGCTGACTGGGCCAGGGAGGTGATTAATGCAAGAGGGGGTAGTCCCTGCCTGCTAGGAGGAGGCACTGGCAAAACCACTCCTCATTTATGCTAATGACACAAAGCTCTACTCCTTTCCATCTGCAGGTGTGGCAGTCTTGCCTCAGTAACTAAATGGACGAGAGCCTACAAACTGAAGCTCAACCTAGATAAGACTGAAGCACTGTTGATGGGCGGTTGCCTAGACTGAATGGATGGGAGGTCACCTGCTCTTGATGGGGTTACACACCTTCTGAAGGAGCAGCTATGCAGCTTGGGGGTACTTCTGAATCCACTGCTGTTGCTTGAGGCTCAGGTGGCCTCAGTGGCACAGAGCGCCATCAGCTGTACCTCAATATGAACAGGTATAGCCTAACTTCTGCTGCCTATGCTCTGGTAGCCTCTAGGATAGATTACTGCAACGCGCAATACGTGGGGCTGCCTCTGAAGATGGTTCAGCTAATACAAAATTCAGCAGCCAGGTTGTTCACCAGGGCAAGACGGTGTGAGCATATAACACCGAGCCTGACTGCACTGGCTACCAATTAATTTCTGGGCCCAATTCAAAAGTGCTGGTCTTGACCTATAAAGCCTTAAGAAGCTGGGGACAACAGTACCGCAAGTTCCGTCTCTCCCCATATGAACCTACCCAGACCATGAGCTCATTATCTAAGGCCCTTCTTCATGTGCCTCCTCTGTAAGAGGTCTGGAGCGGGGCCTTTTCTGCAGTAGCTCCATTTGTGGAATGCCCTTCCTAGGCTCACTTGGCATCTTCGTCACATACATTTAGGTGTGAGGCAAAAACATTCCTCTTCTCCCAGGCCTTTGGATAATTAACCTATCTATGGTCTTTTAAACTGCGTGAGGGGTAACTGTTTTTGTTTGTTACTATGGTATGTATTTTTGTGCTTTTACGTTGTAAACTGCCCTGTGATCCTAAGATGAAGGGAAATATAGAAGCTGAAGAAACAACAGGAGCCCCCCCCCCCCAAAAAAAACAAGCCAAGGGGGAGCAGAGTTTGAAAGTGGGTTTCACAGCTGACACATACAATGCTGCCTGGGTCTGTCTCTTGCCATCACCCTCTGCCCTGTGTAGGACACATGGAACCTAGTTATCCTGAGTAGAACCTCAATTACCAGGCTGTACTTTTCAGGTGAAGTTTCTACTCCTTATAGTTATGGACATTATGCTTGGTAATAATCAGGTAGCATTGGCAAAAGGTTCAGGTCTCCACAGGGCAGGTATGTCATGACCTGCCTGCCTGCTGACCCAACGTTGCTCTTTGACAAACATTTCAAAGTTCTACACAAAACCAAATTCAAAGCACAACCCATAAGCAAATTTGCACCATTGATGCTGAGAGCAGAAGCCGAGTTCTCTTGGGATGATCAACCCAGAAGCGACCCACCCAAAGAAGACCCCTCCCGCCCAAATCCAAACCCTGATCCACCAGGCTTTCAAGAACGGAAATGGAACATTTCCAGGGACAGCATCTATCTCAAGTCAGGGCCATGATCCTATCTAATGAAGTATCATTGTTTCAGGTAGCAAAACATTGCCTGCACTGTAGTGGATATCAGAGGAATGGCTGACTGGGAACACGAGGGCAATTCCATTCCTGCATTCTGCCCAGAGCCACTGAAAGTTGTGCCCCCAGTGCAATTGAAGCAATAGGGCTTAAGACACCTCTTTGCTACCTCCTTTTAGAGATTTGGCTGGTTAGTCTTAATCAGTCTGTTAAGTCTTAACTGATGTGAAAGTCACTTTGGGGGCAGCTGGCAACTCAACTTCATCAGTGCCTCCAAACCCATCATTTCCCCCGAAAGGAAACTGCACTATACTGACACCTTTCCCACACATAGGTATTTTTTCTTTTTTAAAAAACCATTGGTTTATATTTAAAAAATTTAAGATGTTGTTTTCACAATATAAATGTAGGTGGAAAGCAATCTGACTTTCCGGAGTATAAAAGGAGTATCTTTTATCTGTCACACTGGACCAGTCCACAGAGTCCCAAGTGTGGGTGGTGGACTCCAAAGACCACCTTGTCTATTAGCTCATGGAATAAAACTATACCACTGAACTGCAAAGTCACCCTCAGATTCAGGCAACCTTGAAGCTCAGATCTGTCGGTTTCTCTGCCAAAGCATTTTGCAAATTGTAACAATACTACTCTTGTGCTGAACCTCCATTTTTACTTTTCCAATATTTTGCAATTACCTGTCTTGCAGCCACAAATAAAAAGACAGCATATCTTTAAATGGTACCATCTCATTCTTTCCATCGAAAGTTGTTAAGAATGCCCACCAAGGTCATCTGTCAACTTGTCAACTACTTCACCACGTTCCAAGAATACTTCAAACTCTTTAATTTTCTTACAACCCTCATCACATATGGATATTCCTGAACAATCTTTCCTCCAGCATTTGGATTGACGCTTCTGGGGTGCAAGGTACCAAGAATATTATGCATTTTTAGACATTCTCATATATCTTTGCAGTCTTAAATAGCTTCTTGTTCCAAAGGGCTTTCCATTTTTTGCTGAGATATCCCTGCACCCAGATCTGTCTCCCAGATCCCCAAAGCTGGTTTCCACTTATATTCACCTTTTCAAGTATTGTATATATTGCAGCGATTAACCCCTTGCTTCATGAAGATTAAGGGTAAGATATTCATAAAGCTCATTTGACATTATAGCATCTTACCCTAGAAGTTTGGGTGGGAAGGGGGCATGTTCAGAGGCAGGCATCAGACTTTTATCCTCTTTGGTGAGCTACTGCAGTTACTTAAGGACTCTTTGTGCTATTTAACAGCTCTCACAACAATTCTCTGGGGTACCTGAGAATCCCAAGAGGCACAGCTGGACCACACTACTCTATTTGTCCATGGAGGTTAGGGGGAAAGGACAAGAAGAAAAGATGTGTCCATAATTTCCAGAGCTTGGGGGACGCACTAGCTGGACAGAAAACAAGTTTCTCCACTAGTTTAGAAGAGCAAATAAGGCATTTCTCAGCTATTCCAATAATGTCAGTCAAACAGCATCTAAGCATGCAAGATGTGCTAAGGAAACACTCAAACTGTGTTGGTGTCCCCCCCCTCAAAAAAAAAGCCCTCCGCAAATCCTCCCACCTAACACTCAACAGTAACGGAGTTTTGCCAGAAGTTATCTAGAATAAAGTAAATTAAAAACAAGAACTCAAAACAGCAACCCAAAAAATAATGCAAGGATCGAAGCCACAAAGTAGTCAGAATCAAGGCCTAGAAACCTCAATGCTCTGCTGTCACACAAGGCAAGCCTTGAAAATAAATGCAGACGCCTTACTAGCCTCCCTGCGGCGGGCATAACTATAACCTTGTGCAGATTTTGACACTGTTCGCTTCTTTACTGTGGACTGCATATTGGGGGCCATCCACAGAACCACACACTTCTCTTCTCTCTGGTGAGAATTCCTCCATCCTTTGACAGCCTTCAAGCACAGTTCACCATCTCCACCAGAGCCAAGTATAGTTCTTATCTCAACCGAGTTTTTAAGACTTTGGGCTCATGAGCTAGTTTTTTGTGGCACACCGACAGCCTGAAAGAGTTAACCTTTCTACTTAACAAAAGTTTTGCTGGCTGACGATCTGGAAGGCAGCCTTTAATAACAACACATCTCCAAGTCTGAGGAGCTTTTCACAATGCTGTAAAAGGGGGAGGGAATAGAGTGTCCCCAGGTATCCTTACCTTGGGGGTTTCTCCTTTGGAGCCTGGAGGAAGCCTCAGGATCCAGAAGTTCTGGTTCTTCAGCAGGTTCTCCATGTTCTCTAGCCTCCTCTGCAGCAGCCCGTACTCCTGGATCAGCGTCCCCAGAGCCGTCAACTTGCACTCCATCTGGTTGCCAAAGTCCACCACGGCATTCTCACAGTCCACGTATTTCTTCTCGTTGGTCACCATCCGCCGCTCCAGGTTCAGCAGCCGTGTGGCGTGAGAATCCACCTTCCTCTCCACGGCTTGGATCGCAGCCACCACCGTCCACAGAGAGAGCTCGGCCATGTTCTGCTTGGCATCTCGGACAAAATTCTGCTCGGGCTGCGAAGGCACCGGCTGCCGGGGCTCCATGTTGAAACACTGAAGCTGGTTACAAAAGGAGAGAAGAACGATCAATATAGTCCATCTATTTTGGCTTGCTGTCTGCTCCGCCCCAAAAGCACAAGCGAGTTAGGAATGCAGGAAACCGCATTATACAGCGTCAGCCCATACAGGTTCATCTAACTCAGGATCACCTTCAACAACCAGCGGAGTTTTAGGCAGCAGTCTCTCCTTGCCCTACCTGCAGGTGCTGAGGGTTTAACTGCAACCTTCTGCATGCAGATCAGATGCTTGGTCACTGAGATACAAGTTCCTGTGAGATACCAAATTATTGTATCAATATTACAGTGGTACCTCGCAGTGGCGTAGCGTGGGGGGTGCAGGGGGGGGGCGGCCGCACCGGGCACATAATCTGGGGGGGGGGGCGCTCGCGCTCGCAGCTCTCTGCCCCTACCTGGCTCACTCACTCTCTCTCACTGCAGTGCTGGCTGTGCAAATCCGATCTGAGCCGCCGGGTCGCCGCCCACTGTGGAGGGGAGGGTGCCAGGCGTGCGGTGCGGAGAGAGAGCGAGGGACTATCTGGGGGAGGGACAGTGCAGCGGGGGGCGCAAATTACTTGCCTTGCCCCGGGTGCTGACAATCCCCGCAACGCCACTGGTACCTCGGGTTAAGTACTTAATTCGTTCCGGAGGTCCGTTCTTAACCTGAAACTGTTCTTAACCTTAAGCACCACTTTAGCTAATGGGGCCTCCCGCTGCCGCCGAAGCAAAGTTCTTAACCTGAAGCACTATTTCTGGGTTAGCGAAATCTGTAACCTGAAGCGTATGTAACCCGAGGTACCACTGAACAGGTTTTACATTTGAGTTTGTGCTTATAAGCCACCTTGAGCCTCAAAAGTGCATCTTAGTGCTGCAATAATGCAGGCTTCGCCAAACTGGATGCTGACTGGGGCAGACAGGAGTTGTAGTCCAAAACATATGGAGGGCACCAGGTTGGCAAATGCTTTGTTTGTGGAATCCTTAGGACTGGGTCTCACATACACACTCACCGCCCTTAGTTTTCTGTACACTACTAACTACATTTTACACCAAAATGCTTTTAATACCCACTAGGAATTTCTCTGCATTCTAGTTTTGTTTATGTACCACTTTATCACAGCAGTTTACAACAGTAAAAAAACGGAATAAAACTATACAAGAAAAGCATAAAACATTAGGAAGTTAAAAATGAAAAAGTTAAAAGCAAAGATCAATAGCCCATTGTGGGGGATGTACTCCTATTTGCTTTGATAGGCCTGGTGAAACAGAAAAGTTTCCAGCAGGTTTTAAAAACTTGGCACAGAAGGCGCCTGCTTTTTTTAAAGCCATGTGATCTAATTCTCACCTCTGAGACTAGCACACTGATGTAAATGCTATTATCTTCTGGATTTGAACTTCTGCCAATTTTGCAATAGTCTTTAGCTCAAAAATAAATGACAGCGAAATGCATTTTAAAAGTACTATTTTAAGATAAAATGTTTACAAATGCATGCAGAGAAATAAACTAAGTATCTAAATATGATTTTTTACATAGATTCTTAAAAAACCCAACAACCTGCAGATGGATGAAGTTTGAGAACCAATGGTTCACCCAGTCTTGTACTGTCTATTCCAGTGCTCTTCACCTGGTGTGTTTGGACACAGAAGCATGTAGTGTCCTGGCCTAAGACGGATCTCACTAAAAGCATCCCATTTTCCTTTGTTACTCTAGCTGTTCAGGGGTTTCGGTTCTTGAAAAGAAGGAGAAATACAGAGAGGAAGAAAACAGAGAAGTAACCACATGCAAAGACAACAAAACTCATTTACCTGGAATACTTGGTAAAAGAAATAATTTCAGTAGGTGCAGATTTCTTCCTTATTACATGACAGCTGCACCTGCCACAACTCCCTCTTCTAGGCAACTTGGCTGCATCTGTGGGAGAGAAGAGACACCAAGGTCCGCTCCATCATTTCAGCTCAAGTCATTTGCCATCTCTCACCCCTGTGCACATCCCTGCGGTGGCTATTCCATATGGGACTGTAGAAAACGTGTAGCATTACCTAAGGATTTGTAACTGAATTAATTTTTCCCTCCTCCCCCAAATCCCATTTTTAATAGTATTTTGTCTATTAGGATGAATGTATTTGCTGTGAACTTTTTTTGGGGTGGGGTGGGGTGAGGAGAACCATTAAGCATATTGGCAGAAAATTGTTATATAAATTACCGTAATTATTTTAAAGAATTCTAAGCCACTCTTCATCCAAATGGATGGATCCCAAACTAATTCACTTAAATAAGTCAACAAGCAAGCAAATAAATAACTACAAAATCCAGGTCTTGCTTTCCATCTGGTCAGCCTACAGCAGCCTTCCCCAACCTGGTGCCCATGATATATTATGAACTAAAACTCTAATCAGCCCCAACCAGAATGTTCATATGTACTCTAAAATACTTCGGAGGGCACCCAGGTGAGGAAGGCTGTCCTGGGAGAAGACAAATTGTTCAAAGGGGATTCCATCCTTCTGGTCCATAAAAAAACTCTATATTAGTGACAGTTTTCAAATTAAGAGGCTGCACTAAGCCGCAGCCCGCCTCAAAAAGGGATGTTAGCTGCAACTCCTCAGGCCTGCACATCTGGGCAACGTGGACTTCCGTAAGAATGGTCCCAAGAGATGAGTTTCCCATCAAAGCAGAACACTGAGGACATAACCACCCTTTGCTTGTGTCCTTCAGAACCCCCATTATACAAAAATAAGCACATCCTTCTGGACCTGGAAGCTACATGAAGAATCCCTCCTTCACTGCAAACTCCCCCCCCCCCGAAAAGCACATTGACCAAGAGCCTCCCACCCTCTCTGTGCCATGCAGAAACAAGCAGTCTTTCTAAGCACACAGGCCAGCAGCATCTCTCTCATCTTTCTCTCTCTCACACACAGAGCTTCCCCTCCCAGGGATGCTCCTAACCAACCTTCCCCAACCCCCACCCTCCCTTGCCAGGCAGAAGCAAGCAGTCATCCTACACACACACACAGAGAGAGAGAGAGAGAGAGAGAGAGAGAAACCCTCCAAGGCCAACACCACGAAGCTCTCTCTCTTTCTCAAGCACACACACACACACACCCCACCCCCTTCCCTGGCTCCCCACCTCCCTCTCCCTGCAGAAACAGTCATCTTGTTGTAGAGCTATTTTCTGGCTTACAACAATCTTGCACACTTACATTTACACACACACACAATCCAGTCCCTCTGAGGCCAACAGCACTAAGCTCCCTTTCTCTCTCCCTCCCTCCCTCTCTCATGCACCCCCTCCCTGGCTCCCCACCTCCCTCTCCCTGCACAAACAGTCATCTTGCACACACACTCACACACACTCACACTCTCTCCAAGGCCTACAACGTCGCTCCCTCCCTCTCTCTCTCCCTCCCCTCCCCCTGGATGCTCCCCTCCCCCCTCCGAGGAGCCCCGCCCCAGCTGACAGAAAAAACCAAGGCGGCGCTTCCATATCTTCCCTCAGGAAAAAAACACACACCACTAGCCTCCCCCCCCCCCCAATATTCACACCCAGCAACGCCCCCCCCCAACTCTTTCGAGGGGGCCCCTCCCCAGAAGGCCCCTTCAGGGGGCTGGGCGGGCTGCCTTTCCCTTTCTCCCCTCAGGGGGAGACCAGACCGGCCTCACCTCAGGCGGCGGCGGCGCCCCCTCCCTCAACGACACCCCCCCCCCCGCCGGGGCCTTTTGTCTCCCCTCCCCCTCCCCAGGAGGAAAGGGGGCGGGGCAGCCGAGAGCGGCCCAATCAGGCTCCGTCTATTGCAAGGGGGGGAGGGGAGGGCAAGGCGAGGCGGCCTTCTGAGGGGGCGCGCGGCGGGGCTGGGGGGGGGGGCTTCTGTCGGGGCGGGGGTCTCGGGGTGGGGGGGCGCAGTTGGAATGAGGGGGGTGAGGAAGAGACGGGGAGAGAGGAGGAGGAGGTACCCACCAGAGCCGTCTCACTAACACGGCTGCCGCGCATGCGCGGTTCTGTGTTTGGAAAAAAGTGGGGAAACAGCGGCACGCATGCGCGCGGCGGCCCGGAGGAAGCGGAGTCGGCGTGAGGAGGGGGAGAGGAGGGAAGAGATACGCGGTTTCCTGTGCGCTGGAGGCGCCGCAGCGCCACCTGCGGAGGGAGGAGTTCATGGCAATTCGCTTTCTGCTCTCCTGCTGGTTGCTGCTCCCTGGACCGAGTGCGATGAAACATAACCAGAGGCCAGCTGGATCAGGCCAGCGGCCCATCTACTTCTCACGCTGGCTAAATATCCCCAGGAACCAAAAGCTCTAAATCAGTGTTTTCCCAATCTTGGGACTCCAGCTGTTTTTGGACTACAATTCCCATCATCCCAGACTACGGGTCTTGGTAGCTAGGTATGATGGGAGATGTAGTCCAAAAACAGCTGGAGTCCCAAGGTTGGGAAACTCTGCTCTAAATAGACTGCATCTGGAACTGGAGGTTCCGTAAAAGCCTAAGAAGAGCCTAGAGGCAACATCATGCCAACCGCCTGTCCAGCCCAGCCCCCTGTTCTCACGGTGGCCCACCGGGTGCCCCTAAGGGAAACCAGCAAGCAGGATCCAAGCACAAGAGCCCACCCTCCCTCCTGTGGCTTCCAGCAACTGAGATTCAGAAGCATTGTAGTAGTTATCAAGAGCCCTCTTCTCTTCCATGAGTTTTCCCAATCTGCTTTTAAAGCCATCCAAGTTGGCGGCCTCACTGCCTCCTGTGGGAAGGAGTTCCACAGATTAACTCTGCACTGTGAAGTAAGACCTCCTTCCCAAAATGAGACTCCTGTAGCAGCAGAGAGGTTCTGGGCAGCTTTTTTGAGCCAGCTACCTGTCAACGCTAGTCCCAGTGACCCTGCCCCACTGGCAGCCTCTGGCCTTGCACTGGGTGTCTTTGAAAGGGG
Organism: Podarcis tiliguerta; assembly: GCF_965153285.1. NCBI lineage: Eukaryota > Metazoa > Chordata > Lepidosauria > Squamata > Lacertidae > Podarcis > Podarcis tiliguerta. The sequence goes on along the minus strand of NC_139545.1, from coordinate 57,703,405 downwards.
TCTTCCCTGCCACAGGTTGGTGGCCCCTGCTGCCTCCTGTGTCACCCTCACTTGTGATTCCTGGCAGTTTGTATTCAGAGACATGCTGCCTCCAGCCGCAGAGGCGGAACATAAATCATTCACTGCTAAACCCAGGCCAAGAGAAGCTATACATCCCTCCTGTCTCCCATCAACACTCCAGAGGACTAAGGAACTGGAGGTAAGGAAGTATGAAGCCGCCACAAAGATCCTCACTCCTTTATTTCACCCTCAGAGGCTCCAGGGAAGAATTGGTTGGCATCCTTTTCAGTATCTGGAACCTCACAGCACCACCATAGCAATACAGTATATGGTGTCTTATAACATCCCAGTTTCTAGCCCTTTTGATCACAAGTTTTAAAATGCCCCTCAATAAAGGCATATGGCCTACAGCTTTGCAATGCAAAAACTCCAGGTTCAATAAGAAGGGGATTCGGGGAGAAAGGTCTAGGAGCCCTGAGAGTTCCTGCAATCAATGCAGGAAATAGCAAGCTAGAAGGACCCGCCATTTGACCAGGTAAGGATAAATAGATAAATAGGTACCACTCCGGCGGGAAGGTAAACAGCGATTCCGTGCGCTTTTCTGGTTCGCCAGAAGCGGCTTAATCATGCTGGCCACATGACCCGGAAGCTGTATGCCAGCTCCCTCGGCCAGTAAAGCGAGATGAGCGCTGCAACCCCAGAGTGGCCACGACTGGACCTAATGGTCAGGGGTCCCTTTACCTTTAAGGATGCTTCATATGTACCAGGGGGAAGAAAACCAATGGAGTCTTCCTGAAATAATCACAAGCAGTTTCTTCTCCCAGCATGTTTCCCCCACCTCCTGAGTAATTACAAATCCAAACTTCTCTCCCACAGGGGAAACAAATAATATGTCAATTCTGCCCAGTGTCAAAGAAGACCCAAACTGTGCAACAACAGTGCAAAGTACACACAAGGATGGCGCCCCTCATTGCACAACGCATCTTAAGGCAAATGTGGCAACGCTGGGGTTCCTCCTGTCCCTGCTGAAAGGGGTCCTTTGGGGCTTTATCTCCTCGGGTCTAAACATGCTCATACACACACTCAAGACTAGCTCCTTGAGCACCTTCTGTTCACCTGGGCTTTCCCCAGGATACAGAGTTCCCAGACACTCGTGAAACAAACCCAAAACCTGAAGGCATTTGCTTACCAAAGAAAAATCAGACTCCACATTTATTATAAAAAAAAAGAGCAGAACAGGGCAGGGAAGGCAGAAGCAAGGCGGAGAGTTCAGGGCTGGCAGGTGGCGCGGTGCCAACACAGGTATGGTTAGTTTGGTTCTGAAACCCGTTATTTACTTGAAGGACGAGACCATGAGTCTGTGCTCCCGGGGCACGGGGCAGGGGAGAGGGCGGAGGGGTGCACTGGGAGGATTCTCCCCCCAACCCCCAGCTCCCCACCCCGTCAGTTCCCCGATCCCCGGGCTTTAGTGCGATGGGGGAGAGCAAGGGGGCGAAGCAGTCCTCATTCCCCCATGTGTGTCCGCAAGTGGTACTTGAGGGACTGCTTGTAGCGGAAGCACTTGGCGCACTCGGTGCAGGGGTAGGGCCTCTCGCCGGTGTGCGCCCGCTGGTGCTCCAGGAGGTGGTGCTTCTGGGTGAAGTTCTTCCCGCACTCGGTGCAGTGGTAGGGCCGCTCGCCGGTGTGGATGCGCTGGTGCTCCAGCAGGTGGTGCTTGCGGATGAAGCCCTTGCCGCACTCGCCGCAGGCGTGGGGCCGCTCCCGCGTGTGCACCCGGTAGTGGTTGGTCAGCTTGGACTTCTCGCTGAAGGTCTTGTCGCACTGGCTGCATTTGTAGGGCCGCTCGCCCGTGTGAGTCCGCTGGTGCCGCAGGAGGTGCGAAGGGCGGCTGAAGGCCTTGCCGCACTGCGGGCAAATGAAGGACAGCTCGTTCTTGCCGGCGTGCACCCGCTGGTGCATGGCCAGCGAGATCTGCAGCCGGAAGCTCTTGCGGCACTCGCCGCACGAGTACGGCCGCTCGCCCACGTGCGTGATCTGGTGCTTGCTCAGGCTCGACTTGTGGCTGAAGCTGCTCTCGCACTCGCCGCACTTGTAGGGCTTCCCCGGGGCCGGCGGGGGCCTGGGCTGCGGCTTGAGGCTGCGCTTGTCGGGGTAGGCCTGGCCCCGCCGGGGCGGGGGAGCCACCCCGCGCCGCGCGGTGTGAAGCCGTTGGTGCAGCAGGAACTGCTGCTTGATGCGGAAGCTGAGGTCGCAGGCGTGGCACTCGTAGGGGCCTTCCTTGAGGTGGTTGCGCTGGTGGATTATGTAGTTGATGCGCAGCATGAAGCTCTTGCCGCACTCCGGGCAGATGTACGGCCTCTCGCGCGTCCGGTTCCTCTGCTGGAGGGTGACCGGCCGCGACTCGACGCCACTGTCCCTTTCGCACAGAGGGGCGCAGATGCCCACCGTGGCCCTAGAGGGCTTCACCACCCGCTTCTCTTCCCGCATCACTTCCACGTTGCAATTCAGCGAGCAGGGGGGCTCCGCTCTCGAGGAGAACAGCCCACGCGGCTCCAGGTTGACAGGGTCTTCTTCTTCTTCCTCCTCCTCCTCCTCTTCCTCTTCTTCCTCCTCCTCCTCCTCCATTTTGATCACAATGCCGCCATCTTGGAGGGAAACAAAAGGAAAGGTCAGGGCGTCACTTGATCGGCAGGGGAAACATTTCAGGGTTAAAGTTTCTCCAGGATTTCCTGAAAACGGCCTGCCAGTTTGTTGACAGTCATGAGTCCCTGCTTGGCAGGGGGTTGGACTCGATGGCCCTTGTGGTCTCTTCCAACTCTATGATTCTATGATTCACTGCAACCCTCTCAATGCTAAAGAGTTGGAATTACTTTTCTTTCTTTTTTAAAAAAATTGCAACTTTCGCAATCCACACAGACTACCCTAAGGAAGTCAGATTAGCCGCAACCAGAGCCAGGGCCTTTTCAACACTGGCTCCGCCTGGTGGAACGCTCTGGCTCATGAGACCAGGGCCCTGAAGAATCTGATTTTTTTCCACAGGGCTTGTAAGACAGAGTTGTTCCACCTGGCCTTTGGCTTGGAGTCAATTTGATCCCCTCTTTCCTTTTTCCTTTCTCCTTCTGTGTTGTAACTCCTATTTGGGGACTTCCCTGGCTTTTTTTCTGGCCCACGTAGGACCAGTCTGGATAGTTAGCCTTGGTGAAGACTTGACGTTTTCATCCCCAAAAGTTTTTGATTTGAGTTCCTACTGAAATGAGGCTGCATTTTAATGTTGTATTTCAATCAATTGTTTTTATACCGGTGTTGGTCTTGGCTGGGGAGGGCAGGGTATAAATAAATTATTATTATTATTATTATTATTATTATTATTATTATTATTATTATTACCTTGATCAGAGTGGTTATATGGCTTTGGGGAATGGCTGAATTTGCTCTATCAGCAGGGCTGGGGGTGAGGAGAGAAGAAGAGAGATAGCCACGCACCCCTCCAGGAACACCACTGATCAAGGGAGAGTGGTAGGGGGAAAGGAATTTTGCACTGCAAGATTGAGAGGTGCTGCTCTCCCCAGCCTCAGAGTTACCCTCAGTTCGTACTCATGCACCAACAGGTGGATGGCAAGAGCCAGAATATAAGCTGGGAAACCTTTATGCAAACCCCAGCTCAGCCCAAGACTCCCTTGAAAGCTCCCTGGCCCACTTCGCTCAGAAAATCAAAGGGCGCCTGTGCTGCTCTACTTCCAGCAGCACAGATGGAAATACAGTCATATCTCGGGTTAAAGATGCTTCAGGCTGAGCATTTTCAGGTTGCGTTTCGGGGCGACCCGGAAGTAACGGAACGGGTTACTTCCGGGTTTCACTGACTGCGCATGTGAAGATGCTCAAAATGACGTCACACGCATGCACAGAAGCGGCGAATTGCAACCCGCGGATGCGCAGGTTGCATTCTGCTCAGGATGCGAACAGGGCTCCGGAACAAATCCCGTTCGCGTCGAGAGTTACCACTGTCTCTAAATGCTTGAAATCAGGCCAGGGTCTGACACCTGACTCACGGTATGCGCAGGTATGCGTTAGAAAAACTGACACATCAACTGCATGCTGCCAGAGGGAGATTGGACCCATTGCTGTTCCGTGCAACCTGGCCACCAACTCGAAGACCCCGACAATCGCGTGCAAGAGAAAGAGACTTACTAGAGCGAAATAGTCCACTGGCTATGCTATTTATCTTAAGGCTCCTTTGGAACACTGGGGCAGTATTGATGGAACAGCCATCAAGTTGTATTTGGTTAAGTTGATTGATTTCTCAGAAATTTAATAAACCTTGTTTTGCAAGCTCTTACCTGTGCATGTGCCGTGCTGGACAGTTACTCTCTTGATTTCCCCGAAGCCCATGTCGTAGTCGCCCACTTCCTCGAGGTTATTCCCTGCAAAGTTCCCCAGAGGTGTGGCTGCGCTGTAAGGACTTCTGCAGGGGGCTTCTTGATCCAGGCCCTGGAAATCCCCCTCCGAGCTCCCGGACATTTGGTGCGGCTCCAGGTCTTCCGGGCAGTCGTCGGAATGGGGCTCCTCTGTTTTGATCACCACTCTGATGCCAGCTGCGGGAGGAAGGATTCAGAAAGGAAGAGGATTTTTTATTTCTATTACAATAATGTAAAATTGCAGGAGGATCAGCAAACATCTGCAGCGACAACATAGCAAGGAAGGGGGCTGGCAGTGGCTCTCGCTGTTCTCAAGAAACCCCCTTCAACAGCCAGAACCTGCATGTTCTTCCACTGGACTAGGATGCACCAGGAACGCAGCACCATCATTCCACACGGACTCCAGACTAGGTAGCTTATTTATAAATCTATCGCTTTTATATCCCACCTAGACAGCATGTTAAAAAGCAGAGACATCACCTTGCCAACAAAGGTCCATATAGTTAAAGCTATGGTTTTCCCAACAGTGATGTATGGAAGTGAGAGCTGGACCATAAAGAAGGCTGATCGCCGAAGAATGGATGCTTTTGAATTATGGTGCTGGAGGAGACTCTTGAGAGTCCCATGGACTGCAAGAAGATCCAACCTCTCCATTCTGAAGGAAATCAGCCCTGAGTGCTCACTGGAAGGACAGATCCTGAAGCTGAGGCTCCAAGACTTTGGCCACCTCATGTTGAAGAGAAGACTCCCTGGAAAAGACCCTGATGTTGGGAAAGATGGAGGGCACAAGGAGAAGGGGATGGCAGAGGACAAGCTGGTGGGACAGTGTTCTCGGAGCTACCAGCATGAGTTTGACCAAACTGCGGGAGGCAGTGGAAGACAGGAGTGCCTGGCGTGCTCTGGTCCAGGGCGTCACGAAGAGTCGGACACGACTAAACAACAAATATCCCACCCTTTTGCCTGGACTGCTGCAATGCCCTCTACATGGGGCTGCCCCTAAAGCTGCAGCTGGCACAAAGTCCAGCAGCTGTTGATATTTTCACCCCCTCCCATTGCAAGAATCTCCTGATCTGATGTTTTGAGAAAGGAGTGGGCGGAAAGTGCTCTTCTCCTCTTCCGCTCCTGACTGAATGCCTTACTCTGTTTGTAGAGAGAGTCTTATCTATGTTGTGACTAGGTGGCTGAGTGGGAGCTATAACACTCATGCAAGCCAGTAGTTCGTTAGTTTGTAGTAGCTATTATAAATAAAAGGAGTTATGCTTCACGGCTAGCTTCCGCGTTATTTATACTCTGCATGAGTCTGGTGCTCACAATGCACAGTTGTGGGTCCAGGGCACTGGGACCTGTTTCCCAGGATTGCAAGGTCTCTAAAAGTGCTCCAGTCACCTAGCCCAGTCGGGGCAGAACCAACTATTGAGCCCAGTTGCTGCACATCAGTTGAAAGGCATACTGACAGGAGCTAGGCTGCTCTTAGCATGCGAAACCTGCAAGCAGGATTTGAGCAAAACAGCACCTCTCCCCTCTGTGGTTTCCAGCAGCTAGGATTCAGAAGCACCCCCGCCTCAAATTCTGGAGGCCCAGCACAGCCATCATGGCTACGATTTGCATAAAATGAGTTTTGTGACAGTGGGGTTTGTTTGTAAAAAGAAGAGAGAAATAAATACTGAAGCAGGACTAAACAGTTCTGTCTGAACTTAAAGCAGTGCCTTTCGTTGCAGGACACCCCCCCCACACACACACACACCAAGACAGACCTGCAGCAGAAATCACACAGTCCCGTTGCTCACCTGCAGTAGGGTCAGGAAGACTGCCTTGCTCTTCTGAGTCCTGCTCATCTCCAAGAATCGAGTCGGTACCAGGCTCTGCCTGGGCCAAAACGCCCGGCTTAGAAATTGCATAGTCTGTTGGAGACAAAGAACAAGAGGGTCACCGGTTTAGGAGACAGTTAGTCACCATTTTAAACGACTGTTTCACATGGTTTTATGTGCAAACCGCTTACAGATTTCTGTTGATTAAGCGGCAAATAAATTTTGACAAATAAATAAATGTATATTGATTGCGTTGCGATTTAAAATTGTTGTAAGCCACCCCGAGTGGTGCATGGCCGCTAGACGGGCAGGGGAGAAATTCTGCACATAAACAAACAAATAAGTATAAACATAATAATATTAATAAATTTTATTTATATCCTGCCCTCCCTGGCCAGAGCCGGGCTCAGAGCGGCTAACACCAATAAAATCACAGTAAAAAACATAATGTGGGGGGGGGGGACCCAATTTAAAACACAGGTTAAAATGCAATTTAAAATGCTGCTTCATTTTAAAAGTAGCCGATAAATCAAGATCATAAGGGGAGGGAAACATGAGGGTCAGACTGAGTCCAAATCAAAGGCCAGGCGGAACATCTCTGTCTTGCAGGCCCTGCGGAAAGATGTCAAGTCCCGCAGGGCCCTAGTCTCTTGGGACAGAGCGTTCCACCAAGTCGGGGCCAGTGCTGAAAAGGCCCTGGCCCTAACCCTAACGTGAGACAAAAGGAGAAGAAAGAGGTGAACTACTTTCATGAACAGATCCAAAAACACACAGCATCAAAGTGTTGAACGAACAGGCAGCTAATAGATTCAGGTAGGTAGCTTTGTTGGTCTGCCATAGTCGAAATAAATAAATAAAAACCTAGAAAAAGATTATTTAAAAAACTCTTCCCAAAAAAATCCTTTAAAAGAATCAAGTCCTTAAAAAAACTTTTCCCCCCTAAAAAAGTATTTAAAAGAATCCTTCCCCAAAAAAATTTTAAAAATGTCCAGTAGCACCTTAGAGACCAACTAAGTTTGTTCTGGGTATAAGCTTTTGTGTGCATGCACACTTCTTCAGATACTCTGAAACAGAAGTCACCAGACCCTTCTATATAGTGAGAGGGTGAGGAGGGGTATTTCTCAGAAGGGTAGTGGGAATGGGTGATTGGCTAATAGGTATGGTAAACCTGTTGACGACTGGAAAGGCATGAATCTTATCTTTCATTCCCCAACATCTACCCGTATTTTTCGCTCTATAAGACGCACCAAACCATAAGACGCACCTAGTTTTTGGAGCAGGAAAACAAGAAAAAAAATATTCTGAATCCCAGAAGCCAGAACAGCAAGAGGGATCGCTGTGCAGAGAAAGCAGCAATCCCTCTTGCTGTTCTGCCTTCTGGGATAGCTGCGCAGCCTGCATTCGCTCCATAACACGCACACACATTTCCCCTTACTTTTTAGGAGGGAAAAAGTGAGTCTTATAGAGCAAAAAATATGGTAATTTGATGCAAAGACACAGTTTCTGCCTGTAAATCATACTCTTTACATGAAGAGAGGGGTGTGGAGGTAGGGACATATTTTATTTTGTTGCCTCCTTTACGTTTCATAGAATCACAGAATCATAGAATTTTAGAGTTGGAAGGCACCCCAAAGGTCATCTAGCCCAACCCACTGCTACGCAGGAATCACAGCTAACGCATCCCTGACAGATGGCCATGCAACCTCTGCTGAACAACCTCGAAGGCAGCGGTTGTTGGACTACAACTCCCATCATCCCTGAGCTCTGGCCTTGTTAGCTAGGGGTGATAGGAGTTGTAGTTCAACAACATCTGGGGACCCACAGGTTGAGAAGGGCTGCTCTAAGGAAGGAGAGTCCACAACCTCCCAAGGGAGACCGTTCCACTGCCAAACAGCTCTTCCTCTTGGGGGAATTAATGGCATGTTCCAAAACGCAGGCTGCTTTTGATAGGGATCCTTCTTTACTCTTTAGATCAAGGTGTGTATCTCACACGAGTTGCTTCCTGCTTTTAACTTCGCTGCCTGAGGCACAATTTGCTATACCCTCTCACTTTCAGTCCATGTAATAAACCCGATTTATTCCTCTTGTGAGTGAACTTCCTGGGGCATAAGGTTAAGGGTAAACACATACAGTATTTGTAATGAACACGTGTTATAACTCTGGCCAAAGGTCTGAAACCTCTTGGCAAGGTGTGTAGGGAGACACAGGAATGCTGGGTTCAGACACAAGCTTGTAACAACACTGATTGCAATTCCAGGCTGGTTATCAACGTGACAAGATCAACCATGCAGATTCCGATTTGGAAGGTGGGGATGCCCATTCCCCAATCAATCAATCAATCAAAGAATCAGCTGAACAGACAATGGTCCAGAGTGCCGGACGTAATGAGAGTGGAAATGGCTTCCAGCAGATTAAACAAATGATCTGGCTTAAGTAGGGACGGCATATGCAGAGTGCCCTGTGATTATCTGGTCCCAGAGACAAATGCTGCACTCAGAAGGATGCATGGAGTTCCCTGTCCAGGCCAGCTGGAGTCCACAACTGCCTTGTGCAACGTTACCCAGAGAGATCAAGGATTCGTGGTTCCCCTTCATTAAGTTCTTGTACAGCTCCTTCTGCCACTCCTCCAGCTTCTCCCACTCCTTTTCGTTGAAATAGACGGACACGTCGTCAAACGTCACGGGCACCTGCAACCACAAGAGCTGTCAGTATTCTCCAAGCTTCTCATCCAACCAACGTTTCACACCTGCTTTTGTAAGAGCTAGGATCCCAGCTGGAAACCTCTGGGCCAAAATCAATCATTGTAAGTTCTCTTATTGACAACATTGTGGAAAAGTACGCCAATCTTTTCCCCTTAACATCTGGTTCACAAAGGCCTTGTGTATCATAGTTTCAGAAAAATCGACCTGTTTGATATGTGTTTTGCAAGGCACTGCTAAGCCAGTGGACTACGTGGTGGAGGTATATTAAAAAACAAATGTGTGGATTCTCTCCAAATTTGCTTCTGTTTGGCACTAATCACATGCGGATAGTAGCTCTCTTTGCTTCTACGAAAATAATGTTCCCATTCTCTTGACTGATCTTGGATTGAACATTTTTATTTTCTGAACTAGTATCTAACCATGCATGTATATCTTCACCATGACTGCATGGTGAACTAACTACAGTATCACCATGGTTGTCCTCCTAAGCATCAAATGAGTGAGCACCGGTCCCTCGCCTCCTAGTCCTTATTCAAAACATCCCCAACAGCTCAATCCTATGCAGTAAGTTCCCATGAACTCAGTATCACTTATTCCCAAGGAATGTGCAAGATGTTGTCAACTGCAATTCCCATCAGCCCCAGCCAGCAGAGGCAATAGCCAGGAATGATGGGAGTTGTAGTCCAACAGCGTCTCTGCCTTAGAAGAACTCTCCTCCCTCTGTCAGCTTTGCCACCAAACAAAAGACATAGATTAAGCAGAACCGATTTCACCATCACAAATTATTTCAAACTGCAGAAATTGGATGTCTGAATTGTGCAGAAATCTAGACTCCATCTCTATGTAAATTATAGCTTCTTCTGGACAGCTGTCTCACTTCATCTTCTTTAAATAAAAAAGAAGAAATTTAGATTCCCTCTTGTGAGCTATTTCTGCAAACCTTTCCTCTCAACGTGAGTTAACTAAATGCAACCGAGATGAAACAAAATAAAGGCTCAAGAGGTTTTTTTTAAATCTTTCAATCTCAACACTGACTCACCCTGCCCAGGGACATTAGACAGGGCCTTGTTTTCCCAAGTCCCAGTTTTCCCTAGATCAGATCAAAGGTCCATCTGCTCAAAGATCCTGTTTTCCAACCATAGTCAACCAAAGAAGGCCTGAAGGCAGTAACTTGATCCTGCTGTTGCTCCCCACTAACTGGGACTCAGTGATAGACTGCTCTTGCAGATGGAGGTTCCATAAATCTTGCTTGACCATGCAGTCCTGCACATGCCTACTCAGAAGTTGACTTCAATGATTGCAACCTCATAGACTTGTCAACCACCATGCATTTGTTTAATTTCCTTTTAAAGCTTCGCAGCAATAATAAATAATAATAATAATAATAATAATAATAATAATAATAATACCCTGCCCATCTGGCTGGGTTTCCCCAGCCACTCTGGGCAGCTTCCAACAGAATACTAAAAACACAATAAAACATCAAACATTAAAAGCGTCCCTAAACAGGGCTGCCTTCAGATATCTTCTAAAAGTCAGATAGTTGTTTATTTCCTTGACATCTGATGGGAGGGCCGACACCACTATTGAGAAGGCCCTCTGCCTGGTTCCCTGTAACCTCACTTCTTGCAGGGAGGGAACCGCCAGAAGGCCCTCAGAGCTGGACCTGTGTCTGGGCTGAACGATGGAGGTGGAGACGCTCCTTCAGGTCTACTGGACCGAGGCCGTTTAGAGCTTTAAAGGTCAGCACCAACACTTTCAATTGTGCTCGGAAACGTACTGGGAGCCAATGTAGGTCTTTCAGGACCAGTGTTATATGGTCTCTGCGGCCACTCCCAGTCACCAGTCTAGCTGCCGCATCCTGATTAGTTGTTTTCATGCTCAGGTTTGCATGCTCGGATCTAGGTGGAAGATACACCATTATCCTGCAGCACCAAAGATTCCCTTACCTTGGGGGTTTCTCCCTTGGAGCCCGGGGGGAACCTGAGAATCCAGAAATTACGGTTCTTCAGGAGGTTCTCCATGTTCTCCAGCCTCCTCTGCAGCAGCCCGTACTCCTGGATCAGCGTCCCCAAAGCAGCCCACTTGCTCTCCAGTTGGTTCCCGATTTCCACAGCTGTTTTCTCGCAGTCTATTATCTTCTTCTCCGCCACCCCCGTCCTGCCCTCCAAATCCAGCAACCGCGTGGCGTGGGACTCCACCTTCTTCTCCATCGCTTGGAACGACGCCACCAAGGTGAGAGAGATCTCGGCGGTCTGCGTTTCCCGTTCGAACATTTGGTCGGGGTCGGTGGGGAGCCGCGAAGGAAACCGTCGCCGAGGCTCCCGGTCCAGTTCTGATGCCTGGTTGAAGAAAAAGACAGGGGTTAGGTAAGGGAAACGGCCACAGCAAACTGGCTGAGCAACTGGTTTGCACGCAGGAGGTCCCAGGCTCAATTGCAGGCAAGGGCTGGCAAAAATCTCTGTCTGAAAACCTGGAAAGGCACTGATAGTCTGTGTGCAGAGCAGTGGTGGTAGACCTGTTGGTCTCTAAACATCGACTCCCAGCTCCCATCTGCTCCAGCAGCCAACATGACCAAGTCAGGGACGATGGGAGTTGTAGTCCCATAACATCTAGAGGCACACAGGTCCCCCCAGACTGGTGAAGGTGATAGTGAGCTGGATGGACCCTTGGTCTGATCCAGGATAAGCAGCTTCCAGTGCTCACTGTCCTGCAATGAAAATATGAATGCACTGCTCCACACTTGAGAACATAAGACGAGCCTGCAGGATCAGGCCAATGGCCCATCTAGCCCAGCATCATGTTCTCACAGTGGCCAGCCAGATGACAGCATTGCTGCCTCTCCCTGTGGATGCAGAAGATAGCCATCGTGGCTGGTAGCCGTTGACAGCTCTCTCCCCCTCCATGAATTTGTCTAATCCTCTGTGAAAGCCATCCATGTTGGTGGCCATTGCTGCCTCCTGTGGCATTGAGTTCCACAGTTTAACTATGCATTGCATGAAAGAGGACTTTCGTTAATCTATCCTAGATCTTCCCACATTCAGCTTCCCTGGGATGCCCACAGGTATGAAGGAGGAAAACTTTTCCCCATCCACTTTCTAGATGCCATGCATCGTTTTATAAACTTCTACCATGTTGCTTCTTACCTTTTCTCTAAACTAAAAAGTCCCATACGCTGCAACCTTCCTCCACAGAGGAATCATTCCATCCCCTTGATCATTTTGGTTACCCGGCATGAACTCAGTGTGGGTCATTGGGTTTTTTTTTACTAGAATGTTTCTTACAGCTATTTTTATATCACCAAAGGAGCCTACGAAGAGCATAACATATTGCACATGATGTGATTGTTGAGGGGCAGTTGTTGTTTCACTACTTTATTTGCACCTCACTTTCTAAAGCAGTTTACTCCCATGCCCCTTTTCCTGTTATTCATCTGGCTTCTTCAGTGGTGAATGGGGCTGCGCTGCTAACCCTATTAAATTCAGTGGGCCTGAGTACAAATGAGTAGGCATTGTTAGGATGGATGCCTACTACCTCCACTGTCTCTGAATACCCGTGTTAGAAACTCAGATATACAAGCTAGCTGCCAAATTGCTCCCTAAGCCAAGGTCACAGTCGCCAAAACGGAATGCCTAGTTGCCATTCGGGGCTCGAAAGTTGTATTTTGCAATGTGACTTTTTTTGCTCCTGAAATCCATTCCGATTGTGCAGATAAAATACAATGGATAGAATTCTACAGGATGTGTGAAAACAGTCAAGATCCAAGGATCCCCAGGCACACACCTCCAGTTGGGGGAGGTGTCAAGCGCCATATTGTCTCCCAGGCATCTTCACTTGGTCGCAAGCAGGCGATAGCCAGGTGCAAAAGGTGGCTGGTGAATTTCAAACACTGCTGAATACCACGTGCTGGGAATTGGAAGTGCCATTGCATTGGGTTCCTTACTACTGTTCTTGGCTTTGTGGCCTACCAAGCCCCAAAGGAGAGCAATGGCTATCCGTATTCCCTTGCACTGACTCATGGGAAGATAGGAAGCCTTGGAAAAGGGAAGTCTTAGCCAATGCTCTCTGCCCAGGAGGACAGAAATAATTGCTCATTGTCCTCATTTCCAGAGGAGCAGCCGTCAAATCCTCCTGACCTCACTTTTTATAATCCCACCACTACCACCAAGTATATATGTACTTGCAGGTCAGGATAAGACTTCTGACGAAGCGGACTCTGGTCCACAAAACCTTATGCCATAATAAGTTTGAGGTGCCACTCTTAAAAGACCTTTTGTTGTTGTTGCAGCCCACATTTTCAGTGGGCTCTCTTGGGATGCTTGAAACTACAACTGGCTGGAGAGGGGGGATGTTCCAGTCCTGTGAGCCAGCAAGAAGAAACCTGTGATTCTCCAATGCTGTTGAACTTAAGCTTGTTTCGTTTCACTGTGCCCAACCTTGGGGTTGCTTGACAATGAAGGTGACACTGTTTTAAACAAATGAATCCCTGTCATCCCTATTTGTTGGCCATTTGGGTGGCATCTGGAAGATCCAACAGCACCTGGAGGGCAAACAATTCCTCACCACCACCCTTGCTAAGGACGCTAATCCAAAAGAGCAAGTCCCACTGACGGCAATGAGGCTTACTTCAGAGGAGACGCCTGTAAGACAGCGCAGTAAGAATGTGAACTGGGCGCTCCCAATTCAAGCCCCCACTCTCAATTTGCTAGGCAAGTAGCCACAACAAAACCAGATCACTGAGATAATGTGTTTGATGGAAAACCCGAGCGCAGCTGGTCAAGAGCAAACGGGGCACACCCAGTGATATATCCAGCGCTAAAAGGCCAGGGCAAACAGGTTCCATTCTCATTAGCAGCTCCCCTTGTTGGGTAAACATGCAAGCAATTGTGTGCGAATGTACAGGAGCTGTTATTTTAATGGGCTGGGGTTTTGTTTGAGGGGTCTTGTCGGGGCAGTTGTTGCTGTTAATTTCTTATATCTTTATTTCGGCTCTTACGATTCATGTGGAAATTGTTCAGTTTGGTTGTGTGCTTCCTTATTGTTCATGGCTACTTTTGCTATGTCTGCAGTTACCAAAGCTTTTTTTATGTTGCAAGCCGCCTTGAGCATGGTTTTCTCTTTGGAAAGGTGGCGTACAAACAGCATGATGGAATGATAATTTGGAATTTCTTGGATCTGTGGGCTAACCAACAGGCAGGGCAAGCGCATTGCCCATTGACCTGCACACACACATTTGCAGCAACACCTGCCTATACGAGAGGAAGGGCGTAACTACATGAGGCAAGTGTTTTCAAAGCAGGTGCCCTCCAGATGTTTTGGATGAAAACTCCCATCATCAGCTCCCCCGTATGATGCTGGGGCTGATGGACATTGTAGTCCCTAAACATCTGGAGAGCATCTGGTTGGGAAAGGCTAGCATAAAGATCACCTTGCAGCATTAGCTCAAAGCTCCAGTTTGTCTAGCATCCTGGCTGACAGCCAAATGCCCTTCAGGGCATGGCAACAGGGCATGGCCCTTCCCTGTTGTTATCCCCAGAATCTAGCAATCAGAGGTATACTGCCTCTGAGCTGTGAGGCTCCCTCAGAGTAGCATGGTCAGTAGAGCATGAGACTCTTAATCTCATGGGTCATGGGTTCAGTTCAAGCCCCCATTGGGCAAAAATTCCTGCATTACAGGGGGCTGGACTAGATGACCCTCACGGTCCCTTCCAACTCTACAATTCTATGATTCCACTTGGCTCCTGTGCTTAGCTCAGAGGCAGGAGAGCTACAGCAGGAGTGTAGGCTACCTGGCTTGGCTCTGTTAAAAGAAAGATCTGGAACAGAACTGAGCTAGCAAAATGCTCCCTGTCATCACAGGTGCCCATGCTGCTCATATTGATTGGTGTTTTAGAACTGATTTTGTGCATGCGAGTTATTCAGTATTGATGGTTTTAGAATTTTTCATAGAGCTGCTTTTTGCAGAAAGGCAGCATACAAATAAATTAAAATGGCACAACTTTGTGCATGTGTGTGTGTGTAATTCAACATCTCGCTGCACTTCTAACAGAAGCTAAAGCTCTAATGACACTCATCTAGACCTGGATGCTTCCAAAACCAGGACAGTTGAAATTTAAGTTTGGCTCCCTAAATTTGGAAGGACTGAGGATCCTAGGGGAAAAAATCCACAGAAGCATATACCCTCAGTTACCACAAGTGACACATGTGTATCTTAATATGTGCACAACATGTATTTCAGAAGATACTCTGTAAATATCAAAGACAGGGTGGTTGTTTAAAATAAAATTAAAAACCCAGTAAGGAGTAAAAACAAGAGAAAAAGTGCCCCGTTGTTCCCTGAGACATTCAATATCTGCAAAGCTAAGCGCAACCTTCTGCCTGGTGGGGCAGCCCCATTTGCACTACAGACATGAGCCTGCTTAACCACTGGGAATCTCCAGCTGGGGAAAGGCCCTCATAACTGCCTGACAAATAACAAAACCGTGGCAGAAGCCAGCTTGAGTCAGTCTCTCTTCCTCCTACCTCCAGCCAGGCTTGTGGTTCTTCAGAGAGGCTTTAGGTTGCTGCAGTTCCCCCATCAACTCTCAAAACCCCACTTCCTGGCTAACACCTTAGCGCTTCCTGTGTGAGCCCCTGCCCAGGGGAGCTCTAAATTAAGAAGCAGAATGTCTATGCACTCCTTTGCGTGAGGCCGCAGCAGTCGTAATCCCACTTCACTGGGAGTGAGCTTTGCTGAACTCAGCGGGGCTTGCTTCTGAGTAGACTGCAGCCTTAGCCAATAACTGAATACTGAACAGGGGGAAATCCTATGCCGGGAGCACCCTTGCCTCAGGTGCATCAGAAGACAGCCCCGTGGCCACGCCTCCTTCCTCATTACCATTTTTTTAGGAGGGGAGGCTATGCTGAAGGGTTGCTATGCATTTACAAGGCCCTGGCCATGGTACTGTTTTTAGGGTCAATTCTACCACAGGGCAAGCTGAACTCAACACACACACATACACACGTTTCTCAGTTGCTCCGGAGTGGTCCCTTTACCTTGCCTTCACCTGAGATTTCAGACACAGTTTAAGAGCAAGACTCAGAAAACTGGAGATTGTTCAGAGGAGACCTAATCTTGAGATAACGAGGGCAGCTGCTGAGGAACCCCACCAACATTTTCTAATGGAATATCTCTCCCCACACAAAGAAGAAATAACATCCTGTTCTCCAAACTGGTCTATAGAACGAAGAGCAGGAACCCCCTCATTCCTGTCTGATCTGTTTTGGCTTCACCTTAATATTAACAACAACATCCCATCTCTCTCTCTAGCTCTCTCCCTGCACTCAAGGCTACTGACAGCTGGTTAGAAACATGCAGGACAGGAGACAGAATTTGTGTCTGTGTCAGGCTCCAGAAGAAAGAAATGAAGGGTTGAAAGAGATCAGGGGGTTTCTCACAGACGCCAGTGTGGCCCATGGCTTGAAATCAACGCCTTGGGTGAAATCTGTGTAAGCAAGGAGGGCCGGAGGATTAAACGCTTACGCTTTCTTCTTCTTCGCCCCTCTTCCTAAAAAGATCAGCACCACCTCGCTGGAGAGGGGTATTCCCAACTGGAATGGGGGTTTAGGGATAAGGGAGAGCAGGCAGGAAGTAGGCCGGTTACGGGATGGGGGGCTAGCCCTCTTTGGAAAGGCAAATGCCCCAAGCCCCAATGATGGCCGAAAACAAAGCCTGATGTAAACAAATCTCTCTTTCTTCCCTCCCTCCTCCCTCTCCCCCCTTCTCATTCTACTGCACAGGCCACAAATGACCAGCTGGTTGTGCCATTTGCATGGTAGCAATAAGGTTAAGGGACGGAAGGCGGGGTGTAATCTGCCAAACTGTGGCAGGAGAAGCCCAGGGAAAATCGGAAAGTGGGGGGCGGAAAACACACACACACACACAGAGTGATAAATGCTTGTCCCCCCCCACCACCCCTTTTTGCATAGATTTCAAGAGCTACGACAGAGCCCCCCCCCCCCAGTACAGGCAGGCAGCCTCCAAGGACTGCAGCAAGCAGCTGTCTGGGCCGGCTTTTGACAGGCCCACCGGGTGGGAAAGTGGTGGTGATGGGGGGAACCCCTCAAACTCAGCACCCCCCCCAAAGGCAGCTAACTGGGGAGGAGGAGGCAGAGGGGGAAGCACAAGATATCCCCCCCCAGAAAAAGAAACACATTTCCCTTCCCCCACTGTAGAGTTCACCCCTCTCCTTACCAAACGTAGCTTTCGTAAGACTCGCAGAGGAAGGACCCCCCCCCAAAAAAGACTCACATTTTCCTCCCCCCCCACAGCACAAATTATCCCTCTCCCTACCAAACGCAGCTTTCATAAGACTCGCAGACTAAGGACCCCCGCAAAAAAGACACACATTTTCCTCCCCCCCAAAAAAGACACACATTTCCTCTCCCCCCCCAAAAGACACACATTTTCCTCTCCCCCCCCCCCAGAGTATAGATTATCCCTCTCCCTACCATACGCAGCTGCCCCCCCAGGACCCCCGAAGCCAAGCGTGCGAATGTCCCCCTCCCCACCAACCCCCCTCCTCCTGGGAAGGGTCCCTCTCCCCCCCCCGCGTCGTATGTCCCCCCCCTCTGACACCCCCCTCCGGGCAGGACAGGGTTAACCCCCTCCCTCCCTCCCCCCCGCCTCACCTGTGCGGGCGGCGCCCCCCCCTCCATGTCCCTTTGTTGCCCCCCTCAGCCGGGGCTCGGCGCCGCAACGAGGTTCCAGCCGGGCGGGGAGGGCGGCGCGGGGCGGGCCGCCCGGCGGAGGAGGAGGAGGCGGAGGCGGAGGCCGGACGGAGCGAGGGGAGGCAGGAAGGAGGGAGGGAAGAAGGAGGCGGCCGCCGCCGCCGAGCGCAGCTCCTCACGCAGCCCCACTCTGGCCCAGCGCCGCTCTGCGCTAGGGGGCGCGCATGCGCGCTCCGAGGCCCGCGGCGCGCAGGCGCACCGGGGAGGCGCGCTCCGAGGCTCGCGGCGGCAGCGGAGACGCCGCTTGACGCGCTGCTGCTGCTGCTGCTGCTGCTGCTGCTGCGTCTCCTGTCGCTGCCGGCGCCGCAAGGGGTAAAGAGGAGCACCCTGTGCCGCCAGCCAGCGGCGCCCCAGAACTTCCGGCTCCCGTTCGGCGCCCTCTGCGGGGGGGGGGCGTCAAATAACTACACACACACACACAAAAAGAAATAAGGGGCGACGGCATTTATTTATTTACTTATCTATCCATTCGTTTGTTGGCTATTTTCCTCTACGGTATGTGGATTCCATGAAATTAAATTAATAGAATGAATAGCTCCAGGCAGGTGCATCCAGCAAATCTAAGGCGGCCGTGCTGATTTTTTATTTCTTGCACGTGGTTTTATTTATTTATTATTAATAATAATTATTTCATTTACATCCGTAAGCTGCGGCCAGCAGATCTAAGGCAGCCGTGCTGATTTTTTATTTCTTGCACGTGGTTTTATTTATTTATTATTAATAATTATTATTTCATTTACATCCGTCGGCTGCGGCCAGCAGATCTAAGGCAGCCGTGCTGATTTTTTATTTCTTGCAATGGTTGTATTTATTAATTATTAATTATTATTATTATTATTTCATTTACACCTATCAGCTGCGTCCAGCAGATCTAAGGCGGTATTTCTGCCCTTTAAAATTTTTATTTATTTATTGCACTTATGTGCCGCCGGCCGTGCCACATTTATTTATTTATTTATTTATTTATTTATTTATTGCTTGCTTGCTTGCTTGCTGCATTCATATCCCACCCATATTTCTCCGAGGGGCTCAAAAGGTGGCGTGGGGCATGGTCCTCTTCTCCTCCTCCTCGGCTTCTTCATTCTACCCTCACTAACAACCACCCTGTAAGGTAGGTTAAGGCTGAGAGAAGCCAGTGAGACTGATTCCCACCTCCCGCAAGGCCACGCACCCAGTGAGCCTTGTTCTGGGGTGGGTGGGATTCGAACCCGGGTCTCTCCCAGTTTCCCAGTCTGACACTGACCATTGCACTACCTCTGGAGACTACTCCAAGTTTTGGGGAGGAGGGGGGCGTCCCCAGCCTTGCTTGGAGGGGTTGCATGCATGCATGCCAGTGGGGCAGAGTGGTGAGACATGGGTTTGAATCCCCCACTCAGCTCCCTGCGCTGGGGGGCCAGTCACCGCCCTTCAGCGTGGCCCACCTCACAGGGTTGGTGCGATGATAAAACGGGGAGGAGCAGGAGAACCACATGAACCATCTTCAGCGCCTTGGAAGAAAAAGTGGCATTGTTGTTTAGTCATTTAGTCGTGTCCGACTCTTCGTGACCCCCTGGACCAGAGCACGCCAGGCACTCCTGTCTTCCACTGCCTCCCACAGTTTGGTCAAACTCATGCTGGTAGCTTCGAGGACACTGTCTAACCATCTCATCCTCTGTCGTCCCCTTCTCCTTGTGCCCTCCATCTTTCCCAACATCAGGGTCTTTTCCAGGGAGTCTTCTCATGAGGTGGCCAAAGTATTGGAGCCTCAGCTTCACGATCTGTCCTTCCAGTGAGCACTCAGGGCTGATTTCCTTAAGAATGGATGCGCTTGATCTTCTTGCAGTCCATGGGACTCTCAAGAGTCTCGTCCAACACCATAATTCAAAAGCATCCATTCTTCGGCGATCAGCCTTCTTTATGGTCCAGCTCTCACTTCCATACATCACTACTGGGAAAACCATAGCTTTTACTATACGGACCTTTGTTGGCAAGGTGATGTCTCTGCTTTTTAAGATGCTTTCTCGGTTTGTCATTGCTTTTTCCCCAAGAAGCAGGCGTCTCTTAATTTCGTGGCTGCTCTCACCATCTGCAGTGATCATGGAGCCCAAGAAAGTAAAATCTCTCACTGCCTCCATTTCCTCCCCTTCTATTTGCCAGGAGGTGATGGGCCCAGTGGCCATGATCTTCGTTTTTTGATGTTGAGCTTCAGACCATATTTTGCACTCTCCTCTTTCACCCTCAATAAAAGGTTTTTTAATTCCTCCTCACTTTCTGCCATCAAGGTTGTGTCATCTGCATATCTGAGGTTGTTGATATTTCTTCCGGCAATCTTACAAATGTAATAAATAAGGAGTGCTACAGAGCTGCAGCCTTGGGGAAATTGTAGCTGCGTTTATTTATTTGTATCATTAAGTGTGCGGCAACTCCCTGAAGGTGCCTCCCATATGTTATGGTGCTACGGATGAAGAGTGGTATTCAAATTTAATAGTAATAATAATAATAAATTATACATCTTTATTTGCCCCATGTAATCCCGGCTCCAGGTTCTGTTCCCCAAAGAAAAGGGACTCAATATGCTCGTCTCCACCCCACTCCATCTATGGCTGCCCCCTCTTAAGTCTTGATTTACTTCGTTTAGCCCCCCCACCCCATACACATACACTCAGGGTCAACTGAAAGCCGGAAGTGCAGCTTCTACCCCCGCGGAGTCCTTGACCCACCCTCTTGGTGCTGAGCGAATTTCCTTGTGACCAGAGTCGATTGCGCAAGAGAAGCCGGGCGGCTCTTTTCGGCGCAGCGACCCCTACAGGGTGGAGGGGGAACATGTCGCTGTTATTGTTCCAAGAAGCACAGAATGTGTAGGGACCCTGAGGGTCATCTAGTCCAACCCCCTGCAATGTGGGAATCCCAATTATAAAACCCTATACAGCTTAGGTCCAGGCTATCTGAAAGAACTCCTACAAACCTCCCAAGATCTGAGATCTCTGCGTGGTGGCTGCTAAAAGACAACCTTGGAACTCCCTGCCACAAGAAACCAGGCTGCCTCACTCCATGTCCTTCTGACAGCAGGCGAAGAACTTATTCCAACGGGCTTTTAGGAACAGACTGTTTTTAAGGAAAAGGCATGCACTGCGATGTTTTTATTGTTGTTCATTCATATATATATATAGAGAGAGAGAGAGTTTTAATTCTGTGTTTAATAACTTTTCTGTTTTTCCTAGATATAATATATAATATAATGTGTGTGTAATTTAACTGCTTTTAATGTAAGGTCTGGTGCCATGCTGTTTTTATTGCAAGTATATGTATGTTTTTTATATATCTTTTACATTCATAAATATATATAGTTTAAATTCTATCAATGTCTTGTTGTTTTTCAATGATTTCCGCCCCCCTATGTTTTTAGCAGTTCCTATTCTATCTGTAAAGGCACGCGGGTGGCGCTGTGGGTAAAACCTCAGTGCCTAGGACTTGCCGATCGCATGGTCGGCGGTTCGAATCCCCGCGGCAGGGTGAGCTCCCGTCGTCGGTCCCTGCTCCTGCCCACCTAGCAGTTCGAAAGCACAATTAAGTGCAAGCAGATAAATAGTTACCGCTTTCTAGCGGGAAGGTAAACGGCGTTTCCGTGTGCTGCTCTGGTGCCGGTTCGCCGGAGCAGCTTCGTCACGCTGGCCACGGGACCCGGAAATGTCTGCGGACAGCGCTGGCTCCCAGCCTCTAGAGTGAGATGAGCGCACAACCCTAGAGTCTGTCAAGACTGGCCCGTACGGGCAGGGGTACCTTTACCTTTATTCTATCTGTAAGCCTCCTTGCGCTCCTTTCACGGAAAAAGGTAAGCATATAATGCTTATGCAGGTATAATGATAATAATAATAATTTATAATTGCGTAGCTTATATATAACAGTGCATCTTAATATCATTTATTATATTATTGTAATAATATTAACAATATAAGATAACATAAATTATAGACAGGAGACCTCGAACTTACAGGGCACAAAAGTTGGAGAGGCCACAAGCTCCAACCTCCTTGAACAGGGCCTGGGACCGATTCTCGGGTACAAAGGGGCTTGATCCTGACACTCCTCAGTCTATCCGAGATGCTCAGCCAGCGTGTAAAGGCGTCTGAGCTGGTTGCCTCTGGCTCTTCAGACATATTATTGTGTTCCTTTGCCACTGGTTTACGAACTTAAACCACTGTAACTAAGCCACTTTTTATGCCTGTGTTTTCTGAGTCCACATTGTGATGCAGCGGCAAAAAAAGCAAATGCTATTCTAGGCTGCATCAATAGGAGTATAATGTTCAGATCAAGGGACTATTCTGCCTTGGTCAGGCCACACCTGGAGTCCTGTGTCCAGTTCTGGGTACCACATTTTACGAAGGATGTTGACAAGCTGGAAGGTGTGCAGAGGAAGGTGACTGAGATGATCAAGGGCAGGGGTCAGCAAACTTTTTCAGCAGGGGGCCGGTCCACTGTCCCTCAGACCTTGTGGGGGGCCGGACTATATTTTTTTAGGGGGAAATGAACGAATTCCTATGCCCCACAAATAACCCAGAGATGCATTTCAAATAAAAGGACACATTCTACTCATGTAAAAACACGCTGATTCCCGGACCGTCCGTGGGCCGGATTTAGAAGGCGATTGGGCCAGATCCAGCCCCTGGGCCTTAGTTTGCCTACCCATGATTAAGGGTCTGGAAACCGAGCCTGATGAGGAGCAGTTGAAGGAGCTGGGTATGTTTAGCCTGGAAAAGAGGAGACTTGAGAGGAGATATGGCAACCATCTTCAAATATCTGACAGGCTGTGTATGGAAGAGGGAGCATGCTTGTCTTCACCAGCTCTGGATGGTAGGACTCGAACCCATGGCTTCCAGTTACAAGAAAGGAGATTCAGACACGACATCAGAAAGAACTTGCTGTCAGTAGCTGTTCAACAGTGGAACGGACTCCCTCGGGAGGTGGTGGGCTCGTCTTCCTTGGAGACTTTTCAGCAGAGGTTGAGTGACCTACCTGTCATAGATGCTTTAGCTGAGATCCCTGCATTGCAGGGGGCTGGACTAGATGACCCTTGGGGACCCCTTCCAATTCTGTGATGGGGGGGCACTTGAGGGGTGAATCAGACTTTGGGTAGCTGATAACTGCTGGACTGAAGTCATCCATTTTGTGGGATTAATAATAATAATAATAATAATAATAATAATAATAATAATAATCAAAATATAAAAAAGATCAAAAATAATAAAATCAAAATTGATGGCAACCATAAACTAAAGTTTTGTAAAGATTGCCAAAGGAGGGAGTCAGGCTGCACCCTGACCAAAGGCCTGGTGGAACAGCTCTGTCTTGCAGGCCCTGCGGAAAGATGTCAAGTCCTGCAGGGCCCTTGTCTCTTGTGACAGAGCGTTCCACCAGGTTGGAGCCGCAGCCGAAAAAGCTTAATAATAATTAATAATAATCATAATCATAATTTATACCCCGCCCATCTGGGTTTCCCCAGCCACTCTGGGCAGCTTCCAACAAAATATTAAAATACCGTAATGCATCAAACAGTAAAAACTTCCCTAAACAAGGCTGCCTTCAGATGTCTTCTAAAAGTCAGATAGTTGTTTATTTCCTTGACATCCAATGGGAGGGCGTTCCACAGGGCAGGCGCCACCACCGACAAGGCCCTCTGCCTGGTTTCCTGTAGCTTTGCTTCTCGCAATGAGGGAACTGCCAGAAGGCCCTCAGAGCTGGACCTCAGCGTCCGGGCAGAACGATGGGGGTGGAGACGCTCCTTCAGGTATACTTAATGGATTAATGGAACTAAATAATTTTAATTAGATTTTGAAGCAATGTGGAGTTTTGCATGTGTTATTGTTTTCCCGAGTGGGTCGTGCAAACCAAGGGGAACCAAGGGGGCAGAGGGCCAAATAGGCTCCCTGATCAGCTCCTGAAACACCAGCAAGGGGGGGGGGCATATCCAAACAGAGGCATCTCCGTGCCCTTGCCAGGGCCAGAAGGGCTTGTGGGTGGCACTTGAGGCATCGTTGCCCCTCCGCTGAATCTCCTCCTCTTATTGAACAAGGATGTCATTGAGTCAGCTAGAAAGTCTCACAAAAGAGCTGTTTATTCTGAGATGAGCTCAGCCGCCCACAACAAACGGGGGGACAAGCGTCTAAGATTCTGCAGGGCGTTAAGGAGAGAGCCCAAGGTCTAACTGGGGCGAAGCGAGCCGGATTCTGCATCAAACAGAGCAGAGTTCACCACTGCGGACTTGGAAGGGACACTCAAGTTCATCTAGTCCAATCCACTGCAAGGCAGCTAAATTATGAAGACAAACGCACATGTATTAAGTCAGTCAAACAGCCATGTGCTAGGGATGTGGGTGGTGCTGTGGTTTAAACCACAGAGCCTAGGACTTGCCGATCAGAAGGTCAACGGTTCAAATCCCCACGACAGGGTGAGCTCCCGTTGCTCGGTCCTTGCTCCTGCCAACCTAGCAGTTCGAAAGCACGTCCAAGTGCAAGTAGATAAATAGGTACCACTCCGGCGGGAAGGTAAACGGCGTTTCCATGCGCTGCTCTGGTTCGCGAGAAGTGGCTTAGTCATGCTGGCCACATGGCCCGGAAGCTGTCTGCGGCCTACACTGGCTCCCTCGGCCTATAGAGCGAGATGAGCGCGCAACCCTAGAGTCGTCCGCAACTGGACCTAATGGTCAGGGGTACCTTTGCCTTTTGGGGCTTCTGCCCCCTGCCCGCCAACCCCCCAATCCCTTTGCCAACCCCCCGTTCCCCCACACTTTATCCACGCCCTCAGCCATCCCCTCCCAGCTCGCCCAAACCTCCCCTCCTGCTGACTTCACAGTTTTGCCCCGTTGTTCTCTGAAGTGGATCCCACCCTCCTTTACACAGGTCACCTGGGCTGCCCGTACGACTTGCTCACGCGCCTAGCTGCCATTCTGCTATGCTGGAGTTGGTGCTGCCACCTATTGGTGACTAGGGGAACTGCAGTGTGACAGCAGTCTTCTCATTTTGTTGTATGGTAAGATCTACAGTCACGAAGAGACGGACATGACTAAACGACTAAACAACAACAACCGTATTGGCCCGAATATAAGCCACACCTTTTTTCCAATTTCGGACCCTGAAAAGTTTATATTCGCGACTTTTTACCATATGCTGCTGAAAACAGCTGGGGAGCTTATATTCAGGCCAATATGGTACTAGCTAATTGGGTTTCTGAAGCCTTACTGCTAATAGCTTTGAAACTGGCTTGTTGCTTTTGTATTTCAAAAATCGCTTTTAAAAATAATTTTTCAGAAACATGGGCAGCTGCCTGATACAGTCAGACCTTGGGTTGAAGTAGCTTCAGGATAAGTATTTTCGGGTTGAGCGCTGCGGCGATCAGGAAGTAACGGAGCGCGTTACTTCCGGGTTTTGCCACTCGCGCATGCGCAGACGGTCAAAATGATGTCACGCGCATGCACAGAAGCTGCAAATCGCAACCCGCACACACGGGTTGCATTTCTGGATGCGAACGGGGCTCTGGAACGGATCCCATTCGCACCCAGAGGTACCACTGTACAGGGTCAGACTATTGGTCCACACTGACCAACAGCAGCAATCCAAGGATTCAGATGTGGTTCTTTGTAAATAACCTGGCGAATCCACCGCAGACTCAACCAGGGACCTTCTGCAACAAAAGCAGCTCTACCGCTGAGCAATGACCTGTGTTACGTTTTATTGTCTCAAGTTGCTAGCCATTATGAATTTGAAAATTAAAATAAAAGTGGGGCATTGCTTCCACCCAACCCAACGAAACAAACCTCCCCGGCAGCTTCGTTAACTACAAACTGCTATGGAAGAGGGAGCAAGCTTGTCTTCTCCTGCTCTGGAGGGTGGGACTCGAACCCATGGCTTCACATTTTTGCTGCAAAACGACCGCAAAACTTTTGAGGGGATCCCAGATTTTGGGGTTCGCCGTTAACGAAGCTCTCCCCAGCCCCCTTTGCAGCTGCAGAGTTGGGAGAAAGATCGAGGGTTCAGAACTGAGGCCCACAAAACCTTTTTAGAAAAGGCACGGTGCTGAAAGCGCCAACCCTGTAAGGAACTTGTTTGAAGCAAGACACGGAGACGGCCATCAAGCGGGTTGGGGAACGACACTTTACCACCAAGACTTAGCAAATGAAACAAGGAGGACCAGTTTCGTTTTCTCGGCCTTGGCCAAAGTCGAGAAAGTCAGCAGAAATCTCAATTTCCCCCCCTTTCGAAGAAACAAAATCGGTAACAGAAACCTCTCCAAGCCGCAGGCTTCGTTTTCCGTCTCCAGCTCTGGCGACCGCAACGGTTCAGTCCACAACTGCTTCCCCAGCCTGCATCCCACTAAGTCCCAGCACCGGGCGCCCTGGCAGTGCCCAAACCGGGCGTTTAAGGGGGGAACCGCTCCTGCCTGAGGCGAGGGGCACCGCCGGCCTCCGCCCGCGTCTTTGCCCTGCCCCACTGGCTCCGGAGAGGCCTCTGTCCCGCAGTGCCGTCCAGCCAGGGATCTCCACCTTCGTGGAGCCGCTGGTGTCCGACGAGGTGCTGCTTGCGGGTGAAGCTCTTCTGGCAAAGCGGGCACTGGTACGGCCGCTCGCCGGTGTGCAGCCGCCCGTGGGTGGCGAGGTGCTCCTTGCGGATGAAGGTTTTCCCGCACTCGCCGCAGGCGTACGGCCGCTCGCCCGTGTGGATCATCTGGTGGCGCAGGAAGTTGGAGTGGTGGTTGAAGCTGCGCCCGCACTCGCCGCAGATATAGGAGCCCGCCTTCGCTGCCAGGCCCGCCGCAGCCGCCGCGTGGCTCCGCTGGTGCAGACGGAGATTGATCTTCAGGCGGAAACTCTTCTTGCACTCGGAGCACGTGTGGGGCCGCTCGCCCGAGTGCCACAGCCGGTGTTTGCTCAGGCTCGCCTGGTGAGGGAAGCAGCGCCCGCACTCGGGGCAGGGGTACGCCTCGCCCCCCGGCCGCAGGCTCGAGGCGGGGCTCCCTTCGGGGGAGGCTCGAGGGTGCGTCCGCTGGTGCAGGGCGCGCTGCTCCTCATACAGGAAGCTCTTCCCGCAGTCGGCACAGACGTACGGGGCCTCGCCGGGGAGGGCCCCCTCGGGCACAATGATGGTGGTGAAGTCCGCAAAGTCGCTCCCGCACGCGGCCGGCTCCTCCAGGCTGCCGCCGGAAGTCTGCCCATCCACGCACGCCAGGCCCTCCTCGGGGAAGTGGAAGACAGCCTGGTCCAAGGCCTCTGGCGATGCGCTGTACTGTGCCAGGTCCCCAGGCCTCACCTCTGGCCTGGCAGGCACCTGGGCAAAGAGGGTGGCATCTGTGGGGAGAGGGAAACCTGATCAGAGGCGGAACGAGTTTTGGAAAATAAATTTTCCAGCTGTTACTGGGATGGTGGTGATGGGGTGTGGGGTGAATTCGTTTCCCCCAACTTTGTAGCAACAAAAGAATGTAAGAACCTATGAAGAGATCAGACCAATGGCCTGCCTAGTCCAGGATTCTGTTCTCGCAGTGGCCAACCAGATGCAACAGGATTCGAACACAAGAGCCCCGTCTCGTCCTGCGGTTTCCAGGACCTTGGATTCAGACACATTGCTGCCTCTGTCTGTCAAGGCAAAGCAAAGTGATCCTGGCTAGTAGCCATCGATAGCGTTCTCCTCCTCTGTGAATCTGTCCAGCCCTCTCTTAAAGCCATCCATTGCTGCCTCATGTGGCAGGGAGTTCCACAGTTCAACAATGCTGCCCAAAGGAGGACTTTCTTTTATCTGTCATGATTCTTCCAACAGCCAGGTTCATTGAATGTCCCTCGTACCTACGGGACCGCCTCTCCTGGTATGCCCCGCGGAGGACCTTAAGGACTACACATGACAACACTTTGGAGGTCCCAAGTCGCAAGGTGGTTAGATTGGTCTCAACTAGGGCCAGGGCCTTTTCAGCACTGGCCCCAACTTGGTGGAACGCTCTGTCACAAGAGACTAGGGTTCTGCGGGACTTGACATCTTTCTGCAGGGCCTGCAAGACAGAGCTGTTCCGCCTGGCTTTTGGTTTGGACTCAGTCTGACCCTTATGTTTCCCTCCCTTTATGGTTTTGATCTATGGGCTACTTTTAAAATGAGGCTGCATTTTAACCTGTATTTTAAATTGGTGTGTCCCCCCCCCATTATGTTTTTACTGTAATTTTACTGGTGTTAGCTGCCCTGAGCCCAGCTCTGGCCAGGGAGGGCGGGGTATAAATAAAATCTATTATTATTATTATTATTATTATTATTATTATTATTATTATTATGAGTTACAAGAGGGGAACAAACTTATCTCACGGGCTGTTGCACAGAAGAGGGAGGAAGCTTTTTTTCTCCTGCTCTGGAGGGTAGGACTCGAACCCATGGCTTCAAGTTACAAGAAAGGAGATTCCGACTAAACATCTGGAAAAACTTTCTGACAGTAAGAGCTGTTTGACAGTGGAACAGACTCCCTTGGGAGGGGGTGAGCTCTCCTTCCTTGGACGTTTTTGAGCAGAGGTTGGGTGGCCATCTGTCATGGATGCTTTAGATGAGATTCCTGCATTTCAGGGGGTTGGACTAGATGACCCTCGAGGTCCCTCCCAATCAGTGGCGTAGCGTGGAGGGTGCAGGGGGGGCCGGCCGCACCGGCCGCAACATCTGGGGGGGGGGGCGGGCGCTCACACTCGTAGCTCTCTGCCCCTACCTGGCTCACTCACTCTCTCTCACTGCAGTGCTGGCTGTGCGAATCCGATCCGAGCAGCCGGGTCGCCGCCCACTGTGGAGGGGAGGGTGCCAGGCGTGCGGTGCGGTGCGGAGAGAGAGCGAGGGACTATCTGGGGGAGGGACAGTGCAGCGGGGGGGGGGGCGCAAATTACTTGCCTTGCCCCGGGTGCTGACAACCCACGCTACGCCACTGCTCCCAATTCTACAATTTTATGATTCTATGCTCTATCCATTTTTTCCACGCCACGTATAATTTCATAAGGATCCACCCTGTCGCCTCTTACTGGAGAGAGCTCTTTTGTTCGAATCCCGGTTGCAAGTTTCCCGGTAGAGGGATCTGGTGGACCACAGTGAGAACAGGATGCTGCGACTAAAGATGAGCTGGTAAAATCAGCAATGATACACTGGACCTAATATTGAAATGTGTGCATGGGAGAGATTGTAGAAAAAAAGATTTAAAATTTACATCATGTTATACGCCGAAAGAGAATTGTATGAAAACAATACAGGGGTGGTTTCTGACGCCTAGTAAACTAGCAAAATTGTATATATCGGAGACAGATAACCTGCTGGAAATGGAAGGAAAATGAGGGTACCTTATGTGGTAGACGTGTAAATTAGCAAAAGACTACTGGGAGATGATTTATAATGAAATGGGGGGGGGGGGGAATTGTTGAAAAAATATTTCATTAAAAAACCCCAGAAGCCTTTTCACTAGGAATAATCAGTGTATAAGTACCAAAAGACGAGATAAATTTATTCATGGATGATTTATGCCCAGAGACCAGGAAGAAAAAGGGAAAATGGGTGGAATATATGAAAAGCTATTGTAAACAGCTTAAAACATTAGCAGGCTTAGAAAAATCAGAGCAGAAACTGAAAAAGTCGAATAGAAAATGTCATGAAAAGAATAAGGAGGAATCAGAATACGCAGCAGAAAAAAAGGAAAAAGGAAATTAACCACAGATTGTGGGGGGAGGGAAGCTGTTATATGAATTCATAATTGGTGTAAATGTTGTTTTACACACACACACACACACACACACACACACACACACACATATATATATATATACACATACACACAGACACACACAGACACACACACACACACACATATATATTCCTGGCTAGAGCCACTCCAGTCCAATTCTGCCCCGCTAGCAGGCTTCAACAGCTGGATGCACTTTGCAGCTGCACCAGTGATACTGCTGTTTCTTTAAAATTTAATTTTCCAATATTTACTCAATATTATCACGGTTTTGCCAACTGTACAGATTCCAATCAATATCAAAACAATTCCAATTAATCCCAAATTTATACAACTTAATCAAAGTGGTTTCTCACACTCCTTGGTCCATGTTTCTTGTCCAGGTCTTACATTGCTGCGGTCCATATTTTCAATTAGCATCTCTATGCTCCTGCCGCCTCTAGTGAGCCTGCACAGGACGCTGATCAGCCACAGGGACATTTTGCAAAGAGGGGACCAGGTGGGTCTGGATTCCTCTCTTCAGAGGCACACAGGTGGCCCCAACTCACCTCGGTTTTCGTCCGGGGGCGCCCCGCTTTCTCCCGACTCCCACTCGCCCACTACCGAAGGAACAATCTCCCGCTGGACAAGAGAGACAGTGTCATTTCTGGCTGCGGGGAATTCTGCACGCCAAGAGGGAAAAAGGGCATTAATTGATTTCCCCGTCCCCATACGACACATTTTGTTTCGTTTTGTTTTCCTCAAAGCAGCTGACAATATTTTAAACCAGCCTTCCTCGGCCCTCCAGATGTTTTGAGACTACAATTCCCAGCATCCCTGACCACTGGTCCTGCTAGCTTGGGATCAGGGGAGTTGTAGTCCCAAAACATCTGGAGGGCCAAGTTTGAGGTAGCCTGTTTTAAACGAAAAACAAAAAGAGCCAACATTTTTTTTAAAAAAGAATGTAAACTACAATTCTGCTTAAAAACAACTCTCTTAACTCACCTGGGCCGATGCTCCTAGGAGCCTCTTCGTCCTCAGCTGCCTGCTCCTCTCCACCTTCGATCAGGGTCAGCAGGTCGGGCTTGGCAATGGCGTAATCTGAGGAGGAAGGGAAGAAAGGGAAGACCAAAGAATTGCCGTATTTTTCGCTCCATAAGACAAAATCTGACCATAAGACGCACCTAGTTTTTAGAGGAGGAAAGGGGGAAAGCCCTGTTTTTTGGGCGATCAGCTCACAGTTGTGGAGCTTCTTTCGTGAAGGAGAAAAGCCCATTTTTTTTGAGGATCAGCTCAAAGTTCTGCAGCTTCTTTAGGAAAGGAAAGGGAGCCGTTTCTACCGTTTCCAGACAGATAATCTAATCAGCCAGTCACATGTATCTGGGGAAATAAACAGCCTCCGTCTGCAGAACATTCAACAATGGAGGCCTGGGCAAGGGAGCCAGCGACCGACCACACATTCGCTCCATAAGACACACAGACATTTCCCCTTACATTTTAGGAGGAAAAAAG
Source organism: Podarcis tiliguerta (assembly GCF_965153285.1). Taxonomy (NCBI): domain Eukaryota; kingdom Metazoa; phylum Chordata; class Lepidosauria; order Squamata; family Lacertidae; genus Podarcis; species Podarcis tiliguerta. Next base: position 57,672,508 of record NC_139545.1, on the reverse strand, counting down.
TGCGTCTTACGGAGCAAAAAATACGGTACTTATCCCATGACGGTCCTCAGAGAGAATGGGGCACCCTAAGGTTTCTAAGGGTTATGGATTCCTTCTCAAATCAAGTTTCTAGCCCTCATGTTTGCTGACAAAAACCTGGCAGGATCCGGAGGATTTGCAGTGACCCAAGCAAGGGCTAGTGTTGGCTACTAGCCACAATGGCTCCGCTCTGCTGCCACAGCCTGTGGGAAACCCGCAAGCAGCATTCGAACACAAGCCCCCTCGCATCCTGTGGTTCCCAGCAACTGATATTCAGGAGGATTTCTGCCTACGGCCGTGCAGGAAAAGCGTGGCCATCATGGGTGGGAGCCATCGACAGCCTGCGCCTCCTCCGCGAATTTGTCAAATCCCAACTTTGGAAAAATATATATTAACAAAGCTGTATTCGACGGATGAAAGTACATGATGTTTGACATGGCTGAGAATAGTGGACCCAGGGACAAAGAATTATGAGGCGTTTAAAATGAAATGTGGGAAATATAGAAACAACAAGGAGAAGCAGGACTAAGATGTGGGCTTCAGAGATCCAGACCGTGGGGAGCTCCGAAAAATTAATAAATATAATTTGGTCTTTTTTATTTTAGTTTTTTATTTTACTTAAAGTATTATGATTAGATATATTCACTGGATATTTTTTTTAATTGGAAAATCAATAAAAATGATTTTAAAAAAAGAGAATTTGTCATATCCTCTTGTACAGCCCTCCCAAACTGGTGGCCATTTCCGACTCCTGTGGCAGGGAGTTCCACAGTTTAACTAGGTGCTGCATGAAGCAGGATTTCTCCCCCCCCCCCCCGCCTTGAATCTTACGACAACCGGCTTTGTTGTTTTAGGGTTCTCTTTACCCAGTGAGACCAGAGACTCGTAGTTTCCCTTCATGACGTTCTTGTAGAGTTCTCTCTGGTCTTCATCCAGGTTGCCCCACTCTTCCTCCGAGAAGCAAACAGAGACCTCGTCGAAGGTCACCGGCACCTGGGAGGGCATGTAAAACAATTATTATTATTATTATTATTATTATTATTATTATTATTATTATTATATTTATTCCCCGCCCATCTGGCTGGGCTTCCCCTGCCAACAAAATATTAAAATACAGTAATGCATCAAACATTAAAAGCTCCCCTAAACAGGGCTGCCTTCAGATGTCTTCTAAATGAATGAATAAGTGGGGGGGGGGTGTTATTCATTACATCTGTGGCAACACCGTTACTTTGAAATACAATATTTATTTCACAACAACAACAATTTTATTTATATGCTGCCCATCTGGCTGGGTTGCCCTGGTCTCTCGTGGGGGGGGGCTTCCAAGCAAAATATGAAAACACCATGAAACATCAAAACCTCCCCTTGCGTTCGTATCAGGGGTCGTATATGCCTTACCCTCTCCTCACCAGATCACCACAACGCCCCTCTGAGGCAGGGTGGGCAGAATGGATCCAGTTCATCAATTTTGTTGATTTAATTAAACTAAATAGTTCACTCAAACCACACTGCCTCTCTCCCCGCAGCAGGAAACACTGAGGTCCAGCTCCGAGGGCCTTCTGGCAGTTCCCTCACTGCGAGAAGCAAAGCTACAGGGAACCAGGCAGAGGGCCTTCTCGGTGGTGGCACCTGCCCTGTGGAACGCCCTCCCAGCAGATGTCAAGGAAATAAACAACTATCTGACTTTTAGAAGACATCTGAATATTTGATGTTTTATTCTGTTTTTAATCTGTTAGGAGTTGCCCAGAGCGGCTGGGTAAACCCAGCAGAATGGGTGAGGTATAAATATTATTATTATTATCCCTGTAATAACCTGGCAATAACCACCGGCAATCTTATTCCACCAGCGGATGCTGGTTGTGATTCGGCGCTTCTGTGCATGCGTGACCGCGGAAACCCGGAAGTTAACTGTTCCAGTACTTCCAGGTTTTGGCGGTCCGTAACCTGAAAAAATGCAACCTGAAGAGTCTGTAACCAGAGGTATGACTATACAGTGGTACCTCTGGTTACGTACTTAATTCGTTCTGGAGGTCCGTTCTTAACCTGAAACTGTTCTTAACCTGAGGTACCACTTTAGCTAATGGGGCCTCCTGCTGCCGCCACACGATTTCTGTTCTCATCCTGAAGCAAAGTTCTTAACCGAGGTACTATTTCTGGGTTAGCGGAGTCTGCAACCTGAAGCGTATGTAACCTGAAGCGTATGTAACCTGAGGTACCACTGTATATATATGTGTGTGTGTGTATTATTTCAATTTAACATTTGCACCAATTATGAATTCATATAACAACTTCCCTCCCCCCACAATCTGTGGTTAATTTCATTCTTAACCGAGGTACTATTTCTGGGTTGGTGGAGTCTGTAACCTGAAGCGTATGTAACCTGAAGCGTATGTAACCTGATGTGTATGTAACCCGAGGTACCACTGTATTCGGATGGGAGCCCCCCAGGGTGTCTGGGGAAACCCAGCCAGATGGGCAGGGTACAAATAATAAATTATTATTATATCAGCAGACGCCTCTGGCTATACATAGCTCTTCCCCTGGATAAAGCTCTACCTCTGTGCGTATCCCCCCTGCTTACCTTGGGGGCTTCCCCCCTGGATCCTGGGGGCAGGCGAAGGATCCAGAAGTTGCGGTTCTTGAGCAGGTTCTCCATGTTCTCCAGCCTCCTCTGGAGCTGCCCGTACTCTTGAATGAGGGTCCCCAGCGCGTCCAGGTGGTGGCTGAACTCTGCCATGGCTTTCTCCGTCCCGGAAAGCTTCTTTTCAGCCAGTCCCGCCCTCCGCTCCAGCGCCAGCAGCCGCCCGGCGTGGACGTCCACCTTCCTCTCCACCGCTTGCATGGCGGCCACCACCGTCCAGAGGGAGATCTCAGCGGCTGGCCGGCCAGCAGCGTCGCCGCAGCTCCGCTTGGGGAGGAAGCAAGGGTGCACCGGGGTGGGCTGCAGGGGTCCCCTGCCCCACTCCACGCCCTGCTGGCAAAGACAGGAAGGGAAGATACTCAGAGGCAGCGGCAGAATCATAGCTGTCAAGCGTCCCTTATTTGGCCGGAAACACCCTTATTGATGATGTCCCTTAAATTTCCCGGGTTGGGAATGTAAAAAAGTGAAATGCTTCTGGGAAATGATTTATAATGAGATGAAGAAAATGTTGAAATATACATTTATTAAGAAACCAGAAGCATTTCTACTTGGGATAGTAGGGAATGAAATTAGCAGGAAAGATGTGAAATTGTTTAGATATGCAGTGACAGCAGCAAGAATTTTGATGGCCCAGAAATGGAAGCAGGAAGAAATGCCGACCAAGGAAGAATGGAGAATGAAGTTGATGGAATATGCAGAGATGGACAAATTAACTGGAAAAATAAGGAACCAACGCGATCAGAGATTTTCCGAGGACTGGAGTAAATTTACAGAATATATCAAAAATGAATGTGAGGAGCAACTAACGCTTGTTGGTTTTCAAGAAGCTTTGTGAAAAAGATTGATAGAAATGTTGTTTAAAAGAAAGGTTAAGACTAAGAGAGATAAAGTGCAATATAAATGTAAGAAATGTGAGATGTAGTGAGATTATGGAGAATTGTCAGATAGGCTGATGGAAGTCCAAAAGATGTTTATGTTAAAGCAAATGTTAAATTTAATAAAACATTTATTGGAAATTGAATAAAAATTATTAAAAAAATAAAAATAAAATAAATTTCCCGGGTTTCATGCTCGCCCGGCTCGGGAGGGAAGCAGAGGCTCAGGTCCTCCGCCGTGAGAGAGCGTGCGCACGAGCTGCCGTGTCTCCACCTCTCCCTTTTCCCCCTCATGGGCGCATCGTGACGAGACGGGTGGCGGCAGGCGGGCGGGCAGGCAGCCCCTCTTTTGCGAGACTTCTGCCGCGCTGCCAGGGGAAGCCAGAGGCGGCAGAGGTGGCGGCCTGAGGGAGGAGGAAGAGGAGGGGATGGGGAGGGATGCAGAAGGGCGGCGCTTCAACGGCCGCCATGGCACCGCAACCGCCTCATGCCGGGCTCGCGGGCGGCATGGGCGAGAGTCTCCCTCCCTCTCTCTCGGGCAGGGAAGGGCCGATGGAACCCCTGGCACCAGGATGACAGCAGCCCCGACGTGCTGCTTAGCATCCCCTCCAACCAGTGCAGCATCTTAATGTAGTGATTTCCCCCTCAGCATCCCTTTCATAACTCTATTTCTATAAATCATTTGTCCATCCATAGTTGAAATTTTATATACCAAGGGTGTCAGAAGTGTTCTTTATCTTCTTAACTTTCCTCTCTCTTTTAAATCTTTTTCTATTCCCTTTTCTCTATCTCTTCCCTTTTTCTCTCTCTTTTGCCTTTAAATTAATGCTTTATTTTGGACAAAAGAAAAGATGTTTGATAATCATCTTAGTATTTTTTTTTACAAACCCTAATAAAACAATTTATTTTTAAAAAAGCAGAGTTCAGGCTTTTCAGAATTCGAATATTTAAAGGGCTGTCGGGTGGAAGAAGGAGCAAGCTGGTTTTCTTCTGCTTTGTGCGGGGGACCTAGAGCAGTGGAGCCAAATCAAAATCTTTAAGGTCCCACAAGGAACGGTGGAACTCCCTGCCTATTGAAATCAGGCAGCTGTTTGGTCTAGGCCGGCCTATCCAGACAAGTGCAATGTTGACAGTGCCTATAATCTACATAGTTATTAGCTTCTTGCTGATTTTCAATATCATTCGTTTGAATGTTTTAAATAGCTGTTTTTTAAAAAACTGTTATTCACTGAAATGTCAATGTTTCATTGTTCCTTTGAGCATTTTTGAGGTTTCAGTTCCATCAAGTGGTATATAAACCTTGCGAAATAAATACTGTAAATAAAAACCTGCTGTTAGTTTTTGTTGCTACACGTATGAATGAGAGCCCTTTTCTAATTGCAGGAGAGGAGGCAAAATTTGTTCCGGTGCTTCCCTTTTGAAAAGTGCATTTTCTCTGGCAATATAACCCTACGTTCACGGCTACTCAGGAGCTACGTCCAAAGAGTTCAAGGGGGCTTACTCCCAGGTAAGTGTGTCTATAGGATAGCAGATTAAGTGACCTCTAAATTATACTGTCTGAGGGGCACGGGTGGTGCTGTGGGTTAAACCACAGAGCCTAGGACTTGCCAATCAGAAGGTCGGCGGTTCGAATCCCCGCAAAAGCACACTAGTGCAAGTAGATAAATAGGTACCACTCCGGCGGGAAGGCAAACGGCATTTCCTTGCGCTGCTCTGGTTCTGCTGGCCACATGACCCGGAAGCTGTACGCCGGCTCCCTTGGCCAATAAAGTGAGATGAGCGCCGCAACCCCAGAGTCGGCCACGACTGGACCTAATGGTCAGGGGTCCCTTTACCTTAAATTATACTGTTGGTTGTATATATAGCAAAACCCAGTGTTTGTACTGTGTATTTTGGGTCCATGGTCTGAAATAAAGCGTTCTCTGTGCGTGCGAAAGCCAGTGTGGCTCAGTGGTTACAGTCCTAGGCTATGACCTGTGAGACCAGGGTTCGAATCTCCCCTCAGCTATGACGCTGACCTTGGACAGACTGCCTCTTGTCCAAGCCTACCTCCCAGGATTGTTGTGAGGATAAACTATATTATTATTATTATTATTATTATTATTATTATTATTATTATTATTATTTCCCCAGCCACAATGGGCAGCTTCCAAACTAGGGAGGAGGAGGATTATGCATGCCATAATAATAATAATAATTATTATTATTATTATTATTATTATTATTATTATTATTATTATTTATTATTATTTGTACCCCGCCCATCTGGCTGGGTTTCCCCAGCCACTCTGGGCGGCTTCCAACAAAGATGAAAAATACACTAAAATGTCACATATTAAAAACTTCCCTGAACAGGGCTGCCTTCAGATGTCTTCTGAATGTCAGGTAGTTTATCGCTTTGACATCTGGTGAGAGGGTTTCCACAGGGCGGGCGCCACTACCGAGAAGGCCCTCTGCCTGGTTCCCTGTAACTATTCTGCCACCCTGGACCAATTGCCTTGGAAGACGTAAATGTAGAATTTGCACAATTTGCAGCGCTTGAGTGTCTGCTCTTTCCGTGCCAAGGAGAAGGATGGGGAGAAAACGAGTGCCCCCCCCCAAAGGAGCCCCCACTCGCAGCCCATGCCCAAGAGCCCCCAGCAGCCAGCCAAGTCACCAACCACACGGCGCTTTGTGCATGCCCCCCAGAAAGCGCAAGAACAACCCCCAGCTTCTGGGAGCCCCTACACCAGGCACCCCCAAACTCAGCCCTCCAGCTGTTTTGGGACTACAACTCCCATTATCCCAAGCTAGCAGGAGCAGCGGTCAGGGATGATGGGACTTGTAGTCCCAAAACAGCTGGAGGGCATAGCTGTCAACGTTTCCCTTTTCTTGCAGGGAATCCTATTCGGAATAAGGGAATTTGTTCAGGGAAGTTTTTAATATTTAACGCTGTACTGTTTTTAACACTGGATTGGGACCCGCCCAGAGTGGCTGGGGAAACTCAGCCAGATGGGCGGGGTATAAATAAATAAATAAATAATAATAATAATTGTTGTTGTTGTTGTTGTTGTTGATGTTGTTGTTGTTATTTCCCTTGAAAAAAGGGAAACGTTGACAGCTGTGCTGGAGGGCAGAGTTTGGGGGTGCCTCTCCCTACACCAAGGAAAGGGAGAGAGGGCTGGTGGCAACGCAGGGAATACCTCCTCTCCCGGATCGTTCCCCCAAAACGCGTGTGCCTCTGGGGTCGTGCAGAGCGCCCCTGCCCCTTGCAATCCAGGAATGGAGGGCGGGGCGCGGGATTTCCCCGCAAACCTTGAGCCCCGGAGCCTTCCCCCCCCCCAAAAAAAAATCCCGCAATCCGTTTATTTGCAAGGAAAATTAACCCCTTCCTCCCCGCTCTACCTGCGCAGAAGGATCCCATTCAGCGGCCATCGCAAGCGGGCAGGTGGGCTGGATCCGTCCGGAGAAGCCGCCGGGAAGGAAGGAAGGAGGGAAGGGAGGAGGGAAGCCCCGGAATCAGAAGGCGGAGGAAGGCGGAGAGGGGTCCGCCGTCCGCCGGGGGCAGAAGGGAAGAGGAGGAGCCGCGCACCCGCAGCAAAGGCAGGAGGGATGAAGCCAGGCGGCGCCCGGTCGCCTCCATCCATCCATCCTCCTGCGGGAGGCAGCGCAGACGCAGTCCCCACCTGGGTCGGGGAGGGGAGGGGGATCAGCCACGGGGAAGCACTCTGCACATGCTCAGGAGGGGTGCGCCCTGGCTTTCTACCCGGACACTGAGGTCCAGCTCCGAGGGCCTTCTGGTAGTTCCCTTACTGCGAGAAGCAAAGCTACAGGGAACCAGGCAGAGGGCCTTCTTGGTGGTGGCACCTGCCCTGTGGAACGCCCTCCCACCAGAGAAAACGACCAGACTTTTAGAAGACATCTGAAGGCAGCTTTTAATGTGTGATGCATTACTGTATTTTAATATTTTGTTGGAAGCCACCCAGAGTGGCTGGGGAAACCCAGCCAGATGGGTGGGGTATAAATAGTAAACTATTATTATTATTATTATTATTATTATTAATTGGAGGTTTTTAAGCAGAGGTTGGATGGCCACCTGCTAAGGATTTGTGGGCTGCAATTCTGGCTTTGCAGGAAGTTAACAGGATGAAGGAACCAAGGGAACCTCATCAAATTTGCAGATAACACTGAATGGGAGTAGATGTCTTCTAAAAGTCTGGTACAGTGGTGCCCCGCAAGACGAATGCCTCGCAAGACGGAAAACCCGCAAGACGAAAGGGTTTTCCGTCTGCAGAGGCGCTTCGCAAGACGAATTTCCCTATGGGCTTGCTTCGCAAGACGAAAATTGATGAAAATTTTCGGGGGGGTTTTCCGCTCCAAAACCCCTTTTTCTGAAGCACTAAGCTGCTAAAAGCATTTTAGCAGCAAAACCGCTAATCCCTTAAGCCTTAAAAAGCCGTTTTTAGCCCTTAAAGTGCCAATAGCGCTAATCCGCCAATGGGCTTGCTTCGCAAGACGAAAAAACCGCAAGACGAAAAGACTCGCGGAACGGATTCTTTTCGTCTTGCGAGGCACCACTGTAGTTGTTTTTCTCTTTGACATCTGGTGGGAGAGAGCACCACTACCGAGAAGGTCCTCTGCCACCTTCCGAGGGAGTCTGCTCAACAGCTCTTAAAAAGTAAAGGGACCCCTGACCATTAGGTCCAGTCGTGGCCAACTCTGGGGTTGCAGCACTCATTTCGCTTTATTGGCCGAGGGAGCCGGCGTACAGCTTCCGGGTCATGTGGCCAGCATGACGAAGCCGCTTCTGGCGAACCAGAGCAGTGCACGGAAACGCCGTTTACCTTCCCTCTGGAGCGGTACCTATTTATCTACTTGCACTTTGACGTGCTTTTGAACTGCTAGGTGGGCAGGAGCTGGGACCGAGCAACGGGAGCTCACCCCATCGTGGGGATTTGAACCGCCAACCTTCTGATCGGCAAGCCCTAGGCTCTTCCTAATGTCTGGTCACAATCTCCTTCCTTGTCACTTGAATCTGTTGGTTTGGGTCCTCTTTCTGTGGAGCAGCAGGAAGCAAGCTTGCTCCATCTTCCATGGGACAGGTCTTCATGTCACCCTTCGGACATCCTTTCTCCAGGCTGGACATACCCAAAACTTGCAGCTTCACTCCATGTCCTGCCCACACAGAGGTGGGAAGAAAAACCGCAGAAATCCTGTGAATGCTTACCTGCATCTTCTGATCCCCTTCCCCGCCAGGTTAGGACCACCCCAAAGCTGAGCACATCCTATTCTTTGAGACAGATTCTGGTCAGTCCTGGTAAATGGTTCCAGGTGGGTCAGATCCTGCCTCATCAGTTCAGATTTGATGAGAACACGTGAAAATAGGGAAATGCCCCACTCCAAAGAGAAGGATTGCAGGGGGAACTTATTAAAAGAGCCAGTGTAGTGTAGTGGTTAAGAGCGGTGGACTTGTAATCTGGTGAACCCGGTTCGATTCCCTGCTCCTCCACATGCAGCTGCTGGGTGACCTTGGGCTAGTCACACTTCTTTGAAGTCTCTCAGCCCCACTCACCTCACAGAGTGTTTGTTGTGGGGGAGGAAGGGAAAGGAGAATGTTAGCCGCTTTGAGACTCCTTCGGGTAGTGATAAAGCGGGATATCAAATCCAAACTTCTTCTAAATGGAGAGCAGCTGGCAGCAAAGTTTGCCCTTTATCCCCATAAGGGGGGGGGGACGACGACTATTTCAGCAAATGCTGCCCTTAAAAGACCTCATGCCAGTCCAGTGGCTCCCAAAGTGGGTGGTACTGCTCCTTGGGGACTGGGATTATGCGGGGGGGGGGGACGCTAAGAGACAGGGACGCACCAGAAGTGTAACTGACTAGCTGGCTTTGAAAAGCTGGTATCATTGAATCCAATTCATCGATTTTGTTGGCTTAATTAAACTATATAGTTGCAATTGAATGTGAAATTCTTACCGTTCTGAATTTTTGGCGTTATCTTCCTTAGCGGGTCGTGCAAACGGATATTCTGAATAATGCTTTTTATAGAGTGCCAGGCACAGGGGGTGAGTTCATCCAACCAAGGGGGTCGTGGCAATCTGGTGCCCTCCAGATGTTTAGGGCTACACCTCCCATCAGTCCCAGCCAGAAGGTCCCAGACATGTCATGCTCTTCCAAGATGCATCTTCTTACATTCTTATTCTTTGTGTTACACTTTTGGGAGGCTGCTTGTCTCCCGCTGCTCACAAATGAAATCCTCCCTCCCCTAATAAGTCAAAGGTGCTGCTTTAGTGTTGTTAACATTTTTGCAGGGGATTTTTTTTGGGGGGGGGTCGTCTTTTTGGCAGGAACTAGGGCTGCGCGATAGGGACGCGGGTGGCGCTGTGAGTTTGCTGGCAAAAATTATGAAACCGATATCATGATACGGTCTTCAAACTGGTTTTAGACGATATAAGTAAAAGGTAAAGGACCCCTGGATGGTTAAGTCCAGCCAAAGGTGACTATGGGGTTGTGGTGCTCATCTCGCTTTCAGGCCAAGGGAGCCAGCGTTTGCCCACAAGCAGCTTTCTGGGTCATGTGGCCAGCAGGGCTAAACCACTTCTGGCGCAACAGGGCACCACGACGAAAACCAGAGCGCATGAAAACACCATTTACCTTCCCGCCGCAGCGGTACCTATTTATCTACTTGCACTGGTGTGCTTTCGAACTGCTAGGTTGGCAGGAGCTGGGACAGAGCAACAGCAACGGGAGCTCACCCCGTTGCAGGGATTTGAACTGCCGACCTTCTGATCGGCAAGCCCAAGAGGCTCAGTGGTTTAGACCACAGCCCAAGCTGTTTGCATTCTTTTGAATTTGCATCATTGTATTTTGACGTTATCTGTTTCTTCTTGGGAGCCTTTTTGGTTGAAAGGCGGGATATAAATAGAAGGGAACATAAGCTAACCTAACATTTCATGTATGATGGACTTCCACAGTGCTAGCGTGATGTTAAAGGGCACCCCAGTTACCTGGTACGAGACCAGCCTACTCTTATCTTGGCCTCCCGCCTCAGACTCTATTTGAGGCCTCCTACGCATGCCAGGACCTCAGAATTAATGCTGTCTCTGCAGCCTCGCAGCCGGCACTTGGAACTGCCGACACTCTGAGGATAAAATTCACCTGCACCTGACCTGCTTTGGCAAGGCTTCATTTCCCGCAGCTACCCAGAGACGAGAGGGGCTTCGGAAGAGAGACACACTGTATTGACATATTTTGCAAAAGAAGGTGTTACAAAAAACCCCAAGAAAACGCAGCCACAGACAAAACACCCGACGTCACACGGAGGAATAGCTGGCTTGTTACAGTCACCTCAGCTGACATTTAGCTTAACGACACTGAAATTCATATATATATATATATATATATATGCAGGTTTTGGTGTCCTCGGGTGTCTTCCCGTGTAAAAGTTGGGGTGTCTAGGCGACGTTTCGACGAGGTCTCACTCGTCATCTTCAGGCTGGTGCTTTCGGCTTCTTGTTACTGGAACAGAGCAGGATCTCAGTGTTTGAGTTCCTATAAATACTGTTGAGGAGGTGTGGTGTATAGCCTCCAATGTTCTGGGCAGAGAGGAGGTTCCCAGGCTAGTGTGCCTTTTCTTCTTTTGTTCCTTAATTACTTGAGGGATATCTTGAGTGATTTCTTGAGTGATTTCCTGAATCCCACTTAGGTGGGTCATTAGGTGTGGATTAGTTGCTAAAGCCTTCGTGTCTTGAACTCTTGAACTTTGTGAAGAGTTTTTCTGAGAAGATGGCTGTACTGCACTTGGTTGTGCTCTGGCTTGGCTTCGTGTATAGGGGCGAGCTGTGGTTTTGTGGCCTGTGCCAGCCAGATCTGTGTAGGGATTGCAGGGGGGTGCAGCATCCGGAGGTGCCACCCTGGTTTGGCTACTGGATGGTGTCTGTAATTTATCTGTGGAGAGGGTCTGGGTTTGGGTCTGGTGTGGTTGATTGGTGATGGCGTTCTGTGTGCCTCTGGATCTGGTGTCAGATTTTGTGGGGAGGGCTAATTTCCAGATGTCTGGCAAGCGGGATGTGTCGTCACGCTTGTTCATGTTGTGAGGGTGTTTCTCTATCTCGATGGCTTCCATGATTATTCTCTTGTGGTGATGTTCCATGTTAAAGAGCAATTTGGAATCTGCAAAATTAATTTCGTGTCCTGTTTCTTTCATGTGTTGGAAAAGAGAGGAAGTTTTTTCTTCTTTTTTGACGGCATTCTTGTGTTCTGCGATCCGTGCATTTATTCGTCTGTTTGTTTGTCCAATGTACGTGGCTGGGCAGACTTTGCAGGGTATTTCATAGACCCCTTGGTTTTCCAACTGAATTTTATCCTTGGGGTTTCTGAGGATATTGGCTATTTTTTGGTTGGTGCAAAAGGCTGTTTTGATATTGTGTTTATGGAGGATTTTGCTACAGCTCGCCCCTATACACGAAGCCAAGCCAGAGCACAACCAAGTGCAGTACAGCCATCTTCTCAGAAAAACTCTTCACAAAGTTCAAGAGTTCAAGACACGAAGGCTTTAGCAACTAATCCACACCTAATGACCCACCTAAGTGGGATTCAGGAAATCACTCAAGAAATCACTCAAGATATCCCTCAAGTAATTAAGGAACAAAAGAAGAAAAGGCACACTAGCCTGGGAACCTCCTCTCTGCCCAGAACATTGGAGGCTATACACCACACCTCCTCAACAGTATTTATAGGAACTCAAACACTGAGATCCTGCTCTGTTCCAGTAACAAGAAGCCGAAAGCACCAGCCTGAAGATGACGAGTGAGACCTCGTCGAAACGTCGCCTAGACACCCCAACTTTTACACGGGAAGACACCCGAGGACACCAAAACCTGCATTCCTGTACCCGTGAAAATCTACGAAAGCATATATATATATGTATATATATAATTCAACCAATATTTACAAAGATGCCTTCTGTAAAAAATATAATAATAATAATAATAATAATAATAATAATAATAATATAACAGCAATATAACAGCAAGACAACAGGGGACGGCAGTTCTCCAGATACCTTTGGGGTGAGAGAGGAAGAACTGGGAGACAGTTATGGGACAGGCGGCAAGTCCTGCGGGAACTTCATACGGCAAAACAACAGTACATGAGCTCTTGGCGTTGGGTTATAAGAACCAGAATCCTGGTCGAAGCTGCTCTTGACTCCTACAAACAGCCTTGGAGTGTGACCAGATGCAGTTTGAGAAATTAAAACAAAGACAACCTCAAAAACCCACACACCTTTACTGACAACAACTAACTGGGAAAGGATGGTTTCGAATGGGCTCCACGAAGGTGCTTAACGGGCAGGGTGCCCAATGGGGAGTAGGTTAGGGGGGCAGGCAGGAAGCTCGCCCCTAGACTATTTGATGAAGTGTGGCCTGGCGCCGGCGGGTCCACCTTCCCGGTTCCGGAAGCTCATCGTGTGGTGTGTGTGTGTGCGAGAGAGGGAGGGAAGAAGAACACAAACATCAGCCTCAAGGAGGGCTCACACAGTGACGAGACGGAAGAATGTCTTTGAGATTCTGGGTCCCTGTGGGCAAGAAGGGAGAATACCTGGTTGCCTCATCTTCACAGGACAAACCGCAGAGAGCCAGTTCTCCACAAACGGCGGCAGAGCGGCAGGAAAGACTGCCTAAGTGCCGTTATCTGTGGCCCACCCAGGCGGAAGCAGGGCTCGGAGTACGATGTCTCAGCCTTGCGCTCACTCCCAGCACAGCGCAGGAAGGGTAAGCGATGCTCTGATGGTCCACGAGAGGGAGCCCCTCCGCCACGTCCCGGCATGCCCTGGGACACTTGGGGGGCAAACCGGGAGGGAGGGGGGCAGCTGTTCTTCAGCATGCAGGGCACGGCCGACGCCGGCCAGAAGCAGAGGGCTTGGGGGACGGGGCCGTCGCTAGGGTTGCTCTTGCTTCAAGGCCACCAGGCCGGCCTGCGCGCCCAGCCCCAGGTGGTGCGCCGCGGGGTTGCGGGTGTGGATTTTCTGGTGGCAGTTCAGGGACTCCTTGTAGCGGAAGTTCTTCCCGCAGGTGGCGCACTGGTAGGGCGTCTCCCCGGTGTGGACGCGCCAGTGCTTGAGGAGGTGGTCCCGGCGGATGAAGCTCTTCCCGCACTCAGTGCACTGGTAGGGCCTCTCGCCCGTGTGGATGCGCTGGTGCCGGACGGCCTTGGAGAGGTCCCGGAAGTCCTTGCCGCAGTAGGTGCACGTCAGCGGCCCGTCGCCTTTCCCTGTGTGCAGCTTCTGGTGGAGAAGAAGGCTCACCTCCAGCTTGAAGCTCTCCTTGCACTGGGTGCAGGTGTAGGGGCGATCCACCATGTGGTTCCCGGGGCGCTTCCCGGCGCTGGGCTTGAGGGCGGGGCTCCTCTGGGGTTCAGGGCGTTTCGGGGGCTTGGGGCGCGCCGGCGTCGGGGCCCTCTGGAGAGGTAAGGGGCTCGGCTTCAACTTCAGGCCCCCTCCTCCTCCTCCGGGGTCCATCGCCGGATAGCTCCCTCCTCCGTCGTGGGTCTTCTGGTGAGTGGTGAAGAGCTGCTTGTCCAGGAAGCCTTCCCCACACTCGCAGCAGATGTAGGGCCCAGTGTGGGCCTCGGCCTCCAGCACAGAGGAAGGGTCCTCTTTCCTCGACTCAGCCACGCAGCGAACCGACCGCCTCAGGCTGCTCCCCGGGGGCTTCCTTGCAGGCGCCACCGAAATGGGGTGGCTCTCGCAGAGCAGTTCCTCGCCCGGGCCCTGGAAGACTTCCGTCCACTTCCGGGGGAACATGCCGGGGAGCTCCAAGCTTTCGGGGTCTTCTTCCAAGAGCTGCGGAGTACCTGGCCAAAGGGGGGAAAGAGGCAGGTTAGTAGCATATGAAATCAGACAGGCGTCCCCTTGGTTGAATCAACGAACATAGGTAACAGTATGTTTCCGAGCACAATTCAAAGTGTTGGTGTTGACCTTTAAAGCCCTAAACGGCCTCGGTCCAGTATACCTGAAGGAGCATCTCCACCCCCATCGTTCTGCCAGGACACTGAGGTCCAGCGCCGAGTGCCTTCTGGCGGTTCCCTCATTGCAAGAAGCCAAGTTACAGGGAACCAGGCAGAGGGCCTTCTTGGTGGTGGCACCCTCCCACCAGATGTGAAAGAGAACAACAACTACAGACTTTTAGAAGACATCTGAAGGCAGCCCTCTTTAGGGAAGCTTTTAATGTTTAATAGGTTATTGTATTTTAGTGTTCTGTTGGAAGCCGCCCAGAGTGGCTGGGGAAACCCAGCCAGAAGGGCAGGGTATAAATAATAAATTATTATTATCGTTATTAAAATCACAGATCACGCTGCAGTAGAAGTTGCCCTTAAAATGGGAGAAGGAACCCAAACCACCCCTTCATGGTCCTTCAGTCCCATCCCAACTGCAAATAAACAGATTAGAGAGAGTCTCACAAAAACTCTCCAAAAATCTACTTCGACGAAAATGGTGCAGACAACATAACGCCCCCTCCTATGGGATGCAATGAGAGCATCCCTTAAAAAACAAACCTCCTCAAAAATTAGCAAAATGAAATCAGACTGGTGTCCCCTTGGTTGAATCAACAAACATAGGTAACAGTACATTTCCGAGCACAATTCAAAGTGTTGGTGCTGACCTTTAAAGCCCTGAACAGCCTTGGTCCAGTATACCTGAAGGAGCATCTCCAACCATCGTTCTACCCGGACACTGAGGTCCAGCGCCAAGGGCCTTCTGGCGGTTCCCTCATTGCAAGAAGCAAAGCTACAGGGAACCAGGCAGAGGGCCTTCTCGGTAGTGGCCCCCGCCCTGTGGAATGCCCTCCTGTCAGATGTCAAAGAGAAAAACAACTACCAGACTTTTAGAAGACATCTGAAGGCAGCCCTCTTTAGGGAAGCTTTTAATGTTTAATAGGTTACTGTATTTTAGTGTTCTCTTAGAAGCCACCCAGAGTGGCTGGGGAAACCCAGCCAGATGGGCGGGGTATAAATAATAAATTATTATTATTATTATTATTTTAAAAAATCACAGATCATGCCCCAGTAGAAGTTGCCCTTAAAATGGGAGAAGGAACCCAAATCACCCTTTCATGGTCCTTCAGTCCCATCCCAACCGCAAATAAACAGATTAGAGAAACTCTCACAAAAACTCTCCAAAAATCTACTTTGAAGAAAACGATGCAGACAATATAACCCCCCCTGTTATGGGACGCAATGAGAGCATCCCTTAACAAAACAAGCCTCCTCAAAAATTAGCAAAATGAAATAAGACAGGCAACCGCAATTTTGATATTTCATCTCCCACTGAAAATGTTTCTGATTCATCAAGAGCTATTAGAGGATTAATTTGATTTGGTGCTTGGACATTTCGTCTGTCTGTATTTTTATGATTTTACAATTTAATGATGTTTCAAACTGCAAGGGGGGGTTGTTTTGTTTGTTATCATGTTATGTAGTTTTGTGATTTATAGTGTAAACCACCCTGTGATGTTCAGATGAAAGGGGGATATAATAATAATAATAATAATAATAATAATAATAATAATAATAATAATAATGGATAGTGCAGCATGAAGGTGCCAGCTGTCAAGGGCACTTCCAAAGGAATGCACTTGTCAGAGGGTTAACTCTTTATTGTCAAAGAAACCCGCTCCTATGAGAAATGGCCAGTTCTCCATCAATCACCCCTAGTCTTGCCAACAACAACAACAACAACAAAATAATAATAATAATTTATTATTTATACCCTGCCCATACGGCTGGGTTTCTCCAGCCACTCTTGGTGGCTCCCGACAGATTAAAAAAACACAGACAGCTCCAAATATGTCAAGCACATAAGCCCAAGTCTCAAGAGCAGCTCCGTTCCACTAGTCAAGAATTCTGGGCTCTGCACGGCCCCCTCCTCCCCTGGCAACGTTCTCCTTCCCCTCCCACTTCCTCCCAGCCTTGTTCAGGAGGGAGAAGACCCCCCCCCCTTAGGCCACTCCAACTTACTCATGGCGGGATCCCCGGGGATTTCGCTCTCCTCCAAGTCGCCCATGCTTTTGACCAGGGACATTTCCTCCGGCTCCATCCAGGAGCTGTCGTTGAGGGCGGAAATCGGAGAGCCTGTTTTGGAGAGGAGGGAAGAAGATACAGCAGCCGTTCACCACCAGCGACACATTTAGGACAGGTCTGCAAAAGGCCACCCGAGCCGAGATGATGCAAGGACGAGCTATGCTGTCCACCCCCTCCTCTATAGCACTGATGCACAGACTCTTCCTGTCTGCCTCCTTCATTGATTCTAGGGTTGTGTGTAATCAGCATATCCATACAAGCACAGGACCATGTTGCTCTGAGCATAGAATACCATCATTTGAGAATCTCCACTTTCTTTGGGACAGGGGAGCACGAGGAGGAAAACACCCAGAGAGTTCCTAGTCCTAATGGCTGTAAACAGTGACTTGAAAGTCGTTGTGTGTGGCCAGCAGGACATTTGGTGTAAGCTGCTCTTTTGGTAAAGGGACCCCTGACCGTTAGGTCCAGTCTTGGCTGACTCTGGGGTTGCGGCGCTCATCTCGCTTTATTCCCCGAGGGAGTCGGCGTACAGCTTCCAGGTCATGTGGCCAGCAGGACGAAGCCGCTTCTGGCGAACCAGAGCAGCGCACGGAAACACCATTTACCTTCCCACTGGAGTGGTACCTATTTATCTACTTGCACTTTGACGTGCTTTCGAACTGCTAGGTTGGCAGGAGCAGGGACCGAGCAACGGGGGCTCACCCCATTGTGGGGATTCAAACCGCTGACCTTCTGATTGGCAAGTCCTAGGCTCTGTGGTTTAACCCACAGCACCACCCGCATCCCCGCTCTTTTGGTAGATTTAATATAATTTGGTATGTCTTCTGATTTGCAAGTAAACTGATACTTATTTCTTTACAGTTAGCTGATGAGAAGTAATGGGATATTCTTATGATACTTGGAACCAAAGGGTCTGTTGGTTGTGTGGGAGGGAGGGATTTAGTTTTCGTTCAATTAGTTCATTTGTTAGAGCGGTCCTGTGTTTGGTTGCTGAACGAGAAGCATAACAGTGAAATGTACAGACATACTTTATTCAACGGATGACTTCCTCTGCTCATGTATTTACCTGTTCTTGAAAACCAAATAAAAATGATTTCAGAAGAAAAGAGGAAAAGTGTGCGGCCAGTTTGTGCTGGAGTTACGAAAGCAGGAGCCTGCCGTGAGGGCGAAGTAACACCTGCTTTATATGTGCAACTGAGCTGGGTGGCAGAATTCAACTTCAGAATTCAAGGAACGTAACTCTCACAAAGCCGACAGCGTGTGGGAAGAGCAACGGTTCTGAAGTATCCTTGACCAGGTTTTCAGAGCTTTTCGCTGTTTGCCTCAAGCTGTAAATTGTCCCCTTCAGCATCAGGGGTGGACCTGAGCTGCTCTCCCTGCACAGCACAGACGGGGGTGGGGTGGGGGTTGCCAACTCTGCGACTCACCCGGGGTGGTCTCCTTCAGGGCTTCTCTTTCCTCGACATCCCCCCGACCAGCGACATCTGCTTGCTCGATCCGAGAGAGCAGCTCAGGTTTGGAGATGGCAGCGTCTGTGCGTGGCGGGGGAAAAAAAACTTACTAGCAGCATCAAGCCTCTCATTTGCTCTCCTTTTATTTAAATTTCCCTTGGGAATGACGCTGGGGCAGGGCGGTGGTGCTCTGGGACTCCCAGGAACACACTCAATGACTGGTATGTAAACCTGGAGGGAATCCTAAGGGTCATCTAGTCCACCCCACTATAATGCAGGAATCAAAGCTAAAGAATCCCCGACAGATGGCCATCCAATCTCTGTTTGGAAACCTCCAAGGAAAGTCTGCTCCACCATAGAACAGCTCTTATCTTTGGCAAGTTCTTCCTAATGTTTGGCCACAATCTCCTTTCTTAGTTTTTTTAATCCATTGGTTCAGATCCTACCCCCGGGAGCAGCAGAAAGCAAGCTGCATCTTCCATGTGACAGCCCTTCAGATATTTGGGGATGGCTGTCATATCTCCTCTCAGTCTCCTCTTATCCAGGCTAAACATACCAACTCCCTCAATTGCTCTTCATAAGGCTTGGTTTCCAGGCCGCCCTCCTCCGCACATGTTCCACTGATCATCCTACCTGAAGGAATTTCCTGGCAGGACAGACTAGCCAATGACCAGCTGAGCTCTGGGCATTCTCGTGCTGCACAGAGCTTGGCTCACCTGCAGACCTGATAAGGAACTCTTTGCTGGGCCCAGCAGATCACCTGTTTGCCTGCAGAAGGTCCAACTTCTGGCATCTCCGGGTAGGACTTGAGAACAACTCCTGTCTGAAACCCTGGAGAGCTGCTACGAGCCAGAACCAGCAAAACTGAGCAAGGTGAACCCATGGCTTGAATCAGCACCTAGCAGCTTCCTATATCTGGTGCATCTGATCTGCACCCACATCACCCTGAAGCCTGGTCAGATGTCGGCTGAGAATTGATGCCGTGTCCACTTAGAAGGCCCTGGGCCATGGTGGATGAAGGCTCAGGTGCGCAGAGAGCTCTGCTTGGCCACGCCACGTGGACCCTTCCTTACCCATAGAGACCACGGCCTTGTAGTTGCATTTCATGATGTGCCGGTAGAGGTCCTTCTGCCCTTCGCCCAAGCTGCGCCACTCTTGCTCGGAGAAACTGCAGGAGGCTTCGTCAAACAGCAAAGGGACCTGCAACCACGTCAAAGAGAGGGAGAAGTCACTTCCTCTTAGGTGGAGCAGCTGCCGTGAATGCAAAAACGTCCCGGGTTCAGTCCTTGCCTGAAACCATAGAGAGCCGCTGCCTGTCAGTGTAGACAGTACTGAACTAGATAGACCAACTGACTAACTTGGTATAAGGCAGTTTCCTGTGTTTCTAATCCTCTGCCAGGTCCCCTGATGTAAATCTCAGAACCTGGTCATATATTTAGCTTCCAACCATTTTTACACATTTTACGGGCAACTGAAATTACAGATAATAAATAATAATAATAATAATAATAATAATAATAATAATAATAATAATGTTATTTATACCCCACCGTCCACAACCAGAGACGGGCTCAGGGCAGCTAACACCAATAAAATAAAATCACAGTAAAAACATAATGGGGGGGGAGAGGGAGGGGGAAACCCAATTTAAAATACAGGTTAAAATGCAATTTAAAATGCAGCCTCATTTTAAAATAGCTGATAAATCAAGACCATAAGGGGAGGGAAACATAAGGGTCAGACCAAGTCCAGACCAAAAGCCAAGCGGAACAGCTCTGTCTTGCAGGCCCTGCGGAAAGATGTCAAGTCCCGCAGGGCCCTAGTCTCTTGTGACAGAGCGTTCCACCACGTCGGGGCCAGTGCTGAAAAGGCCCTGGCCCTAGCTGAGACCAATCTAACCTCCTTGAGGCTCAGGACCACCACAGTGTTGTTATTTGTGGACCTTAAATTCCTCCGCGGGGCATACCAGGAAAGGCGGTCCCGTAGGTACGTGGGTCCTAGGCCGTGTAGGGCTTTAAAGGTCAAAACCAGCACCTTGAACCTGATCCTGTACTCCACCGGGAGCCAGTGCAGTTGGTAAAGCACTGGATGAATGTGATCCTGCGGCAAGGACCCCGTAAGGAGCCTCGCCGCCACATTCTGCACCCGCTGGAGTTTCTGGGTCAGCTTCAAAGGCAGCCCCGCATAGAGAGAATTACAATAATCAAGCCTGGAGGTAACCTTTCCCCAACCACCCCTGACTCCTTCCTTCCTTCCTTCCTTCCTTCCTTCCTTCCTTCCTTCCTTCCTTCGTCTTCTTCCAAGTCAGCTCGTGTCAATTCTACTGACTTTTTGATGCCAGTTGAAAAACAGTTTTTTCTTCTTCTCAGAAGCTGCTACAGTGGTGCCTTGCAAGACGAAATTAATTCGTTCCGCGAGTTTTTTCGTTGTATGAGTTTTTTCGTCTTGCGAAGCACCACTGCATTTAAACACTGACAACGGCGGGGAGGGGCGGGGAGAAGCAGGACAGCTGCCGCAGCCGGTACCTCAGACTCACCCGCGTGTTGTGGCCACTGTGCGACGCGGCTGCTGGAGGGCGGCGGGGCTCAGGAGCGCGACTCCAGGGAGAGAGAGGCGCTGGCGGCAACGGCTCTCTGAGGGGAGCGCGCGAGGGGGGTGGGCAGCGGCGCGAGGCACCAACCGTCAGCCGGAAGGTGGGAGGGAGCCGGAGGAGCGGGGAAGCGAGTGTGTGTACGTGCAGTGACCGTCGCCATGACACTAGAGGCAGGGCCGTTTCGTCTAGCGAAGCAAGCCCTTAGGAAAATCCGTCTTGCGAAGCACCTCAGAAAATGAAAAACCCTTTAGTCTAGCGAGCTTTTCATCTTCCGAGACATTCGTCTTGCGGGGTACCACTGTAATTGATTATTTGAGTTCAAACGTCTCGTGTTGCTGCTTTTACTGCCATTTTGCACCTGCAAGGAACTACGTTAACCCAGGATGCGGTACTGTAAGGAGAACCCCTATTTTAAAACAAAACATTCAAACACCTGACCCAGCACCCTGTCTCACTTTGGCCAACCAGCTGCCTGTGGAGAACCTGCAAGCAGGACCCGAGCAACTCTCTCTTCCTGTGGTTTCTAGCAACTGGTCTTCAGAAACACTGCTGCCTCAAATTGTGGCGCCTCCTCCTCTAGAAATCTGTCTTCCAAAGCCATCCAAGTCGGGGCCATCACTGCCTCCTACGGGAAGGAGTCCCATAGTTTAAATATGTGCTGTGTGAATGACTTTCTTTTATCTGAATCTTCCCACATTCAGCTTCTGTAGTGATGTTGGGAAATCTTAGCAAGTTAAAACTCTGGCTCATGCCAAGGAAGAGCATTGTGGGAGAGCCAAATACTGGAGAATTCTGGGAATGTGCATCTGCTTCTTTAGTTGCAGACTTTCTGTCTCAAAGAATGTGAATAAGTTATCTTTTCCACCTGCAGGAAGGAGGTTCCTAGCTGATTTGTAGTCTTTTTGACACCTGGCTATCTTAGATGCTGTTTCTGTGTGAACAGGGTCATCAAGCCAACTCACAACTCAAAGAATCTGGTCTGGCTCTGGGAATGCTTCTAATCTTCAAGGCCTTTTGATAAACAGGATTCAGCTGTTGAGGCTCCTAACAAGCCTGAGTTATTGTTCTTCTATCTAACCATTGGCGAATTGCTAATTAATCTAAAGAACTGATTGGCTTTTGAGTTTTGAATCCAGGTGGGTTCAAAGGGGATAAAACCTTAGGAAACCCACCTGCAATTCGCAGCCCATCTTGCCAAACAGGCAGCCCGCCTCACCTAACCTACTTTGCCATGTGAGACCATTGTCATGCAGAGATGGCTTGCCCTGATGCCAGGAGGGTGTTTTGAACTGTTCTGTTTCACACTTTCATTCTCATTGTGAGTATGTTTTGTAGCAAGTAATATTAAACAATGGTTTTGATTTTTGTTTGGGATTTGCAAGAGATGTGCCAACTTTTATGTTTGAATAATCTTGTTTTTTTAATAAATCCTGGGAAAATGACTTTTTCCTGTTTTTGTCTTTTGTGCCTTCCTGCAGGGGAAGCTAACCCAGTACCTGACCACTTAGTCGCCTACCAGAGCCTGTTGGATTTCTGTCTGTGCCACGGTAAAGTGACACAGGGTGGGGCAGCCCGGTAACACTGAAGAGTACCGTATTTTGCGCCCCATAGGACGCACCGGCCCATAGGACGCACCTAGTCTTTTTGGGGGGGAAATAAAGAAAAAAAAATTATTTCCCCCCCCCCCCAGGTGCGGGGCTGGAAGAACCAGGTCGGGGAACAGCGGGAAGGCGCGCTCCGCCTCCCGGCTGTCCCCCGAGCTTGTGGGGCTGGTGATGGGGAGAAGTGCGCTGAGCCCTGGACTGCAGGCAGCTCTGCGCAGCCATCGGGAGCCGGGCGGGACTTCGCGCCCGGCTCCCGATGGCTGTGCAGAGCTGCGCTGAGCCCGGGACTGCAGGCAGCTCTGCGCAACCCTCGGAACCGGTCTCCTGAGGGTTGCGCAGAGCTTCCTGAAGCCTGCATTCGCCCCATAGGACGCACACACATTTCCCCTTCATTTTTGGAGGGGGGAAAGTGCGTCCTATAGGGCGAAAAATACGGTAATTTCCTTCCTTAGGTTACTTTTCGGGGCTGTTCTGAGATAAGGAAGTGGTGGCAGCATACTACTGTTTCTGGTTTTTTGTGTGTGTTCTGAAAAAGCTTCTGCGCACCCTTCTCTCTCTCAGCCGGGTCTTGCTGGACTTGGAGGGCAGGTGGGGAATGCTACAGCTTCACTGAATGCCCAAGAGAGTGTTAGGAGGGAGGGAGAAAACCACGCCATCCTACAGATAGCAAGGATTGCTAGAATACTGCCTGCAAAGCAGTAATTTGTGGATATGAGAAATCCCACCTCTCTTACGTGGCCAGGCACAGCCCCTAACCCACCCTGCTTACCTTGGGGGTTTCCCCCCTGGATCCTGGGGGCAGGCGGAGGATCCAGAAGTTGCGGTTCTTGAGCAGGTTCTCCATGTTCTCCAGCCTCCTCTGGAGCTGCCCGTACTCTTGAATGAGGGTCCCCAGGGCAGCCCACTTGCTCTCCAGCTGGTTTCCGAATTCGACGGCGGTCTTTTCGCAGCCGTCCAGCTTTGTCTCAGCCATGCCCATCCTCCCCTCCAGGCTCATGAGCTGCGCTGCGTAAGAGTCCACTTTGCTCTCCACCGCTTGGATTTCAGCCACGACCGTCAGGGAGAGCTCGGCCGCCTCGGGGAGCACGTCCCCCATGGGGGTCTGCTCGGGGGCGCTGAGGGGCTGGGCAGCAGCCATGGGCTGGGGCTCCACCTCCCACTGAAGAGCCTGTTGGAGAGGGAGACATGCAAACAATGTTATGTTCCTGGGTGGTCTGGAACAGAGCAATGTTCTACAGCCACTGTCTCTGGCCGTTCCTCTTGAGGAAGGATCTCTAAGAACAGTTAAAAAGGTAAAGGGGTAAAGAGACCCCTGACCGTTAGGTCTAGTCGTGGACGACTCTGGGGCTGCGGCGCTCATCTCACTTTACTGGCCGAGGGAGCCGGCGTACAGCTTCCGGGTCGTGTGGCCAGCATGACTAAGCCGCTTCTGGCAAACCAGAGCAGCACATGGAAAAACCATTTACCTTCCCGCTGGAGCAGTACCTATTTATCCACTTGCAATTTGACGTGCTTTCGAACTGCTAGGTGGGCAGGAGCAAGGACCGAGCAATGGGAGCTCACCCCGTCGCGGGGATTCGAACCACCGACCTTCCGATTGGCAAGCCCTAGGCTCTGTAGTTTAGACCACAGCACCACCCGTGTCCCCTAGCAACAGTTAGCCAAAACTTAAAATGAAGAAGGAGAAGGTAAGTTCTGTGTCAAAAAAAGGTCAGAAAGTGGACGTATTTTAATATTCTGCACGCTTCCACTCCTGCTGGACAATCAGGAGAGACCTGCTGCCACTGACCGCCCACTTGAGTCCAGGAAGGCTTTCCCTGCCCACCTTTGGCATCTAATTGCCTTCAGTTCATCATCTTCATTTTAACCCGAAAGCATGAGGATTGGGCACTTGGGGAGAATGAATTCTTCACCAGATGCCAAATAGTCAAAATGCCAGCACTCACCGAGCAACAAAACAACCAATGAACTGTGTACTGCAGGTGGAGATCAATGGAGAGGGATCCTTATGAGAGAGAAACCATGGCTGCTATTACCTGGTCTGAGTAGTACACTCTGTGTTATACGGAAACAAGAAATGACCTGGGTCCTTTTCCAGGTGGCTTACAAGTTTCAGAGCTGCTGACCACTGCTCCATCTCTAATAAATTCTTCACTCATCAGTTATGCTGCCTTTCTCTGCTTAAACACCAGCCCTTCTCTAACCGTGTGATATTCCGAACCGTAATATTTACTTCTCCGTATCCTTAGCATCCCCTTCATGGATCACTGCCATGATCCATGATAATGAGGGTGAAAGAGGAGAGCGCAAAATATGGTCTGAAGCTCAACATCAAAAAAACGAATATCATGGCCAATGGTCCCATCACCTCCTGGCAAACAGAAGGGGAAGAAATGGAGGCAGTGAAAGATTTTACTTTCTTGGGCTCCATGATCACTGCAGATGGTGACAGCAGCCACGAAATTAAAAGACGCCTGCTTCTTGGGAGGAAGGCGATGGCAAACCTAGACAGCGACTTAAAAAGCAGAGACATCACCTTGCCAACAAAGGTCCGTATAGTAAAAGCTATGGTTTTCCCAGTAGTGATGTATGGAAGTGAAAGCTGGACCATAAAGAAGGCTGATCGCCGAAGAATTGATGCTTTTGAATTCTGGTGCTGGAGGAGACTCTTGAGAGTCCCATGGACTGCAAGAAGATCCAACCTCTCCATTCTGAAGGATATCAGCCCTGAGTGCTCACTGGAAGGACAGATCCTGAAGCTGAGACTCCAATACTTTGGCCACCTCATGAGAAGAGAAGACTCCCTGGAAAAGACCCTGATGTTGGGAAAGATGGAGGGCACAAGGAGAAGGGGACGACAGAGGACGAGATGGTTGGATAGTGTTCTCGAAGCTACCAGCTTGAGTTTGACCAAACTGCGGGAGGCAGTGGAAGACAGGAGTGCCTGGCGTGCTCTGGTCCAGGGGGTCACGAAGAGTCGGACACGACTAAACGACAACAACAACAAATCCTTAGCATTCGTATGCTGCTTGGTTCAGGTTTACATGTGTCTTTTCTACAATCAGCACTTGCTTTTTGTGGGACTGGGACAGCTCTGGGTTTACACCAGGGGTGGGGCACTGGATCCGGCCAGATCCTTCCTCCTCGGATGGGACAACTTGGACATGTGATCCAACGATCCTGCCACTACTGTATCTAATTGATCATTCAAGCACAAGTCCTTTCTATCAGCCATCAACCGGAATGCTTCATTAAGCTACCTATTGCAACTCCAGGAGGAAACCTTTGAAGCTGCAGTGGGCCTGGAACAGCTCTGGGCACTGGAAAAGGCAGCATGAAAAGGACAAACAGCGCTGAGGTTCATCGTGGAGGAGAATAAGAGACAGAACGTTCTGCATCCAGATGCAGTTCACCTCCTCAAGGAGTACAGAGAACATTTGCGGACATCTTGCTTCCAGGAGTACAAGGCAGAACAAAGTTCAAAGGAAGGCAAAAGCAACAGAGATGAAGGGATGACTCCCATGTGCAAATTTTGCAAGACAAGGTGCCTCCCTTCAGAACGACAACGGCAATTTATGGAAACCTACAAGACTTTTATCTCGGCACTGATCATGTAGGATACAGCAGTTCAGCTTGCCGTGTGATAGCTGAATTTCACATAATCAGTTCATAAACCCCCTTCCAAAAGGGAGTGTAACACAGCACTCAGGCAATCTGTGGAACTCAGTACTGCAGGATGAGAGGTTTGCCAAGAGTATAAATGCAACTTGTAAGTGCAGACACCTCTTTTTCCAGGAGCAGAAGCCCCAGCAGCTCCTTTGTATGAAGCTCTCATGAAAAGCTGGGACAGGCCTTCAATGGCATTGCTTTAGGGGGAATCCCATCTAATGAAGGTGACTCACCAAGCCACAAGCTGACTTCAATTTTGGGCCAAGCCTTTGATGTCTCCTCTTCTGCCCCTGCCCCCACCCCCACGAATCCCCATGGTCCAATGAGGTATATCAAATTTACAAAGAAAGAGCACATAGGGAGGATCAATTCACAGATATGGAAGATTAATGACCCAGCCAGAATGAGTCATGCCGTACTTGTGTACAGACTAGACTTAGTGCCCTACAGGGTTTTTGGTTGGGGGGGGGTGCTAGCCTTTTCACTATCACTGGCCCACTGGCCATGTAGACTGGAGCTGGTGAGAATGGACAAGTCAAAGCTTGAAGAAAGCTTGGCTTGCGTACTGCAATGCAGTCCAGGGTACAGCAGCTCAGGGGATGAATGGAAGATGCCAACCACTTCACTGGTTCCCAGGCCCAATTTAAAGTGCTGGCTTGGACCTTGAAAGTTCTTAACAGGTCCAGGACATCTCAAGCACTGCCTGCTCCCACAAAAGACTGCCACAGGGTCAGCTCCTCTTCTGAAAGTCTGAAGTACAGTGGGATCTCTGCGGTAGCACTAAAAATGTGGTACTCTATCCCTAAAGATGTTTGCCTCCCTCCTTCCTCCTTGACCGCTGGAGGCGAGGCCAAGGTGGTCCTCAGAGGGCTTTGGGATGCTTTGCCAATGTTGCATGATAACTGAATGCTGCTTCCATTAAATCTATTGTTCGCTGTACTTCTTTTTCTGACTGATTTATAGCCCACTTTTCCCCCCAAGGAGCTCAAGGTGGCGTACATAGTTTTACCTCCCCGCCCTCCATTTAATCCCCACAACAGCCCTGTGCAGTAGGTTAGGCCGAGGGGCAGGGACTGGTTCCCAAGGTCACATCCAGTGAGCTTCATGGTCAAGGGGGGATTCGAACCCTGGACTCTTCCCAGGTTCTAGTTTGACACTTAAACCACGACACAACACTGGCTCTCAAGACTGGATGGCTTATACATGATTTGTGGTGGGTTCTGTTGCCGCTGTTCATTGTGCAAGCTGCCTTGGAGACCTTACATCAAGGGCAGGCAAAAAATGTTTTAATAAAACGAGCAAAATAAGTGATCTGTATCAAAATACTGAGGGGTGCTCTCTTGCTTAAGAGCAAAGGAAGGGCTTTGTGGGATCACCTTGTCCCAGCAAGCGAGAAATGGCAAAGGAAAAAAGGAGGCCCCACCATTAACAGGAGGAAGCGAGGAAGTCACTAGGGCAAAAGGGTCCACTGCACAAGCAATTCCCAAAATGTCTTTGGAAAATAAGCAGCATTTTGTTCTTTTTTAAAAAAGGTTTATAAGAATTCTACAGGACAGTGTCCTCTCTGGGTGGATTACAAAATTAAAAATACAAATTTCACAGCAAAGCAGCAATCACCGCAAATATAAAAAGTATGTATTCAACACAGCATGAAATAGTCAAACCATTTAAAACCAACAGATTCTAAAACAACAAAGACATAAAAATCATCCTAACTAGAAGCCAACTGGGTCCTCCAGGCTTTTTTTGAAGGGTATCTCTGATCATGCATCCATCCATCTGCTGTAGAAGGAGACCCATGGACTAGGGACCACCACCGAGAAGGCCCTGGTTAGGGGCAGACAAGCAGGGCCTCCAAAGCTGATCTTGAGATATGGGCTGGTTCACATGGGTGAAGATGGCATATGAATTTCTAGGATCAGAACGCACACCCCTCCCCTCCCAAAAAAGATTACGGGAGAAGACAGTCTTTCTTCCATTATATTTTACAGTTTAGTCCATCTGAAAGATAGTATTCTCCTGTATGAACGTGCCCAGGCTGTGAGATCTTTGTGGAGAGGCTCTTTTCCCAGTACTGGAAAAGGGCCTTCTCAGTGGCTGCTCCCAGACTTTGTAACTCCCTTCCTAAAGAAGGAAGACTGGTTCCCTCCCTTCACCAGCAGGTGAAGACTGTTTTATTCTGACCGGCTTGAGAATTGTTGTTGTTGCTTTTTTAAACAAGAAAATGGTTTTTAACAGCGCTGTTCTTTTTTATTATCTGTACTTTTATATATTGCTTTTCTATTACTTTTAAATTACAGTCATACACTGGAAGTAGAACAGAATCTGTTCTGGAAGCCTGTTTGACTTCCAAAATGTTCAAAAACCAAATTGCAGCTTTCGATTGGCTGCAGGAAGCTCCTGCAGAAAATCAGAAGCCACGGAAGCCCCGTCGGATGTTTGGGTTCCAAAAACAGTTCACAAACCAGAACAGTCACTTCCAGGTTTGCAGCAATCAGGAGTCAAAACGTTCAAGAACTAAGCTGTTTGAAAACCAAGAGACGACTGTTATATGTTTTTCACTTTTTTTATTTCTGTGTTGTTCAGGTCTGGGGAAAAGGAAGGATATAAATAAATATAACAGCAACAACACTTTAAACAATGCAGTCCAAATCTCTGCTGCCAAAATCCCCTGTAATTAAGGACCATGATACCATTTCCAGAGACCTTGACTGTGCGCAAGACTTGGGACTGAACCACCTGTGCAGACTTGCAGCACTATGCATCACGCCTTTATGCTAGGAGCATCACTTATTCCTCGATGACAGCATCACCACATCTTTAGGCTCTAGGGCATGGATTGAAGGCACATGATGCAGCAACCTTGCAGATGCGAAACGGAGCTGGCTCTAAGCACTGCCTGAATGGGAGATTATCTGGGAGCTCTCTGTTATGCCACAATGAACTTGCGGAAGAAATGTTAAGAATCAAAATATACCCCTTGTAACTCATTCATCTTCTTCCTTGGTTATTTCTTAACACACTGCCATATATACTCTATTTTGCTTTGTACCAATGCCTCTCTTTTGTATTGTTTCTTGTCATTCTTAATTAAAGATATCTTATCAAAAAAGAAGACGGAGCAAAGATAATTCACCCTGATCCTTGCTGCACCTTGGTGAGAGCAACAGAAAGCATTTCCCCCCCTCCTGTGTCCATTCTACCCTCTAAAGCTCCATAACAAGGTCCTAGCTGAAAATTAACCGGCATCACAACTATCTGTCCTTAAAAACTGCCCCTCTCCCTCTTTCCATTGGGGGGGTTCCGAGGGCAGGCAGGCTGCACCCCTCCCATGCTAAATTGGGCTACGTGCTCCTGCCTCTCTTTGCCCTGAAAGCCTCTCTCCAAAAGGCAGCAAGAGCCCTATTTGCAGAGGCCAGAAACAATTTGGGGATGGGTTAACGCAGGCGAAGAGATGACAGCTACCCGATTTGCTTTCATTGATGGGCGGAATTAACTGCCTCAGCCCTAGGGATGCAAGACACTTCCTCCACGGAGGAGTCCCTATCAGATCTGGGGCACCTGTTTTCCCAAGCGGGAGAGGAAAAGTTAGCCTCCCTTGCTGCTGTCCCTGTCAACAACCCCCTGCCCAAAATAAACCACACATCCGTTTTGGGGCCTAATCCTTAGCTTCAGGAGGTAGTTGTAACATATATTTGTTTTCCTCCCTCTCCAGCATCATCATATCCTGGCAGTGTTTGCTTCTCCCCTCTCAGATCCAGCCCCCCAAAATTAACCCCCATAAAAAAACACTCCCCCACATCCATTTTGGGGGCTGATCCGTAGCTTCAGAAGGTAGCTTTGACATGTATTTGTTTCCTTCTCTCTCCATGATCACCACCATCTCCTGACAGCCTTTACTTCTCCCCTCTCAGATCCTCCCCAAATGAACCTCCCTTTAAAAAAAACTGCACCCCACAACTGTTTTGGGGCCTGATCTGCAGCTCCAGGGGGCGGTTTTGACATATGTGTGTGTGCATCTCTCTCCTGGAGCCTCACCCTCATTTCTGGGCAGCCTTTGCCCCTTCCCTCCCCCCCCAAAAAAAAACCAACCACCCCTCCATCACACCCGTTTTGGAGGCCTAAGCTGCAGGTCCAGGAGTTGATTCTGACATGTGTATGTTCTCATCTCTCTCCCTGAGCATCGCCCTCATCTCCTGGCAGCCTTTGCCCCTTCCCCCCTCCCCAAAAAAGCACCCCCCCAAAAAAAAAACCTCCCCTCCATCTCTCACCCGTTTTGAGGGCCTAAGCTGCAGGTCCAGCAGTTGATTCTGACATGTGTATGTTTTCATCTCTCTCTCTGAGCATCACCCTCATCTCCTGGCAGCCTTTGCCCCTTCCCTTCCCCCCAAAAGAACCCCCCCCAAAAAACCCTCCATCTCACACCCGTTTTGGGGGCCTAAACTGCAGGTCCAGGAGTTGATTCTGACATGGGTATCTTCTCATATCTCTCTCTCTGAGCATCACCCTCATCTCCTGGCAGCCTTTGCCCCCTCCCCAAAAAAGCACCCCCCAAAAAAAACCCCAACTCCTTCATCTCACACCCATTATGTGGGTCTAAGCTGCAGGTCCAGAAGGCGCTTCTGACATGTTCTCATCTCTCTCTCCCTGAGCATCATCATTATATCCTGGCAGCCTCTGCCCCTTCGCCCCCCCCCACATTCGCCCCCCCCCCACATTCGCCCCCCCCCTACATCTCACACCCGTTTTGGGGGCCTAAGCTGCATCTCCAGGAGGCGGTTTTTGACATGTACGTGTCTTCCTCTCCCCCCCCCTCCAGCTTCAGCATCCTCAGCCCCTGACAGCACTTTGCCTCCCCCTCCCCACACCACAAAAACACCGCCGCGCCCCCCCCCTGGACCCACAACTGCAGCAGCCACAAGAGCCGCCCCCCAGCCAATGGGGGGGTCCTCCGCAGGCCCCCCCCCCGCGGCATCCATTCCCCCCCCTTCACCACCCATGACAACCTCCCTCAGCAGCAGACTCCATTTTGGGAGCCCCCCCCCACCTTCATCTCCCCCCCCTCCGCCCAACCGTCACCTCCCCCCCCCCTATTCCAGGTCCCCCCCCCCCGGCTCACCTGGGCGGGGCTCCACTCGGCCATGGCCCGGCGCTGTCGTCGCCGCCGCCGCCGCTGCTGCTGAGGGGCGAGGAGGGCCGGGAGAGCGAGAGGGAGGAGCGGGGCGGGCAAGACCGACAGCGGCGCCGGGGAAGCTCCAGGAAGCGGAGCGAGCGCCGGGAGAGAGCGCCGCCCAGGGGCGGAGGAGGAGAAGGCAGAGGCCGCAGCGACACCTGGCGGCCGGAGGCCGTGGGCGACGCTGCGGGGAGGGAGGCGGGGGAGACCGGGGTATTATCATCACTATTAGAATAATATAGGATACAGTGCCGGATTTACGTATAAGCTAAACAAGCTGAAGCTTAGGGCCCCACTCTCTTGGAGGCCAGCCCAAAAAAATTAAAAAATAAATTTATTTCCAAAATATAAGATAAAAAGCAAATAAAATAAAAGCTAACGGTACATACAGCAACAGTGTTTTGTGTTGTGTAGGCTCCTATGATGTAAGACATGGGCCCCTCCTGCTAGCCTGCTCCCTCAAATATCCCTGGTTTGCTCATTTCTACATACTGTATAGTTCTACATTCTGCACGGACTGGTTGCATGGCTTTAGATCAGTCATCCTCAAACTTATAGTACAGTACATTGATTATTGCTTTCATTTTATGGATCAGTGGTCTCATTAGATAATAAAATTCATGTTAAATTGCTGTTTTAGGGGTTGTTTTTAAAAGTCTGGAATGGATTAATCCGTTTTGCATTACTTTCTATCGGAAAGCGCGCCTTGGTTTTGGAACACTTTGGTTTTGAAATGGACTTCCGGAACAGATTAAGTTTGAGAACCACTGTATTTGCTTTGCTAATTGCCTTCCTTTTGTCCTCCATGATGGCTCTTCTCCCAAGAGATTTTCTGAGCAGGAAAAGTTGTTTGGTTTGTATTTTGACACTGTTAAATTCAGCATCTGGCAGCCCAGATTAATACTTCAAACACTGATTAAATTCTAACACTTACTAAATCCAGGAATTATGTGTGTCTTGCACCCACAAACTGGCATTCTCTCTCTCTCTCTCTCTCTCTCTCTCACACACACACACACACAGTGATTGATACGATCTTGGTGGTTGAAACAATGAACAACAATAAATTAAGGGCTACCTATAGCTTTTTAGAGTAGGTGGGAGGGATGTTTTGCTATATTTCCTTCCCCTGGTTTTTATTTTTATTATTAATTAAATTTCTTTAATTTGAACCCACAACCTCGAGACTAAGAGTCTCATGGAAACTTTGAAAAGCTGGTATCACTGGATCAAGCTAAATGGTTTTAATTGGGTTTTGAATAAATGTGCAATTAATTGTCACCGTTTTGAATTTCAACATGCTGTTATCTTCTAGATTAGCGTTATCTTCCTTAGCGTTCTAGCGTTCTTCCTTAGCGGGCTGTGCAAACCGCTATTACGAATGATGCCTTTTTTATATATAGCATAGGGGGGAACTGGGTGTGAGTTTATGGAACGAAGGGGGCAGTAGCTGGAAAAAGTTTGGGAACCACTGGTGTAAATAAGGACCTGACTTGATGTAAAAGAGCTTCCTATGTCCCTATTTAAATTGGCTCATTATTCTCTATCATGAGGACTACAATCTTAAAGTGGGGGGCGGGTAAGTGCCACAACAAACCAGTTTTGTATGCAAAATGCCCCAGTAGCAGCTTCAGACAGGGCTAGGAATCTTCCCGCACCCTGAAATCTTGTACAGCTGCTGCCATTCAGTGTTGACAGTACTGAACTAGATGGACTAGTGGTGATAACCTTGGTTCTAAAGTTCCTGACAGATTTCCTTTGTGCCCATTCTCTGCCGCAGCAGCCCATGAAAGAGGCAGGTGGCCTCCCCTACATTTA
Source organism: Podarcis tiliguerta (assembly GCF_965153285.1). Classification (NCBI taxonomy): domain Eukaryota; kingdom Metazoa; phylum Chordata; class Lepidosauria; order Squamata; family Lacertidae; genus Podarcis; species Podarcis tiliguerta. Next base: position 57,639,604 of record NC_139545.1, on the reverse strand, counting down.
AAGCCCTGGCTTTGAGAAATGCAATAGGCTTGCTTTTGCAGCCCTAGCAATTTGCATGTGGGGAGGAGAGATTCCCATCCTAGTCCTCTTCCAGCACCCTCCTGCCCCAGTCTGTGGGTATGCTGCGTCAGGAAAGGCTGTCTCGCTCTTGCTGGGGATATCGCTGTTGGTTTTTCCAATGAACCATTGTTCTCTCTCTCCCTCTCCCTCTCCCTCTCCCTCTCCCTCCCTCCCTCTCTCTCTCTCTCTCCTCTAGCTCCATTGCTGCCCATTGGAGGGATCCCTTGTCCAATCCAGGCCAAGAAGAAATCCTAAACAGAAAGGCACAGCACCAATTGGCGAGATGAACATAGAGCAAGCAGAGAGGATGGGGCTGGCGGTGGAGAGGTGGTGGGGAGATTTGCCGGATGGGAGAAGCTGAGCAGCATCCCATGAGCAGCCGCAAACAGGCCTCTACCCTCACCTGCCCTGTGACTTTTTGGTGGAGTGGGAGCAGCCTTGCACTCGCCTTCGTCTCCGGGAGATGCTCGGACTCTGGTCCTTCCAGCATCCTCCATCCTCAGCCTTTCTCTCCTCCCTGCATCCTCTCTTGGTAGCAGCACTAGTTCTGAAGCCTCTGGGTGCTGCGAGGATACTCAGAGCAGCATCGGTGGGGCCTCCATCCCGGCTTGGCGAAGGATGGCTCAAAAAGACCAGGTTCCACTGGATACAGATTCAGGTAAGGATGGCTCTGAGGAAGTCTTGGAGTCTCGGAGAGCTGCATGCGGAGAGCTTGAGGGATTCATTTTAGATGCGGGGATTTGGGACTTTTAGTCCTGGAAGCTGTTTTCACAGCTGCAGCAAAAAGAGAAAAGTAGAGCGTGCCCTTGGGCATGTGCAGAGTGATTTCCACTCACCTCCTTGGAAGCAACAACTCGGCCAACACATGCATGGGGTTGAGAAGAGAGTTTCTGGGTGGTTCCTCAGGAGGAGGAGGAGGAGGAGGAGTCTTTCAATGCACCTCACCCCCAAAAAAGTTCAATGTAAATGAAAATTGTTTTTGCCCTGTCCCATTAGCCACAAATTGTGGTGGGGGAACCTGCAACTCTTGCACGACAGCATTTATGCTGCCTCGCAAATGGGCGGAAATATTTGCTAGCCCTGTCACTCAGCTATGCAGCATGCAACCTTGACTTAGGGTCCTGGTGGAAGACGGGAACAGAGGGGGAGCACCAAATTCCACCAGAGTAAAGGTAAGGTCCAGGGTAGGTCCAGTCGTGACTGACTCTGGGGTTGTGGTGCTCATCTCGCTTTCTTGGCCGAGGGAGCCGTCGTACAGCTTCCAGGTCATGTGGCCAGCATGACTAAGCCGCTTCTGGCGAACCAGAGCAGCGCACGGAAATGCCGTTTACCTTCCCGCCGGAGCTGTACCTATTTATCTACCTGCACTTTGATGTGCTTTCGAACTGCTGGATTGGCAGGAGAAGAACCGAGCAACAGGAGCTCACCCCGTCACGGGGATTCGAACCGCTGACCCTCTGATTGGCAAGTCCTAGGCTCTGTGGTTTAACCCACAGCGCCACCCACGTGCCTTCCACCAGAGTAGGGCTGGCTTAATGGTTCAAATGTGGGTCCAGCAAGGCATACTCTCTCATACCTGCCAGGCTCCCATTATGCAAACAGAGCCTCCACCGGCATCTGCTCTGCACCTTCTAAATTATCTACACCCCATGCCTACAAGCCAGGATGTCTCTGTTCTGCCTCCACAGTTGGAGACAGCAATGCTTCTGAATGCCAGTTGCTGGAAACTACAGGAGGGGAGAGTTGTTCTTGTCCTCAAATCTTGTTTGGGGGTTCCTCATACTGGGCATCTGGTTGGCCACTGTAAGAACAGGATTCTGGACTAGGTGGGCCATTGGCCTGATCCTGCAGACTCTCCTTGTATTCTTGTCCTTCTTCTCAAGAGGGACTTCATCTCCACAGGGGAATTTAGTGTGGCCGTGAAGCTGTTCAGTGCTCACCTTGTTTTACAGCGTCCCAATGATGCCCTTTCTTATCCAAGTCCCACCCCACACTTTCCACCATTTAAGCAGGATTTTACCTATCTGCAGATAATCTGAAAAGCAGAAATAATACGAGTCCTCTATCTGAAAGACTGCAGGATGTTGGCTTGATCCAGCCACCAGGCTCTTCTTGGCAGTGCCCAGTCTGATCAAAGGACCCCCATGCTAGTTAGGCCTAATGGGAGTTGTAGTCCCAAACATCTGGAAGTCACCTGGTGAAGGGTGGTCTGTTAGATAGAAGAACATATAGAAGTCCATTGCACTTCCTTTGGTTACTCAGTTAACCACCTCTGTATTTTTTCTTTTCCAGGATTGGACCAGCATCCCAAAAGAGTGAAGGAGGAGGAGGAACCGGAGATGTATCGAAAGAGGCAGGAGGTCTTGCCTCCTGCCAACGCCTCACCTGAAAAAGGTGGAGAGAATGGACTCAGCCCTCCTGCCCTCGGGCAAAACCACTTGGAACCAGGGCAGCCTGACTCCAGAGCAGGCAGTGAGGAGGGTCTGGTGATGGACCACAGAGTGGGATGTGGCCCCAGTGTGCCTGCCTTTGGGATCTGCAGAGCCCCGATGGGAGAGATGCCCCACTGGTGCTTGGAATGTGGGAAGAACTTTGCCCAAAAGGCAGAGTTAGAAAAGCACGGTCTGAACCACACCGGGCAATGCTCATACATCTGCGGGGACTGTGGAAGGAGCTTGATGGAGCATGTTGCTCTCGCCACTGGTCAGGGAGCCTGCCTGGCAGGGAATACCAGCAACCACACCACCTGCAGGAAGAGGGTTGCACCTCTGTCGAGCGAGACTGTCGTGCAGAGGAAAGAGCGGAAGGAGCTCTCCCTGCAAGAGAAGGTCCGGGTGCTGGAGATGCTGGAAGGACCCAAGGTCTCCCAGAGCGAACTGGCCAAGAGGTTTGGGGTCTCCCAGCCCCAGATCTGCCGCATCATCAAGAACAAAGAGCGCATCCTGGCCGAGTGGGGCAAGAACGGCAACCCAGGGCGCAAGCGCAAGCTAGAGGAGAAGACCATGGCTGGTGAGGTGGCCCTTTTGCAGTGGTTTGAGCACAGGTGTGTGTCCAGCACCCCTGCCAATGGGATGCATTTGCAAGAGAAGGCTGGAGATCTCTCCAAGATGTTCAGGAGGAAGCCAGAGCTGGAGGCAGGCCTGGGTTGGTTGCGTGGTTTCAAAGCTAGGCAGAAAGCGGCATGTGGAAGACCTCTGGAGGAGAAAGAGAACAGCGAGGATCTGGAGGATGAGGGCTGGGAAAACAACGTCCTGCCCTACATCCTAAACAAATACGACCCCCGTGACATCTACGCTTGCGGGGAGGCTGGCATCCTGTTTCGAGCCACCCCAGAAGGCCTAGCTTGGGACAGCGGAGAGGGAGCCAAGGACCAGCTCACTGTCTTGCTCTGCACCAATCTGGATGCTTCAGACAAGAGGGACGCCCTGATTGTCGGCAAGGCACGAAGGCCATTTGGCTTCCAAGGCGTTGACAGGGAGGACCTGTTGCCTGTCACCTACAGAGCTGATAGCAAGGCATGGATGACAGCGACCATCTTCACTGAGTGGCTCCAGAAATTCAACGAGGACATGAAACAAACAGACAGGAGCGTGGTGCTGTTTTTGGTCCCGTGTGCAGCGCATCCCGACACTGAGCTCTCTCATACCAAGATGGTTTTCATGCCTCCTGGCTCTTCCCGCATCCATCCTCTGGAGCATGGGCTGGTCCAGAACTTCAAATGCCACTACCGGAGGAGGATGCTTCTTCGCCTCCTTGCCGTGCTCGACAGCAGATCCCCCGTTCCTGCAAGCGAACTCTCAAAGCACCTAACTCTTTTGGACGCTGTTCATATGATAGTCCAAGCCTGGTTAGATGTCTGTCCACAGACCATCACAAGCTGTTTCCAAGCTGCGGGCTTTGGCTTGGCTCTCCGCATCCCAGCTCCTCCCATGGACGTGGTCCAAGCCCTGGGGTTCAAGGACCGGCAACAATTTGAACAGTTTGTGCTGGTCGATGAGGAGCTGGAGTGTTTTGGAGACCAGGAGGGTGCTGAAATGCTCCAAGGGGTTCAAGCACCAGCCTGTGCAGCTGCAGAGGAAGAGAAGGCGAAGAACGTGCCCTGCCCTTCCAAGGCAGAAGTCATGGAGAGCCTGGCCACACTGAGGCGCTATTTTGAGTGCCACTCGGTATCCTCAACCGTCTTCCAGACCTTCTACAAGCTGGAGGATGTGGTTCATGGAATGTCTCTGGCTAGTATGCAAGTGTTAAGGGCAAAAGCCTTGAACAAAGAAGGACTCTGAGCCGCAACCTCAAACGTAGCTCTCTTTGAATCTCATGTGTGGCCCTCTGAATCCACACAGTCATTTGGGGCATTGACTAATCATCATCTGTACAACAGCCTTTGCCAAGTTTGTGCCCTCCATGATGTTTTGGACTACAACTCCCATCAGCCCCTGCCAGCATGGCAGGGATGGGGGGAGGTTGTTGCAGCGTGATCAGGTGGGCGTGGGAAGTAATGCTGGGAATGGTTTTTGGAAATCCCTTCCCCTAAAATAGCATAAAAGTGAGAATCAGTGCATTGCTTGCACGGCTGTGAATTTCTTCAAGGTATCTAGGATGGGAAATGTCTGGGGCTCTGGAACAGGTTTTTCTCTGTCCCCCAATCCAATTTAATTAACCTTTAAAGGCTATTTAATTGTTCCTGAAAAGTGGTCACTCTTCTAACTGAGCCAGTTCACTGACCTGGTTTTGGAAGATTTATTCATTTAGTTCACTACCAAAATTTTTATACTGCTAGATTGCAGTAAAATCTATAGACACTTTCCAAGAACTATTCTTTTATTACCAATTAAAAACATTAAGAGTCAAAGGAAATGAAAGCACGGCAACATCCAAGATGTCTTCCACACCATCGTGGTAAGAGCCTTTGGCCCTCCTGGTGTTGTTGGGCTTCATGATCCCTGATCTTCCTCATCATGCCGGTTGGGGCCTATGGGACCCTGGAGCCCCACATCTGGAGGGCAGCAGGCTCCGCCTCCCTGTGCTAAACCTTGTGATGTAGGAATACAACCTGTATTTTTAAAGGGCTGGAAGAGATGCTCACTGACCTTTTTGTCAACAGTTTGGAAATATATAATAAAACAGATACTGTGACTGGGCTTAGAGTCTGTGCATTACGTCATTAGAAAGAATCTGCAGCAGTTTTATGTCACCATGGACAGCTCCTGTCCTGTATATTCATCACGTTATTCTGAATGGTTCAGCCCAAGTTATTGCATCTGAGTAATGGTGGCACCTTCAAGAGAGACTTGAAGAGACTTCAAGTCTTCTTGAAGATACTTAAAGAGAGCTTTTTTAGCTGCCGCGTTACACTGTTGGCACAAACTTGACATGAGCCAACAGTGTATAGCATCTAGATCAAGGGAAGTAATAGTGCCACTGTATTCTGCTCTGGTCAGACCTCACCTGGAGTACTGTGTCCAGTTCTGGGCACCACAGTTCAAGAAGGACACTGACAAACTGGAACGTGTCCAGAGGAGGGCAACCAAAATGGTCAAAGGCCTGGAAAAGATGCCTTATGAGGAACGGCTAAGGGAGCTGGGCATGTTTAGCCTGGAGAAGAGGAGGTTAAGGGGTGATATGATAGCCATGTTCAAATATATAAAAGGATGTCACATAGAGGAGGGAGGTTGTTTTCTGCTGCTCCAGAGAAGCGGACACGGAGCAGTGGATCCAAACTACAAGAAAGAAGATTCCACCTAAACATTAGGAAGAACTTCCTGACAGTAAGAGCTGTTCGACAGTGGAATTTGCTGCCAAGGAGTGTGGTGGAGTCTCCTTCTTTGGAGGTCTTTAAGCAGAGGCTTGACAACCATATGTCAGGAGTGCTCTGATGGTGTTTCCTGCTTGGCAGGGGGTTGGACTCGATGGCCCTTGTGGTCTCTTCCAACTCTATGATTCTATTCTATGATTCTATGACTTCCTCAATTAAACTCAGCTGAGAAAGCCAGGCTCCTCCCATCAGTTCATCCAGCAACTACCATTTCTTTTCAGAACCTTCTCTCCATCATTGGTGGTTTCAGAATTGCGTGTGTATCTCCTTTCCTTGATCCTTAGGTTATAATAAACTATTATTTTAAACAGAAATCCAGTTTAACCCTTTTGGCATATAAATAGAGTAAATATATAGTAAACGAGTAAGAGTGCATGCAGTTTAGCCTATGGATGAGTGCAGTTGCCAGGCAGGTTGGTCCTCAAGGCTCAAGATCTGAGTACACTCTGCTCTGCCTTGGTCACACCCCACCTGGAGACCTGTGTCCAGTTCTGGGCACTACAGTTTAAGGAGAATATTGAGAAGCTGGAAGGTATGCAGAGGAGGGCAACTAAGATGATGAAGGGTCTTGCAACCAAGCCTTATGAGGAACAGTTGAAGGAGTTGGGGATGTTTAGCCTGGAGAAGAGCAGACTGAGAGGTGTTATGTAAGCCACCTTAAAAATCTGAAGGGCTGTCACATGGAATAATAATAATAATAATAATGTTGGTGGCTTCCAACATTAAACATTAAAAGCTTCCCTAAACAGGGCTGCCTTCAGATGCCTTCTAAAAGTCTGGTAGTTGTTCTTCTCTTTGACATCGGGTGGGAGGGCGTTCCACAGGGTGGGTGCCACCACCGAGAAAGCCCTCTGCCTGGTTCCCAGTAACTTGGCTTCTCGCAGTGAGGGAACCGCCAGAAGGCCCTCGGTGCTGGACCTCAGTGTCCGGGCAGAATGATGGGGGGGGGAGATGCTCCTTCAGGTATACTGGACCGAGGCCATTTAGGGCTTGAAAGGTCAGCACCAACACTTTGAATTGTGCTTGGAAACGTACTGAGAGCCAATGTAGATCTTTCTCAAGACCGGTTTTATGTGGTCTCAGTGGCCTCTCCCAGTCACCAGTCTAGCTGCCACATTCTGGATTAGTTCCGACATGGAAGATGGAGCAAGCTTGTTTTCTGCTGTTCCAGAAGGTAGGACCCAAACTGATGGATTAAAATGACAAGAAAGGAGATTCTATCTGTACATTCGAAATAACTTTCTGAAGTGAGAGCCACTCAGCGGTGAAATGGACTATCTCAGAAGGTGGCGGGACTCTCCTCCATTGGAGGTTTTTAAACAGAGTTTGGAGGGCCACCTGTCAGGGATTCTCTAGCTGTGATACCAGCACTGCAGGCGGTTGGACTAGATGACCCCATGGGTCCTTTCAAACTCTACAATTCTATGAATCTATGACCATCCATAATAAAAATTGTTTTAAGTGTGATACAGGCAAGCATTCACAGTATAGAGTAAGCTTTATAATAAATAGGTAATATGGATGATGGAGAAATTTGCCTAGCAGAACTAATTTGAATACTTTTGCAAGAAGAAAGTACTGTATGACTAAGGGAGATCTTCTGTAACCCCAACTTTGTTAAAAAGTTCATCATTTCATTTACTACTTTATTAGAATAGATTAAGAGACTTGTAATAACTAATAGTTTATACTTCAGTTCTCTTGACCACTGATGTGGATAATAAGGAAGAATCCCAAACTGTTCATCTCCAGATGACTTCAGCTAGGCTGCTCCTGCTCTGGCAATTGCTATTTCATTCACATAAGTGGGAAGGGGTGGTCACAGGAGGCACAGATTGCAAGGTGTGGTCCTACAGATATCCTCCCACTGATGGGATTTGTACTAAAAACAGCTGGAAGGCTCCAGATTGGTCCAAAATAAGCAGTATTGTCAACCAAAACCAAATCAGCCTTTTAAGTGCACTTGAGAAAAGGAATTATCATCCTCCACTTGCTACCATGTGTGTTCTGTGTACAACAAATTGAAATGGTGGTTCCCCATTAAAGTGGGGATTAATTCGCCCTGTTAAATTAAGAAGGCAAAAGCACACAGAAATTAGTAATTCACAAAAATTACCATCCTGTTTTATACATATCTATGCAAGTTCACTTGGGGGATACAGATGATCACATTTTAATAAAAAAAAACCCCAACAACCTCAAAATAGGCTACAATCCCATAGAAGCTCAAAGTCCCCATAGAACTCAGTGGGATTTGCCCCCGTATAAACACGCACAGGATTTCACTGCAAACCCTTTTGATTTGCAAAAAGGTCACCCCACAGCAAATACTGTAGACAGCTTTGTGCAAACTTGGGTTTAATTTGTGTCCAGCAATTTTGCCAATTCCAACCCAATAATTCTTTGGATAACACAGACCACAGCCAGTTCAGATATTTGATCACAACTCCACAGCAAAGCAGCTGCAGGATGGGTTTTATAGAATCGCAGATTAAAAATCCAGGAACGTCCCTCTTCGACAAGCATGCAAATGATCAACTCCCAAATGGAACTTTAAAAGCTAATCAACTACAGTGTCTTTTTTAAAAGGAGAGGGGGTTTTTTTAGCTATCAAACAGCCTATTTAACTACTGTACTGAAATTTTAAGAACGTTAGGAGAGCCTACAGTGTTGAAAAGCAGATATTTCCCAACCCTAATCACTGCCGAACCACTGCATTTCAAAGGACCTGTGTTCTCCTCCCATCAATTTTCAGTCCTGATCTGTGGCAATGTTTTGGTCTTAAAATGAAAAAGGAGAGCGAGGCTGTCCAGTGTCGACTGGCAATGCACCAGAGACATGTCTCCCTTTCATTGGTTGTCTCCTTCTTTCATGCAGCCTCTTTGCCACTTCATTTTGTTTGCTACCTATTCACTTGTATAGCATTCCTGTGGTGGCTCTTCTCAATCATTTCCTGTCCCCCTGCAAGGGAGCAGCGGTTTAGTTACTGGTTTTCTGTTTTGCAGCCAGAGCGATTCTTTGTTAATACCTTCAATGTTATTTGTTTAAAATAGCGAAGTAAAACATACATTAATAAGCAACTGCTGTACCCGAAAAGAGGAAAGCAGTAATTTAAGCCCATACTCATCCTACCTCACAAAGCAGGGTTAGAGAATGGTGCTGAGAACACCAAGGTCGCAGGTTCGATCCCCAAATGGGGCAGTTGCATATTGCCTGCATTGCAGGGGGTTGGACTAGATGATCCTCAGGGTCCCTTCAACTCTAAAACTCTGTAATTCAGGCAACCTTGTAAATAAGCCTACACAAGCTAGTAGCCTGATTACCACTTGGGTGAGTAGCTCAGTTGGATGTAAAGTCCTTCAACAACCAGCCACATTTCTGTGCTGTCCCTCATTCACCAGCCCGGCTGCAGATTAAGTCGTAATCCCATGCACTCACCTAGGGGCAACTCTCACAGGCAAGCGCTTAAATACAAGGCTGAATTGAGGACTTGCTTCCGAGGAAACATTATTTAGGCAGCTGCCCATGGCATTGCCAAATTTCTCAAGGAGAATACACTGCTATGCTAAAGTGTTGGGCGGGTCACCTGCCTTAATTCCACATCCTGCTGATTCAGCAGTGTTAAAGGGCTCTGCCGTGGAAGCAACCTTTATCACTGGGATGCCAACTTGAATAATATATTGGGGGGGGCAGGTAACCCCCGCCCCACATAACCAATCACATGATGCAGCACACACACGCCATTTGAATGCCAATATTCATCAACTTTGCGGGGGCCAGGGCCCTGCAAATATTGTACTGGGGGGAGGCAAAGGGACCTTGGTCCCTAGGAGTTGGGTCCTCTGCTCCTCTGCCTGTCCCTTGCAGCTGGCAGTCAGTGACATACTGCTTCTGAATGATGGGGAAGGGTCATAGCTCAGCGACAGCGTGTCTCAGGGTCATTTTCTGTAATGCACCCTGCTTGAAACCCGGGTGCACCGCTGGCAGACAATATTGAGTCAGATGGTCTGACTCTGTATACGACAGCTTCCTTTACTCCTACTGAGCTCCCAACCTTAGCTATAAAATCTACCCAATAAGCTTTTTGGAGATCCATCTTAAAGCACCACTTCGCCTAGTGACTGTAGCCACATCCTAAGGGAGTGAATTCCTGTTCCTACTGCCAGCTCCATGGACAAATCCAACTCTGACAGGTTCAGCAGGACAGTTTTACTTCTCTCTCTCTCTCTCTCTCTCTCTTTCTCTCTCTCTGTCCTGGGCACTTTCCCATGTAGGACAGCTACCCAGAAGCCTTTGCAACAAGGACTCAAGGAATGCTGCATACTGTCCCACTAGATCCAGAGCTACAAAGAGTTCAAAGTTATTGCAGTTCCTTTGAATCCACGGGATAAGGAATCGAAGCAATCCCTTCGCTGAGGACAACTGATACAGGCTTGCAAGTTACACAGAAATCTTCCATGGACCAGACACTCAAAATAAGGGGGTGAGGGTGGAAGATAAGAAATATAGCTACTTTTGTTGCAGGACCTATTTCAGCTCAAGCTAGAAGCATACTTTGCCCCCTTGTTCTCCACCTCCCCCAACCTCAACATATGGGCCAGAGGAAGATTTCTGTGTAGCTTCCACACGCTAGTTGCTCCAAAGAAAGCCTTTGCTCACAAAGGCACCCTTAAAATGAACCACCAGGTTTCCTTCCAACGCAAACAGGTTTCCCTCATGTGTGGCTCCTCCGGTGCATGGTGAGGTATTTTGCCTGGGTGAACTTCCTGCCGCAATCGGAGCATGCAAAGGCCCTCTTCCCAGTTGCTGGGCCAGGCTGGGGCGCAGAGGGAGGTTTCTTGCTCGCACCCGTCCCTCTGCCGACGGACTTAAAATCCGGCAGCGTCTTTGGGGGCTGAACGGGAAGACGAGGGCCTTCCCCAGGGCTGGCTCCGCTCGGAAGGAGTCCAAATTTTGCCAGCTTCTCCTCGTGCGTCCTCAGGTGGGTCTGCATGATCTCCTCGTCCCGGAAGCGCTTCTCGCACCTGGGGCACGGGTAGGGCTTCTCCTTCACCTCGCGGGCCCTCTTGAGGGCCAGCGCCTTGGCATCGCCCGCCTGCAGGAGGTGCTGCTCCCCGCGGTGGACCCTCTGGTGGCTCTTAAGGTGCTGCAGCTGGCTGCAGGTCTTGCCGCACAGCAGGCAGCGGTAGGGGCGCTCGCCGGTGTGCATCCGGTTGTGGATGGTCAGGGTGGCCTGGTTGCGGAAGGTCTTCCCGCACTCCACGCAGGCGTAGGGCCGCTCCCCGGTGTGCACCCGGAGGTGGCTGATGAGCGGCTGCTTCTGCGAGTAGCGCTTCCCGCATGTGGTGCACGAGAAGGGCTTCTCGCCCGTGTGGACGCGCTGGTGGCTCTCCACGTGGTGCTTCTGGCTGAAGCGCTTCCCGCACTGCTGGCAGGAGAAGGGCCGCTCCCCCACGTGGACTTTCATGTGGGCCACCAGGATCTGCTTGAGCCGGAAGCTGCGCCCGCACTCGGGACAGGAGAAGGGCCGCTCGCTCGAGTGGGTGCCGTGGTGCTTGCGCAAGTCCTGCTTCTTGTTGAAGCTCTTTCCGCACTGGGCGCAGGTGTGGGGCTTCCTGGGGCCCAGGGTGGCCCCAAGCTGGCGCAGGAGCTGGAGCTTGGCCGTCAGGCACTTCCGCGCCTTGGGGCTGGCGTCGCCGGCCGCGGGGTCCTCCTTCTTGCGCAGGTGGGTCTTGATGTGCCGTTTCAGGTCCCCCCGCGAGGGGAAGCCCTTGGGGCACAGGTGGCACTTGAAGGGCCGCTCCCCGGTGTGCGTCCGGATGTGGATGACCATCGCCACGTTGCTCAGGAAGCTCTTGCCGCACTCGGGGCACTCAGGGGGCTTCGTCTTCAGCGTTGACTTCGGGGGACCCTCGTCCTCGTCCTGTGCGCTCGCCGCCCGGGTCACCGGTTTCTCCATTCTGGAAGGGTGGACCATCTTCTTCCTCTTGCGCCGCCGGACAGGGACTGCCCCTCTGCCTTCGTCCTCGTCTTCCATCCTGATCCCATCTCCTGCAGGGAAGATAGGGAAAGGGAGAGTCTCACCATCACTGACTCAGGGAGAAACCCCACGTTCAGTCCCTGAGAAGAACTTCATTTGATCTTATGGGACCTTGCCATGGGATCACATTCACCCAGTGCTATACCAGCTGCACTGGCTCCCGGTGGAGTACAGGATCAGGTTCAAGGTGCCTTTAAAGCCCAAATAAAAACATCTTGGAGGTCCCGGGCCACAGGAAGGTTAGATTGGCCTCAGCTAGAGCCAGGGCTTTTTCGGCCGTGGCCCCGAACTGGTGGAACGCTCTGTCCCAAGAGACTAGGGCCCTGCGGGACTTGACATCTTTCCGCAGGGCCTGCAAGACAGAGCTGTTCCACCAGGCCTTTGGTCAAGGCACAGCCTGACCCCCTCCTTTGGCAATCCTCACAGAACTCTAGCCCAATGGTTGCCATTAATTTGATTTGAACTGATTTTATAATGAATTGATTTTAGAACGCTGTATTATTTTACTGTTGTTACGCGCTCTGAGCCCGGCTTCGGCTGGGGAGGGTGGGATGTAAATAAGATATTATTATTATTATTATTATTATTATTATTACATTATGAAAAAAGCTTTAATAAAATCATGTTTTAAAAAAAGAACCGGCTACTAGAACAGAAAACACCCTGGTGGCTTTCCCCACTAGAAGCGATATCTTGGGGGGGGGGCCTAAATATGAGAAGTAATTAGGCAACATATAGAGAGCTGCTAACTGAACTAGAACATCAGGTTAAATTGAAAGATTTTGAAGAGATAGGAGATTTATTAACCGATTGGCTACAGTTTCACCATCTAAATGATATCTTTTAGATAGATAAAAAGAAAGGTTTCAGCTATGAGGCCTCAAGATTTGAAAAAGGCTTGTTCGAAAATGTATAATCACTTTTGGAATGGCATACAAAGGATGGGCAGGTTAAATCTGTAATGATACACTGGGCGAGGTGTTTGGGGCATAATATTCAGCTTTCAGACTGGGAAAGGTTATGGGAAACTGATTTGAAATTTTCGACATGTTGTGGTGGTGCCCACCCTGTGGAGATAAGTGACTATTCAACCTTTAGAAGTAATCTGAAGGCAGCCCTGTGTATGTTTTTATTTACGCTGGAAGCCTCCCAGATGGGCAGGGTACAAATAAGTATATTACTATCATTATCGCTAGGATGACTAGACTAGTGTCTCCTCTCCCTAGGGCAGGAGCCATTTTGGCCTCCTTGCCTCTGGTCAGCTTGGCAGACCCCATTTTTCCTCTGTGAGGAAAAAAAGTAAAAATCCTCCCTCGGTACCACAGCCTTTGTGGTTTCTCTCTGGCCTTCAGGTTATCTGAATCTCCCTCAGGGACTTAAGGGGTGAGGAATCTAAGGGGATCTGGGATCCTTCCTGTGGAGAAGTTTCTCCTCAGAATAGGCAGAGATGTGGGCAAAATGGGAGACATAGGAGCGGTCCTCTAGCTGAGGCGTTTTCCCGCCTTTTTCCCTTCAGGGGAGCGTTTCCACGGCAACAGCCTCCAGAAGGCCAAATAAATGTAGAATGCCTAATTCCCTCAGGAGATGCCCCCCCCATGAGAATTTGAAGTTACTTCATTTCATAAAAATTTATATACGCTGGATCGTAAGAAGAAAAAAAAGCCCCAAAGCTTTTTACACACAAAAGGAAGGGTGGTAGTTGGAGGCATTTGGACACGAGTTTCAGTTCGAAATAATCTGAAAAAGATGGAATCGCCTCAAGAGTCTGGGAGGAGTTTGTGGGGTCTGCCTCCAGGATGGATCGGGATGAGTCTACTACGTGAAACTACAGGATAACTTTGAGGTAAAAACACTGATCTTTGTACTTATGTCCGTATCCCAAGTTTCCCTCAGGGTGACAAACATGGCCGCCTCATGGCAACTGGCAGCCCTGCAAAGTAGGCCAGGAGGAGAGACGGGGACCGGCTCAATTCCAGCGCTAGGGAGCTGGAGGAGGGGATTTGAACCCGGGTCCCAATGCTGGTTCACATCCCGAGATGCTGCCGGTCAGAGTTTGCTTTATCTGTGAGGCCAGAGCCATCGTAGGCCTGACCGCAACACCAGTAAGGACCAGTTATGGGGAGGGGGGACAAGGAAAGGCCTCTTTGCAAGGACCCCCAAGCCCCCCAAAACCCCCCCAACTCACCCAGCCAGGGGCTCTGGGGTCTCTTCCATTTGGGGGTCTCGAGGGGCTCCTCCATGCAAGGCTCCTCTTCGCGCTCGATTTTGCAGATGATCTCGGGTTTGGCGGACGGGTGCCCTGTGGTGGGAGCAGAGGACAGCATCTTTATTTCTTGCAAGGATATAGCATCCTTTTCTCCAGGTGGTGCACCTGGCCCCCTTGCTCCCCACAACAACAAGCCTGCAAGGTACGCCGGGCCGAGAGGTGGCGAATGGCCCAAGGCCGCCTGGCGAGCATTGCGGCTGAGCCGTGCTTCGAACCCAGGTCTCCCAGGTTGCAGACCAACACTCTATTTTTTAAAAAAATTAATTTTATTTGCATTTCCAAAAACAGGAACAGAGAGCATATTTAGCCCCCATCCCACCTACAACTTCATACCAAATACAGAATATCTGCATATACCATATGACTTCCCTTCCACACTTTTCCTGGTTCCTTTTGCTTTTCTACTACTCTACATAATCCACATCCTTTTCATCATCCAATTTGTCATCTATTAAATACTCTATTTCAACTCTGCTGGATTTACACGAGACCTGCTAAGCTATGTCTTACACATGAATAAGACTGTGGTGTCTTTATTCTTTTAGGAGGGATTCAAGGGGTCTTACCAGGAAAATATTAGAACACAATGAGGACAAGCCAGATTGAATTGTGCATTGTCTTAAGAAACTCACGCGAGTTTGCAACTAGTTTTCTGCTGTGTAAAGGGGAATGCACTTTGCTGAGTAAAGAAACTTGCTAACGCAAGTTAGGAAGGATATTAATAAACAATATATCCTCTCCTGCCACCCTGAGCATCCCCACAAATCATACTAGCAACCTAAGGTTATAAATAAGAGCACCCCTCTATCATTCCTTTCTAGGTACCAGGTTGCTTATCAGTTCTTGCATACCATGCCAGGACTCCTACAGAAGGCTATCCAGCAGCCTCCTCCTGGATGGATGGTCAAGTGAGGGAACCCGCTGTTTCCACAGCATCTGGGGACATGTTCAGGGGAAACCTTACTGTCCCCTGGAGACTGTCCCCTGGGTGACAAGGGTTCAAATCCCCGCTCAGCCAAGAAGTTCACAGGGTGACCTCGGACCAGTCACTACCTCTCAGCCTAACCTACCTCTCAGCATTGTTGTGGGAATTAAAGGAGGACAGGGAGAACCACGTACGCCACCTTGAGGAAAAAAGTGGGATAGAAATGCAATGAAGTAAAATGGCAAATGGAGCGGGTTGCTGCTGTTGCAATCTGGTCCTGCATGCAGACTTCCCACTAAGGCATCTGGCTCGGCCACCATGAGAACCGGATGGCAGACAAGGTGTGCTCTCTTTGACCTCATCTGATGCTCATATGCAGGAACCAAGTTGGCGAAACGCTGGTCTAAAATCAAACAAAAAGTTTCGGACTGGTGCTTGGGCTACAGTTTGCAGATTGCAAAATCTTACACCAGCCCCCACGTCAGTTCAACAAAGAGATCCTGTCACCACTGCAAACCCCGACATCTCTATGCCAGAATCATTTATCTGCTGTCTCCAAGTTCTCAGGAACATCAAAGGACACCCAAGCAGGGAATGAGAGAGATCCTTACCCAGCGAGGTGATTGCTTCATAGTTGTCCACCATCACGGCCCGGTAGAGGTCCTTCTGCCATTCTGCTAGCTCCGCCCACTCCGCCGAGGAGAAATAGACGGCCACGTCTTCAAACATCACCTGCGGCAATGAGAAAGGGAACCTGGGATGGAGTTCTGGACGGTTCCCTCTGCTAGTGGGTGTGATGACGACAGCCCTCACAGGCCTCATCCTGCACTGCAGGGGGTTGAGCTGGATGACTCTTGGGGTCCCTTCCAAGTCTGCAATTCTATGATTCTAGCTCTTATGAATTGAAGGCTCTCTCTGTGTTTGCTGGGAAGGGCCAGCCAAGAGAGGAGGATGGAAGATGGATGGGCCGGAAAGAATGAAAGGCATCCATAGATAAAACAGAGCCACGGAGTATGGCCAGAGGTGCACATTTTGACCAGATGAGCCTTGGGATCCCTTCCAACTCTACACATCTGTGAGCTGCTCCTATTAGACAGCAGACCATCCTTTGAAGCCTTACACCTTCTTTCCCCAGAAAGCACTTGCAATTCAAACCTGTAACTGGTTAAGAGATCAGAACCATGAACTCCACCCTAGAACAAAACATAGCTTGCAGTTAGTCTAAGCATCCAACTCCACAGGACACCAAATCCTTAAAAACCTGTTTCTCGGTTGTCAAGAAGTCCTGATGGTTTCCATTGTGTTTCATTTGCTTATTTATTTGTATACTGCCCTTCATCTGAAGAGGACAGGTCAGTTCACAATACTAAAATACAAAATAAGTACACAAAATGCATAATAAAAGCAAAAACAAAAACAAACAAGGAATCCCCTCCTAATTTGTTGTCAAATTAAATATCCAATTGCCTTTCCATTTTTAAAAAACCCTTCCTTTCAAATAGCAGAACCAGAGGATGGAGACATTGGCAATGCTTCATGACATGCCGCGGATGATACTGGAAGCAGAAGCCCAGTAAAGTACTTCTATCCTCCCACAGCTCCAGCAAAGGGTCCACGAAACGCTCTTCCACATTTCCAACACTGATCTGATCAACAGTATACAGTGGTGCCTCGCAAGATGAAAAGAATCCGTTCCGCGAGTCTTTTCATCTTGCGGTTTTTTCGTCTTGCGAAGCAAGCCCATTAGCGGATTAACGCTATTAGCGCTATTGACAGTTTAAGGGCTATTAACGGCTATTAAAGGCTTAAGGGATTAGCGGTTTAGCTGCTAAAATGCTTTTAGCAGCTTAGCGCTTCAGAAAAAGGGGTTGGGGAGCGGAAAAAAAACTCAAAAATTTTCGTCAATTTTCGTCTTGCGAAGCAAGCCCATAGGGAAATTCGTCTTGCGAAGCGCCTCTGAAAATGGAAAACCCTTTCGTCTTGCGGGTTTTCCGTCTTGCGAGGCATTTGTCTTGTGGGGCACCACTGTACCTTCCAAATTTAAAGGCATTAGGTGCCACCAAGAGAGAAATTGCTTTACTTCAAGTCAGCAGAAGCAGAATATTATCTACCAAGGAAAAGATGGAGCTCTCTCCATAATCTCTCCTCCAATCTCATGCACGCACAGAACCTTCTGTAATTAAAGTCCTCCATTTTCTCCAGCGGACATATTACGGTCGACTTTTAAAAGCAGAGTTTGGTGCTACTTTAACCATTCAGGAAGGGCTTCCAGATTTATAGGCTCTCCCTGGGGGTATTACGCTGCTGCAATTGTTGAATATCCAACAAACACTTCAACTGCAACCATTTATAAAAGGGGGGAGCTCTCCCACTCCCCTCCCGCCGCATATATGATCACATATTCTCAATAAGCTGTGCTTTTCGCCAGATGGCATAATTACCTAGTTCCCCATTCCAATTTAATTGCTCAGGGTGGCTTAGACGATTGTCAGGAGGTTGCAGGACTTTGTTTTAATCTATATCTGTCCCAGATTTTTATAGCTGGATGGAGGGTGGGGTGTCATTGTCCCAGACTGCCTTTACTATTAGTCCAAGGCATTATTAGAAGAGACATAATGGCAATGCAAAATTTCTCTGTTCAAGCTGCAGTTAATAATAATAATAATAATAATAATAATAATAAACCACCTGTGTGCTATCTGGGTGTCAAAAGGCATTAGATAACTGTTTCCATATGCAAACTCATTCTGTTTGCATGATCGATAAGGGCAATGCACTAGGGTGCTCAGATCCCCCAATCCACCAGTATCGTTATAGAAGCACCAGTTCCTGTCTGCTTCCATATAGTCCTCCCCTATTGTGTTCAGTTTCTGTTAATTGATTCTCATGAAAACTTACAGATTCTGGCTTCACACAATTAACTCAAGGCAGTGTCAATTTACTCTTGGCAGAAAGCCAAGGTCTGCTTGACCTAGAAACTACTTACTCTGATTGGTTAACGACCAGCACTCAACTCTGTTATCTAGGAATGCTAGCACAGTTTGGTGTGTTAGGAGTAGGAGTGCTGTGTATGGTTAAGAGAGAGAGAAAGAAAGGATTTATTTTGCTTTGTTTTTGTATGCAGAAACTCTGCTGGTTTCTTTTCCCTTTTAATAAATCCTGTAAATAGTTATTCTGAGTCTAGCTGACTAGTCATTTCCACCTCAACTAGCTTCTTTGCTGTGCAGGAAAACTCTGCTACGTTTGGGCTAAAGCCATTAGAGCTATGCCTGACACTTCAAAGTTCCATGATATTGAACACTGATCCAGTCTGGTGTAGTAGTAAAGAGACTGGGACCTGGGTTCGAATCCCCATTTAGCCATGAAGCTCACTGGGTGACCTTGGGCCAGCCACTCACACACAACCTAACCTACCTCTCGGGGTTGTTGCGGGGATATGTTGTAAAGCATGGGACTCAGGGTTGTGAGTTCGAGCCCCAGGATGAGCAAGAGATTCTTGCACTGCAGGGGGTAGGACTAGATGACCACCGTGGTCCCTTCCAAGTCTGCTCTTCTAGGATTCTATAGGGAGGGGGAAGAACCATGTAAACCACCTTGAGCTCCTTGGAGGAAAAGGTGAGATATAAATGCAAAGGCTGGCGTAACACATGATGATGCGGAATGGTGCCTCAAGCAAGTGAAGGAAGGGGGTGTATTTATTTAAGGATTCCCAATGGGGGGGGGGGGACGACAAAACCTGCACATCCCTGCAGCAAGCATCACACCAGAGACAATATTCTTGCCCTGGTCTCCTACTTTCCTATCTGCAAGGTGGTTTATTTTTTAAAATATATATTTTTTAAAAAATAAATTTATTATATTTTATTTAATATAATTATTACAAAATACAAGCAAAATATTGCAAATACATACATACATATATTTTTCAGATAAGCACACATATATAAAAAAGAACAAAAAAGAAAAAAGGGAGAAAAGAAAAAATAAGAAGAAAAATTGGAAGAAGAAAAATTGGGAGAATTTCTTCCAAATTTATTCTACAATTATCTCAATCATAAAAATTCATTGTTTGACTTCCATCGCTTACACTGCACTTCCTATATACATTTTAAGCAAATTTGTATCTGTTATTCCCTATTTTCCTCATACAATCTCATACATATATTCTAATCAAACAAAGTGGAAAAGAAAATTTTATGGACAAAAGAAATGTATTTTTTTAATGTGGAAGAGAACATAAAAAATCCCCTCTGAGAATAGGTAGAACTATGGAAGCCACGGTGCTCTTGCGCTTGAACTCTGCTTGCTCACTTCCACAGGCATCTCTTCTTATGTTCTTGAAATACTAGAACTCAACAAGGCCATCCAAGGAAGCTTCAGGACAGAAAAGGAAGGAGGGCTTCTCCATGCACCTGGGATCAGGTAGCAATGCCAGTTGCGGGAAACCACAGGGGGACAGACTGCTCTTGTGCTCAGGTCCTACTGGGCCTTCTGTTTGGCCGCTGTGAGAACAGGATGCTGGACTAGAGATGTGCGACTGGCCTCATCCAGAAGAAGAAGAAGAGTTTGGATTTGATATCCCGCTTTATCACTACCTGAAGGAGTCTCAAAGCGGCTAACATTCTCCTTTCCCTTCCTCTCCCACAACGAACACTCTGTGAGGTGAGTGGAGCTGAGAGACTTCAGAGAAGTGTGACTAGCCCAAGGTCACCCAGCAGCTGCATCTGGAGGAGCAGGGAATCAAACTCAGTTCACCAGATTACGAGTCCACCGCTCTTAACCACTACACCACACTGGCTCTCCTTACGTTGAATTCTGGTGCTGGAGGAGACTCTTGAGAGTCCCATGGACTGCAAGAAGATCAAACCTCTCCATTCTGAAGGAAATCAGCCCTGAGTGCTCACTGGAAGGACAGATCCTGAAGCTGAGGCTCCAATACTTTGGCCACCTCATGAGAAGAGAAGACTCCCTGGAAAAGACCCTGATGTTGGGAAAGATGGAGGGCACAAGGAGAAGGGGACAACAGAGGACGAGATGGTTGGATAGTGTTCTCGAAGCTACCAGCATGAGTTTGACCAAACTGCGGGAGGCAGTGGAAGACAGGAGTGCCTGGCGTGCTCTGGTCCAGGGGGTCACGAAGAGGTGGACACGACTAAACGACAACATATTCTCATGTAAAGGAGACCCTTCCTGCCTGAGACCCCGGACAGCTGCTGCCAGTCAGGGAACACTGTGCTAGATGGTTCTATAGTCTGGTGAGATACAGCTTCCTGTGTTACTTAACAGCTTGCTGCCTTCCTCCAATCAGCTGCTTCCATTTCAGGGGCAGAGGATCCACTCAAAACAACAATAGCACTGGTTTTCAGGGAAGAGTGCCTCTTTCCCACAGATTGAGGGGCCAGCGCTCATCTAGAATAAAGTGGCACAGTCATCACAATAAAGTGGCACAGTCGCTGAATGGCATCTCTCTAATCAGGGACACAGCACCAAAACTCAACCCATCTCAGGGCAGCATGTGATCTGAACTGCAGATTGTGGGTTTGCTTGGGCAAAGTCTTAGATGCGCTTTCTTACATTGGTCTGAGCAGTTGTGTAGGATAAGGAAGGTGCCTCGAAGAATAAGAAGGGCTTCCTGCTTCAGGATCACCCACTGAAGTTTGTCTTGTTTGTTTTTATTTTATTTTTTAATGTATTTTTATTAAAGATTTTCTTGATTTGCAAAGGTATGTGCAATGTTTCTCTCTGGTGTTTTTTTTCCATGTAACCTTGTTTTTTTTTTACAAATCAGTTTCATTTGTTGAGACATTAGGAAGAAAAGGGGGAAAGAGGTGGGGGGGAGATGAGTGGGGGTGGGATCGGGTGGCGATGTTTCTATTTTTCTTTATATATGTGGGGGTTTGTGTCAGCGTTGCTTGTGCAGCTTCTCTGCTGTTCACTTGTGTTCCTTTGGTGGTGAGAGAGGTTGGGGTTGGCCTAGGGTGTGGCTGTTCATTTGTGGTTGGCTGTGGTGGTCTTTGTTTTCAAAGTGGGTGGGTGGGTGTTTTGGGTCAGGTTCGCCATATTGATTCGTATGGTGTGTTTGTTTTTATAAACGTTTTTATTACATTTTTTGAAGGAACAGTTAACAAGCGTAACAAAACATAACGTGAAGGTTGGAAACGGTCCCAGTGAGTTCCAGGGGAGCATTTAGGTACATAGCATAGTAGACTGTAACATTTTCAACTCTTGTAAGTCTCTCCAAAGATGTCATAGAATCATTGAATTGTAGAGTTCGAAGGGACCCCCAGAGGTCATCTAGTCCAACCCCCTGCAAATCAGAAATCACAGCTAAAGAATCCACAACAGGTGGCAACCTAACCTATGTTTCAAAACCTTCAGTGAAGTCCATTCCACTGTTGAACAGCTCTTGTTTTCAGAAAGTTATTCCTGATATATTAGTTGGAATCTCTTTTCTTATAACTAGAAGGCATTTATTGGAGTCCTACCCTCCAGAGCAGGAGAAAACAAGCTTGTTCCCTCTCCCATGGGACAGCCCTTCAGATATTTAACGATCCTTACCATATCTTCTCTCATTCTTCTCTTCTCCAGGCTAAACATACCCAATTCCCGCAATCATTTCTCATAAGGCTTAGTTTCATTCATCTTTGAGATGCTTTATCATCTTAATAACATAGCGATATGATCATAATGTTCTTATTTCTTATCTTACCTTCTGTTCTCCAGTACCTCTAATGTGACCCACATTAACATTTTTGTTCAGGCCTAACTCTGTTCTCACTTCTTCATTACCCCTGTTTCCTTACTGGCATTTAAAATGGCTACATTGCTCAAGCATAGGTAACCCTCCGTCAAAGAAAACTCTCTTGGAGCCAAAGGGAAGGAACATGGTGATTCACCACCTGGCAAGCCAGTCGTCCTCAGCCAGACTAACTAAACATCAGATCTGCTCTTGATACATAGAGAATTATTATGTACTGGTATGTATATCATCACTGTCCCCAACCATCCT
Source organism: Podarcis tiliguerta (assembly GCF_965153285.1). Lineage (NCBI taxonomy): Eukaryota > Metazoa > Chordata > Lepidosauria > Squamata > Lacertidae > Podarcis > Podarcis tiliguerta. The sequence goes on along the minus strand of NC_139545.1, from coordinate 57,617,492 downwards.
GTAGCAGTGAGTTCCAAGGGGCGAATGTGCAAGATGCACGAAATCAGCTGGCCACTCCCCATTTTTCACCATCCTGTCTGTTACATCTTTCTCCCCATCCCAGCACACAAATAAATTATATTTTGGCCAACTTTCTGCTTCTACCTTTAAACACGCCTGCTGAAAACGTTTTTATTCCTCCAGGCCCACGAAGGCAATTAAGAATACATATTATCATAATAGTTAATTGAGGCCTGATTTTCACTTTTATATGGTTTCTTCGCACGTACTACTGTGAACCACTTTGATTTGATTTTAATGAAATAGCAGCATGCAAATATTTTAATAAATAAACAAACCTACTGCCCTCCAGATGCTTTGGACTACAACTCCCATCAGCCCCCAGCAAGCACAGGAGTGTCCCAATCAGCTACAGCCAGGGGTCTGTAAACTTTTTCAGCAGGGGGCCAGTCCACTGTGCCTCAGACCTTGTGGGGTGCAATGAACGAATTCCTATGCCCCACAAATAACCCAGAGATGCATTTTAAATAAAAGCACACCTTCTACTTATGTAAAAACACCAGGCAGGCCCCACAAATAACCCAGAGATGCATTTTAAATAAAAGGGCACATTCTACTCATGTAAAAACACGCTGATTCCCAGACCATCTGCAGTCTGGATTTAGAAGGCGATTGGGTCGGATCTGGCCCCCGGGCCTTAATTTGCCTGCCCATGAGCTACACCATCATGTGAGCAGGGGCTGATGGGATTTGTAGTCCAAAACATCTGGAGAAGGAAAGCACCAGGCTAATAGAAAGCTAGACCAACCCATTCCAGAAGCCGGACATGTCTTTGGGGGCGGGCTGGCCTGCCTCCATCCTATTCCAGCCCTGATTTAAACCGCAGCTGCTCCCAAAAAATACCCTCCCCGCTGCCCTCCTGAATAGTCTCACTGAAAATGCGGGATCCCAAAGATCCCTCGCCTTCTTCTGGACACACCTTCGCGGAGCAGGTGTGTGGACGGGGGGAAATAACCATCCCCAGTGCATCAAAAAGACGACTCCCCATTTAAAGCCTCTCTTTATTGCTATTTAGATTTAGTGGGTTGTTATCTCGTTAAGCGTTAGGGTTGGGGGTGCAGAGGGACCCTTTCCTGCCTCCCAAGCCCACGGGGAAAGAGGGTGGGGCCACTCTGCACGTGCTCAGAGGCGCCCTTGCTGCAGCGCCAGGGCTCTGATCCGTTCCAAGCGGGTGGAGTTTGGGACTCTGCTCTCTCCCCGCAGAAAGGGGAGAGTAAAAGCGAGCGCCGCCCCCTCCCCGGGAAAGACATCTCCAGCTGTGGCTGCTGCTGCTGCAAGGCCTGGCATCTGCCCCCTTACCTGTGCATGAGCCCCCGAGGCCATGGCGGGGCGCAGGACAAAGGCAGAATGCAGATTGCAGGAGGAGGAGGCGCCCCGGACGCCTCCGCCGCTGCTGCTTCTTGCTAGGCGGATTAAAGGCGCCCCGGACTCCTGTCCAGACCAGAGCAGGCGATGCGGGATGCTGCAATCTCCAAGAGGAGGAGGAGGAAGAGCAGCTCTAGGCCTTCCAGCCTCGCCTCCCGGAGCATCCTGGGAAATGGAGTCCGGCCTGGGGAGCGGGCCCTGGGAAAAAGGCAACGCTGAGAAAGCGTGGTCTCTGTTTTTTTGGAGGGGGTTTGTCAGATGCACTCAGTCCCTTTCCTTTCCTATTGCAGCAGCTGTGAAAGGACTCGGGACACAGGAGTCTAGGAAGCTGCTTAACACTAAGTCTGGCTCCAGCAAGCTCACTACTGCCTGCACCATAGCTGTCAACTTTCAGATTTGAAAATAAGGGGGCAGCAGCCTCACCTGTCCTGGGGACAGTCTACGGGATATCTAACAATAAGGGATAGCAGCGGGAAAGTGCGCTGGAATAAGAGAATTTCCCGCAAAAAAGGGAAGGTTGACAGCTATGGCCTGCACAGGCAGGCGGCAGCAGTGGCTTTCCAGGGTTTCAGGCAGGAAGCCTCTCCCAGATCTACCTGGGATTAAAACCTGGGACTTTCTGGGGGTCAAGCAGATGCTCTGCCACCAAGCTGCGGCCCTGTGCCAGGAATCTAGGAAGCGGCCTTATTTAAAATTTTATACATTTATTGCATTTATATGCCACCCTTTCCTCCAGGGAGCTCAAGGCAGCATGTATATGGTTTTCCCTCCTCATTTAATCAGGTAGGTTAGTCTGAGAAGAAACGACTGGCAGTGAGCTTCAGGCCCGAGGGCACATTTGATCCCTGGTCTCCCAGGTCCTAGTCCGACACTCTAGCCACTGCACAACATTGCCTCTTATACCAAGTCAGACCACTGGCCCATCAAGCTCAGTATTGACTACACTGGCTGGCAGTGGCTGTCCAGGATTTCAGGCAGAGGGGTCTCCTAGGCCTAGGTGATGCCATCAGATCTTGAACCATGAACCTTATGCATGCTCCTTAGGTTGCATGTTTTCTTGAAGGCACTACTCCCAGTTTACGGCTGCTGTGAATGGGCAGCGTGTTTATCTCAAGGTTTCCTCTGAGTTGGTGTGTGTGTGTGTCACACCTTTTACAACAGCCTTCCAGATATCTGAGACTCTGACCCATCAGCCCCAGCTAGCATGGATTTGGGGTTTCACAGGATTCAATTTGCTCCTCCATACTGAGTTAACTTCTGCACAAAAGCTCTGAGTTTGGGAGCATGTTGTCATCAGCATGCAGACGATGCGCAACTCTGCTTCTCCAGCACAGCTCCAGCAGGTGTGGCGCTGGATCGGTGCCTGGCCTCTGTAATTGACTGGATGAGGGCCAGTAAACTGAACCTCAAGCCGGATAAGTCTGAGACGCTCTTCCTGAGAATGTACTTAGCCCAGATGAGCGGAATACATCTTGTTCTGGATGATGGGATTACTCTACGCTGGAAGGAGGAGCAAGTGAGCAGGCTGGGGGTATTCTTGGGTCCAACATTGTCATTGCAGCACAAGTTGCACCACAGAACTCAAGAAGTGCCAGCTGGATCAGGCCAATGGTCTGTCTAGTGCAGTATCCTATTTTTACAGTGGCCAACCAGATGCCCATTATGGAAAACCAGCAAGCGGGATTTAAGCACAAGAACAACTCTGCCCTCCTCCTGCAGTTTCCAGCAACTGGTATTCAGTAGTGAGGTGACCAGAACTGCACACAGTACAGTAGAACCTCTACTTATGACCGCCTCTACTTGGGCCTGATCCAAGTTGCGACTGCGGCAAACACAGAAGTAAATACCGGGTTTGCTGCAATTCGCGCATGCAAAGCGGCTTTTGCTGTTTGTGCCTGCGCAGAAGCGGCTGCCGCAGTCTGCACATGTGCAGAAGAACGCTGCTGCCGAATGCCCCTGCGCACAACGGCGCTTCTGCCAGTGACCTGGATCGACTTACAGGGTTGGACTAGATGATCCTCAGGGTTCCTCCCAACTCATAAGATTCTGTGATTGAACAATCAAGGTGAGGGTGGGGCAGAGACGGTCTGGGAGACCCTAGGCCCAGGGGGAGATCTGTTTCTGAACTGGGCCAAGACCAGTTTTCCTGGCCTGCTGTGTTCACAAGTGGACGTTGCAGTGGCTCAAAGTGTGTTCCTTGTCCAAGGGCAGCCAGAGCCAAAGTTGGCATCACGGACATGGAACCACAGAACTGTAGATTGGGAAGGGTCTCCAAGGGCCATCTAGTCCAACCCTCTGCAATGCAGGAACCACAGCTAAAGGGATTCCCAGCCTAGGGACCGCGACACCACATAAAATCATGCCACCTTGGAAGACAAAATGGAAGCTGAAAGGTTGGGAAACGGAAAGCACTCAAGCACACCTCACAGAAACCCAAGCCCCAAAAAACTGTTGCTCAATTGACAAGGGGAAGAGGATGGGGTTTCTACCTAAAGGGAAAAGTGGGGGACGCACACATTCATTCACCCTGCCAGTCAACAAAAAGAGTCAAGGCAGTGGCTGTTTTTATCCCTCTTTTTATTTTCTTAAGACGAGGTTGTAAAAAGGTCCAATACCATGTTTAATAGCCCCTGAACTTCCCCAACATCAGTCACAGACCAGCTCAGAGCCATTTCTTCCCCGCTTTTGGGGTCTCCCCTCCCATAGAAAGGGGACCCAACACATCCACCTTTCCTCTAAGAAAAAGCAACACATTCCCACTGGTCAAGAGGCAAGAGTGAGCGTCATGGAGGGGAGATGTCAAGGTGGTCCAAGGTGGGGTGGGAGACAGGTACAGAGCCCAGGACACAATCTAGCCCAAACTTGCTGGAAGCTCCCTTTTCCATACTGGGTGTGGCTGCTTCTGCTGTGCTCAAAGCTGGGCATCCCTCTCGCAGCCTGGGTCTTTGAAGACTATAGTACACTTGGTGTGGTCGGGTACCAGGTTTAGCATGCTCCCTTCAGAGAGAGAAATGTTCACCTGTCTGAAGTTGAGCAACTGATCCATCAAGCTGGCAAGGAGCAGTACAGAAACAGGGAGAAGCTCTCTCTTCTCCACCCCCCCCCAGCAGTTTGCCTTGCTCCTTCAGGTCATCCCTGCAGGAGATATTGGGCAGGACTATCAACCCGATTGATCTTGAGAGTGCCCCTGGGCTAGCCTTCCTAGGCCACATTTGCCCTCTGCTTGGCATACATTTAAAACATAAGGGGTGTGGACTGAGACACCGGGTGAGCCCAAGAGCTGCAAGCAGGAGGAGACTCAGAACAGCAGATCAGGGAAGAATTGGGAACTTATGCCCTGTGACTGTGGTTGTTGCTGACCGCTGAAGAGGTCAGGAAAGGAGAAGAGCTCCTATTGACAGACTGATCCCAGACACCCCACAGCTGGAGAGACAACAGCTCCCCATTTTCAGTAAGCCAATGTTGCCGGAGCTTGAGGCTTCCCTTGGTGTACCATGGGTGGGCGGGCAGTGGCTTCAAGACCCCGCTATAGGGTAGCCCAGGATCTCCTCCCAGGAACGAAGCAGCCCCTGACACCTAAGCAAAGCCACATTCCACCAGCAGCTCCAGGAAGGAGAGGACAAGAGGCAACAAGGCCGCCCCCCCCCCCGGTCAGCCAGCAGAAAGTGGGGTTACCTCTGCACCGAAACCGGTTCACCTAGAGCAAAAGGGATTTTCCATTTCATTTCAAAAAGTGCATGACAAAAGTTTCCCAAGTGCGACACGCCATCGCCCCATCCTGGAGCGACCGCTCATCCTCTGGCCGGCAAGGGGAACAGGACGGGGTGTTTGCGTCGCCCTGTTTCAAGTGCAACATCAACTCCTGCACACTTGAGGAGTGTCTACATGAGCTCGCTTTCTCACACCTTCAAAACCAAGAGACCCATGAAGATGCTCCATTCCTCCATGCGAGAAATCCATCCTTCTATGTGGGACTGCCCCCACTACGGGGGCACAACACACAAGACCAGGAAGAGTGAGGGGCCGCCATCCGCCGCACTGTCCTTCGGGGCCTCGGGACTTGCAGACTGGCATCCTCGCTGGCAGGCAAGCAGCTGGTGCGCTTTCTCCCCAACCGCCGCAGGCTGCCAGAGGCTGCAGCGGACGAGCAGGCGCTAGGAATCCTCCAGGACGGAGAGAGATGTCACAAGGGATAAATAGAACTTTATTTAAATAAACATTTGTCAACATCTTTTTACAAATTACAAGTCCCCGTGTCCAGATCCTTGGGCCGCTGCCGGGAGATCTAAGCTCCAAAGCTGCCGGGAGGCCCTTTGAGAAGGTCCACTAGGATGTCCAGGAGCTGGCTGTGCTGGTGGTGCAGGTCCCCGGGGATGGCGGCCATCTCGTAGCAAAGGCACACCTCCACCATCCTGGAGAGGGCCACGCGGAAGTCACGCAGGAGCCGGATAGTGTAGGAGTCGCCCTCCAGCACCAGGAGGTCGCTGTCAACGAGGGAGACGGTCGCTCGCCAGCCGTCATCTGGGGGCAGGGAAGAAGGGAGAGGAGTTTAGATGGGGGGAGTCTAAGGGAGACTCCTGGGACAGCAGTAGGTGGTGGCTGCAGGGAAGGGAGTCTGCTTGAACCATCTGCCTTGCACCACCCTCCTGCCTGGGAGTCCCAGGCAAGGAGGAGCTGCTGTTTAAGTACTTATCCTTGCACTCTCATCACAATTATCTTCATCATTTATTGCTTGTACTCCACCCATCCGACTGGGTTGCCCCAGCCACTCTGGGTAGCTTCCAACAGATTATAAAAGAACACACACGACAGACCAGGCATTAAAAGTTTCCTGATACAGGGCTGCCTTCAGATAAAGTAAATAGCCAGGTGTGCAACCTCCAAGTCCAGAGACTGCACCTCTGCAAGACTGTGGAGTAATAGGAATAAAGGCTGTTGTTTTAGTTTGCCTGTGAACTTTTAAATAGCATCAGATTAGCCGGTATTAGGAGAGAGAAGGTTGCCTTCGATGGGATGCCTGCCTTCTTCTACATATGGTAATGCTGGAAGGAATTAAATATCACCTTTACCTACCAAATGATTCGTGATCCCTAAACTGCCTCCCAAAATGGGGCGCCCTGTGTGTTTTGTTGTACAATTCCCAGCAGCCCCTGCCACCATAATCACATAGTCTCTGAAGATCCTACCAGGACACTGGAGAAGAGCAAGTTAGACCTTCATAACGTAGAAACAGCAATCTGCCATATACTGAGTCAGACCAATGACCCAGCCAGCTCAATATTGTCTATGCTGGCTGGCAACAACAGCTCGCCAGGGTTTCAGGCAGGAGACATTTCCATCTTTACCTGCAGATGTTGCCAGGGAATGAACCTGGCTCCTTCTGCATGCAAGGCAGACACTCTCCCGCTGAGCTACAGCCCTTCGCTTAAACTGCTGCTGATCCCTGAAGCAGCAAAAGCGGAAACTGGAGGTTGTGAGAACGCGGAACTCACCCCGCACGTGGATGTCCGTATCCGTCATGAGCAGCACGGCCAGGGGGTGCACCTGTGAGGAGTCGCGCACAAACACCCCGCCGTTGGACTTGACCGCCATGAAGTACGTCAGCCAGCGGCTGTAGAGCTTGGAGGTCTCCCTGCGGTAAAGAGGAAGGGGCCGTCTCACACCTGGCCTGCTGCCACTGCCCTCCCTCCATCCCTCCCCACCAGGTCATAAGCACCCGCCTGCCAGCCGGCCTGGGCGGCACCCGGCCCACTTGCCTGTTGATCGTCGACTTGTGCAGGAGGACGGTCCCAGCCTTGGTCCGGTACGTGTAGCTGTTGGGCTTGAACTTGCCCTGCCTGGTCACTTTTCCTTGCCTGACCTGGGAAGAGGAGTGGGCAAAAAAAGAGGGATGGATTAGCAAGACAAGCTTGGCTAAGAGTCGATTGCTGGGTTGGCAAAAGGAATGATTTGACACTGCTGCTTATTACGTATTGTTCATTATGTTTAATGTACATAACAGTGTTCAAAGCCCTAAACGATTCAGGCCCCAAATACCCGAAGGACCACCTGCTTCCCTATGGATGCTCTTGGGTGCTGAGATTGACAGAGGAGGCCCTGTTGGTAGTTCCAGTTCCTGTCTCAGTGGCTCGAAGGGGTGCGGCCCCATAGCTCCCTCGCTCACAGAGATATGTCTGGTACCATCCAGTAAATGCTTTCGACGCTTGAGGTGTACGTTTTTAGGACCCATGTTATTTTTTAGGGTCGCAAGTTGTTTTAAATTGTGTATAATAAAGATGGCGATCGTTTTGCGTAGGGGTTGTTCCTGGCCTCTGCATGCGTCAGCAGAGTGCGCATAACCCTCACCCCCCCATTCTGCTCCAAAACCCAGAGAAACTTAATAATAATAAATATTTATACCCCGCTCTCCCCGGCCAGAGCCGGGCTCAGGGTGGCTAACACCAATAAAATCACAGTAAAAACATAATGGGGGGATGACGACGGACAATTTAAAATACAGGTTAAAACTTGAGAGAATATTGAGAGAATTCCTCAAAATTCTCACCCAAGGAAAGGGTTCCTTCACCCGCAGAGAGTCTGGAAGGGGAGGTGGGCCTCTTACCTGGATGAGATTGGGGTAAAGCCCAGCCATCAGGACGCCCTTCACCAGCTCCTCCTCCTCACTGTACTGGTTGCACACAGACGAGGGCAAGAGGCAGTCTGAGGGGGTTGGCACCAGGTAGGCCTCGTAGAGATTCTCCGAGAACTGCTTCACCAGGCCTGTGGGGGACAGAGGCAAAGCTCAGTGTCAGGCTCCACATAACTGTGCAGGAGAGAGCTGTCAATGGCTCCTAGCCAGGATGCCTCGGCTCTGCCTCCAGGGAGAGGCAGCAATGCCTCTGAATACCAGTTGCTGGAAACCACAGGAGGAAAGAGGGCTCTTGTGACTGAAACCTGCTTGCAAAGGTTTCACAGAGGTGTCTGCTTGGCCACCGTGAAAGAGGATGCTAGACTAGATGGGTTATTGGTCTGATCTAGCAGGCTCTTCTTATGTTCTTAAAGTGCCGGGTACAAATTCAGCCTGGGCTTCCCTCTTGGTCTTCTCTGTCCACGTTGGCAGAAGGGGATTTGGAAGGGAGCTGCAACAAGATTCTTAACAGGGCAGTATAGTCATACCTCGGGTTACAGACGCTTCGGGTCGCGCATTTTTGGGTTACAAGCGCACCGAAACCCGGAAGTACCAGAGTGGGTTACTTCCAGGTTTCAGCACGTTGTGCATGCGCACAACGCTGTGGGTTGTGAACATGCCTCCCGTACGGATCACATTTGCAACCCGAGCGTCCACTGTGCTAGTAAAAAGAGAAATCTGGGGTCTGTGGCTTTCTTCCCTTCCACATACAGAGCCCTGTTAAATATTCCATTCTGGCTCCAGAACAATGACCCTGGTCTCCACCTTCAGAATAGGGCAGAATTTCTCTAGGTTCAGTCTCCTTGATCACAACGGGGATCCATGCCAGGAGAACAGAGTCCGTGGGAAGCCAGGGCTGATGCTTAACCTGAGTAAAGCTTGAATGGGGAGCCTGTGGGTCTCTCCAGACGCTGCTGGACTCCAACCCCCATCAGCCCCAGCGAGTGTTAGCCAAAGGCTAGGAATGATGGGAGCTGTATTCAAGAAACTTCCAGCAGCCCCAACATCTCCGCTCTGAAAAGAGTGTGTATCAGGCTGTTGAACTGACTAATACCGAGCTAGACGGAGCAATGATTCTGACTTGGTGCAAGGCAGCTCCCTGTATCCCTGGGCGCCGCCTGTTCTGCTTACCATTGATGAATCGCAGGCTGGGCGCATACAGCAGGTAATCCTGCAGGTAGTTGTCGCGAGCGCGGCTATCCCTGCGCCGGAGGATGTCCTCCCAGCCGGCCACTGCCCGCACAAAAGCCAGGTGGTCGCTGCCGCTCTCTCGGCTCAGGATGGCCTTGGCCTAGGAAACATGGGACGACGGGGTGTTCATATGAACCTTTGATTCTCCCGCCTCCCCACAAAAGCACTGAAAACGCCGGCCCCTCACCTTGTCCACCTCGGTGCGGTTCTGCAAGCTGCTGCTGAAGGGGTCCCTTGTGAGGCAGGAGACGATGACCAGGAGCGGCTGGATGCAGCGGAAGATGGAAGCCAGCACGATGGCCTTAGCCAGCCGGGGATCGGTGGAGATCTGAGCCAGGCGCTTGCCCAGAGTGGTCAAGGCCTCCCTGTGGTCCAGCACACCTGAAAGGGGGCAGCAGAGGGGCGCTTGGAAGGGCTGGCTAGGAGAGGGAAGGGCGCTGCTTTTATTGTTGGCTTGGCAACCTCAGTGGTGACGATTGCAGCAGCAGACCCAGCCGTACGTGGAAAGACTGTCGTCAAGCATTTGCTCTGCATGATAGAGCTGGGAACAACTCCTGTCTGAAACTCTGGAGAGCCAATCAGCTTTCTTATGTTCCCACCAGCAATCCACTTCCCGGCCAGCCTCCCCGGATACTCACCAATCTCTTGCAAAAGGATGACTGCTTCATCCACAGCTTTGATGTCAGGGCTGTCCAGGGCTTTGGAGAGGAACTCAACAGCCTGCAGCCAAAAGCAACACAGAGTATACAGTATGAAGACCAGCTGAGTGGAAAGGGGCACTGGACTGGACTGGACAGGGGAAGGGAAGGGGGCTCTTGACACCCTACAGGTCTGTTCCAGTTCTGAACATTCCTCCAAGAACAGTAAGAAGGTTCAAGCAGATAAGAGCTATGTTCAAAGCCTCTCTGGGTTCTCAGTGCTTCGGCCTGCCCAGCATTCGCCAAGGTGATGTTGACGACTCCAAATCTTATACAGTAAATGCCTCTGTGATTCTTGGGCTGATGGGAGTTGCAATCTGAAAACAGCTGAAGGGCACTAGGTTGGCAAAAGCTGGGCTGCACAAAATGCTGGCTTGATTGCTCAGCAACGCCTTGTGGCTACAGCCTTAAAGCTCAGAACCAGAAAATCAACCCAGCCTTGGTTCTGTGTCCGCAGCTTACAAATCCTGTAGATGGCTAAAATTCTCAATAAGGGAAAACATGGCCAGCTTGCAGTCAAAATCCCATACTACAACTGGGACCATCTAGGGCAGGGGAAGGGAGATGAGAAGAAAAGGAAAAGAGGGGGAGACTAGGACCCAGGAGACATAAATATGCTAACTCTTCTTCTTGACCCTGGTTTTGTTTTTTTAACCAAGTGCAATGAGCTCTTTGTCAACCTGGACCCATCTAGTCCAGCATCCTGGTCTCCCTGGCAAAACAGATGCCTGTTGTAAGTCTAGAAGCAGGACACGGGTGCAAGAGCCCTCTCTCTGCTTGTGGTTTCCAGCAACTGGAATTCAGAAGCATTGCTGCCTCCAACTGTGGAGGCAGAGCAGACACATCCTGGCTAGGAACCATCCATAGCCATCTCTCCTCCTCCAGGAATTTGCCTAATCCTGTTTTAAAGCCACCCAAGGTGATGGCAATCTCTGCTTCTTGTGGCAGCGAGTTCCACAGTCTGGGCTTTAAGCAACTCCATCACTGGAGAACCCTGCTCAGACAAAAGCTACGGGCTTTTCGGGACATGTTTTTCAGGCACCAGCTAAGCTTAGTTCTGTCTGCTCATTAGAACAAGCCCAAGAAAGGGGGAACTGCACTGAAGAGGATCCTTGGAGGCTGTGTCGCCGGGAGGTCCTCTCCTTACCGTTTTCTCGGGCATGTGGATCTTGGCCTGGACCACCAGGTTCTCGAGGGGCGTGCGGAGGATCTCAGGCACTTGGTAGGTGGGCATCCTGTCCAGGCGGCTGCGCGGGAAGAGATGGTAGGCGAAGCCCGACTGGCAGCGCCCAGCACGCCCTCGCCTCTGGATGACGTTGGACTTGGACACCCAGACGGTCTCCAGGCACGAGACCTGGGGGAAGAGGCGTGTCACCATCCCATACCCTGAGGCCCGCGCTCCCCACACCAGATCCAACTCGCTTCTGAGCTTGCCACAGCCTCACCCAAGACAACCGCGGCCCAGACAAACCTTGGTCTTGAGATCGTAGCGCTCCTCCTTGTGAGTCCCGCTGTCCACAACGTGCACGATGTCGTTGATGGTGATGGAGGTCTCGGCAATGTTGGTGGCCAGGACAATCTTGCGCACGCCGGGAGGGGGGCGCGGGAAGATGCTCTGCTGGTCCATCATTGGGATGTTGGAATGAACTGGCGAGGGTGGGGAGAAACAACACCTGTGAGCACCTGTCCCCCGTTCCCTCCAACAGGAGCATCTAGGCCGGGGTCGTCTGCTTGATGTCCTGTAGCTGTTGGACTACAACTCCCAGCAGCCATCCTGGTTGGGTGCTAAAGGATGATGGGAGCAGTAGTTCAACCACATCCAGAGGGCACCATGGCAGCTACCCCTGCTCTAGGCTTTCTGCAGCGGACAGCCACCACCTCCCACAAACCCCACAGTGAGGCGAGAAACAGAGCAATGCCCCCCTCTCACCTGGTAAGACAAGGTAACGGCTATTATGAGCTCCAAGGCTCTCCAAGAGCCGCTGCTGAACTCCTTTGATCTCCTGCCAGCCCGGGAGGAAACAGAGGATCCCACCTGCAACCAACGAAGACTGAGAGTCACGCATGACCGTGAAGTTATCTGCACCCTACCTTTCCACCTGGTAGCTCAGGGTGGCATGGAGGGAGGGAACTGTCGAACTTGCAGCAAAAGCATGCCAGACCCTCTGATCCACCAGGGCAGAGAGGGAGGGCGCAAGGTAGAATGGCAACCACTTACCTGGCTCTCCGTGGGCATCGATCTGCAGAATGAGGTCAGTGATCAGCTCAAGGTCAAGGACGCACTCCTCGTCTGATTGCTGAGGGATAAAAAGAGGCACAGTGAATATCTGCCAGGAGGCGCTGCAGAGAGACAGTGAGAGCACAAAGCCAAGTGTGCCCAGGTGCAGGAGAACTCCAGGCACTCCTCAAAGCAAGCAGCTGCATGAAAACAACAGTCAGGGGAAAACCTGGTGATGCCTTATGTTGGTGCAGACCACCGGGGGCCATGGAAATCCCAACACCACCAGCCAGTGCAGACCTATGATGTTGGGGCCATTGGGAATTGTAGTCCTAGATACCTGGTGGGTGCCAGGTCATCAGTGAAGGCTGTTCCAGAAATAAAAGCACAGTGAGTGGGACTGTGGGATAGCCTCATATGGTATCAATGAACATGGCTCCCCTTGCAGGGGGAAACTGGGGAATGCATTTGAAGAAGGCCTCTGCATACAACCCAATGTGCGTTTTCAACCACACCTTGTTGAAACACCACCTAGCAGGGCTGGGTCCAGGTTTTGGGGGTGGGCAGGCGGGCTTCTGCAAGGCTTTATGTGTCTCCCTCCTTTCTCTGCTGCCCACTCACTTAGGAAACTTGTGTCATACCAAGTTGGACCACTAGTCCACTTAGCTCAGTATTGCCTACACTGACTGGAAGCAGCTCTCCAGCGTTTCAGGCAAGCCTGTCTCCAAATCCCGCCGGGAATTAAACCTGAGACCTTCCTGCCTGCAAAACAGATGCTCTAGCGTGGGGCTAAAGCCTTTTTGCATACTGGAAACAGAGAGCTCTGCCTGATGACAAGTCAAACAACAGGTTCACCCAGCGTGGAACTGCCTACACTGATTGGCAGCAGCTCTCCGGGTTTCAGGCAGGACTGGACATGCCATTGGGGACTGAAGCTGGACCTTCTGCATGCAAAGCAAACGCCCTGTCACTGAGCTTTCCCAAATGGACCACCACCTCTCCCTGCGGGGGAACAAGGGGGTGAAGGAATGCTCCTCAGGTACTGACCCACAATTAACAAAACATCGCAGTGGCGACAAAGGCAGAAGCAAGGGCACTCAAAAGGGTGGAGCTGCACCCTTTTGCCAACCTGGTACCCGTCAGCTAGTCCATCAGTCCGGTGCAAAGGCCAGCGCCACAGAGGACCTCGTAACGACGCACAGATTGAGCACGTGAGAAAACTGCCTGCCACGTTAGGAGGGGGAGCGTGCGTGCGTGCGCTGGGCTCACCTTGATCTCGTAGTGCCGGTGTCTGTGTCGCCCCAGCATGGCCATGATCTCCTCCAGGTAGTACTCCTTGACAGGATACATGAAGCCCGGCACCTTGACCACGGGGCAGTCCCCAAAGTACTGCGAGAAGCGCTGGTTGTCCCCCGTGGCGCTCATCAGCACCAGCCGGAGGCCGGGGTTCTGCTTCTGGACGCCCTTGAGCAGGATGAGCAGGAAGTCGGTGTTGACGTCGCGCTCGTGCACCTCGTCCACCACGATGTGGCTGACGCCCTCCAGGCGGGGGTTGCCCTGAAGCTTCCGCAGCAGAATGCCCACGGTGCAGAAGAGCAGCGCTCCCCCCCGGGCCGGCGGCTTGCTCTCCAGCCGCACCTGGTAGCCCACGTTCTTCCGCATGCTGGAGCCCAGCTCCTGCGCCACGCGCTGCGCCACCGAAATGGCGCTGATCCGCCGCGGCTGCGTGATGACCATGTTGCACTGGGCGCCGCGCCCGTCCAGGATGTAGTGCTCCAGCATCAGCTGGGGGATGCGGGTGGTCTTCCCGCACCCCGTGTCCCCGGCAATCACCACCACCGGGTTCTGCTCTATGGCCGAGAGGATGGCTTCCCGGTGCGAGTCCACGGGCAGAGGCTGGGTCTCCTGCCAGGAGCTGCCCCTCCGCTTCCAGAGAGCCAGGAGGTTCTGGCTGTGGCGAACTTCCTCCGACTCCGACATGGGGATGTAGCTCTTTCCTGTGATGGCGTCGCTGAGGGTGCCCGTCTCCTTGCTCAGGTTCATCATGTCGTCGGCCAGGCGCGGCCTGGATTCCTGGGTGTCCACTGGGTACTGAGAAGGAGGAGAGAAAAAGCAGCCTTTTCCTCAGCATTAGGCCTTTGTTGCCTACTTCGGCGAGCCAAACGACAGCTGCGATGACAGCAACTGCTTAAGCATCATGGCTCTCGGCTGTGGAGGAAGCCCTAGGCTTCCTAGGGAGAAACCGTGGCGGATTAATAACAGGCAGGAGTAATGGGGTGGGGGGAGGAGAGGGGGAAAGCCCCTTGGGAAGGGGGCAGTTTGCCTTGCCGTCTGACTGATGCAGAACCCGTGAGAGGGTGAAGTCTGCTTCCAAGTTCACGTTATTAAATATACCAAGACAAAAGCACACCAAGAACTCAGGCCAATGTAAGTTTCAATAGTGGGAGTGGTCCCTACTCGCAAATAGTCAACAGTAACAAAAAACTAATCCATTCAAAAGTATGTATTCTGACAAGGATTACAAACTCAAATAGAGATTACAAAACTCAAACTCATAAAAATATGTATAACACGATAATTCATTACAGAATTAAAAATAAGAGTTTATGAGTAGAGATAAGTTCATATTAGTCCATAGTTAAATTCGTCATGGAGTTTGTAATCTCTATTTGAGTTTGTAATCCTTGTCAGAATACATACTTTTGAATGGATTAGTTTTTTTTACTATTGACTATTGATTTGCGGGTAGGGACCACTCCCACTATTGAAACTTACATTGGCCTGACATCTTAGTGTGCTTTTGTCTTGCTTCCAAGTTCAGTCTACTCCATTGTTAACCAAAGTAAAACTACCTTCCCGACCAAAGAACTGAATTTCAGTGCTGGGTTGGCTACGAAATTACTCAAGGGCCTCAGGCTGCCTGCTCTTAAAACTTGGTTCTTTGGAATATTAGTCATCTACTTGGGAAGGTTATCTCAAGGAGGGTAAGATCTGTACAGCAAAGCAGATGCAGAAACCAATGAGGACGCTTAAGAGGCAGCTCCGAGTGGGAAAAGATATCCTCCAGGTGGAGAAAGCTGGAACAGCAGAAATCTGGAGTTCAGCTACAGTGGCGGGAAAAAGAAACTGCACCCTCTTTTAATTCTGTGGTTTTACATATGAAGACGTAATAACAATTATCTGTTCCTTAGCAGGTTTAAAATAGGTAAGTACAAGCTCAGATGAACAACAACTCATGTTATATTGAACCGTGTCATTATTTATTTAACAGAAATAAAGCCAAAATGGAAAAGCCGTGTGTGAAAAACCAAGTACACCTTACGATTCCACCTTTTAAAAGTTTAAAAAATTAAAATGGAGTAGGAGCCCCAACAATGGGACGCGGGTGGCGCTGTGGGTAAAACCTCAGCGCCTAGGACTTGCCGATCATCAGGTCGGCGGTTCGAATCCCCGCGGCAGGGTGCGCTCCCGTTGCTCGGTCCCAGCGCCTGCCAACCTAGCAGTTCGAAAGCACCCCCGGGTGCAAGTAGATAAATAGGGACCGCTTACTAAATAGGTACCACTCCAGCGGGAAGGTAAACGGCGTTTCCGTGTGCTGCACTGGCTCGCCAGATGCAGCTTGTCATGCTGGCCATGTGACCCGGAAGTGTCTTCGGGCAGCGCTGGCCCCCGGCCTCTTAAGCGAGATGGGTGCGCAACCCCAGAGTCGGACACGACTGGCCCGTACGGGCAGGGGTACCTTTACTTTTACCTTTTAGGAGCCCCAACATATAATTGAAGAGAGCTCTGACAAGCGCGTCTTACCTCGGCGCCATCTTTAACATCTTTATCATGACACGGTGTAACGTGTCATATGTCATTGCTCATCTGAAGTTGTAGTCACCTAATTTTAAGACCTACTAAAGAACAAATTATTGCTATTATGTCCTGATATGTAAAACCGCAGAAGTCAAAGAGGGTGCACTTTCTTTTCTCCATGACTGTAAATCCATAGAAATGTGAAACTAGCTTTCCTTGCACCTCCAAGCCTCCACAATGCTCACAATGTTTTTAAACAGGCCCCTGGTCCATGAGCCCCACAGCCCTTCCTCAGCCCCAGTGTCCTGAGGGAAGCTGTTCTCCTGTCCCAAGTCCCAAACTGACCTTTTATCTCACTCCTCGAAATTGTGCTCTTAGTAAACATCTCCAATATGTTCACCCCAAGCAGCTAGATCGCTTCCAAACATTCCATGACATCACAGCCACTCGGCCAATGATGTGGGGAGAGGGAAGGAGGAGAACATACAGGTAACAAGTAGCCAAGGCAAGAGTTCTTCAACTGCTTCTGCCATTTGGAGACAGGAGTTCCACGTTCTGTGGCTCCCGGTGACATGTTCCCCACAACTGGTTCTAGCTTGGAACCCAAGCTCCAGCCCACTTTCTTTGAAATAAGGCTTACATGGTTCAGGTAGTTCTCGATCTTGCGCAGCGTGGCCTCGGGGACCTTGATGTGGCAGGGCTTCCGCTGGTTCTCGCCCAGCTCCCGGAGGGAAGTCATGTTGTACATGGCGTGGCTCAGGGGGTTGTTGTTCTTGTCCACCAAGCCAAGGCTCTGGAAGGGAGGAAGGAGGGTGCGTCAGCCTAGGAGGGTCTCCAAGTGGGGGAAAGAGGCTTGCCTGGGCAGGGAGACAGGGGAAAAGGCCACCTCGGGGACAGGAATCCTTGATCAGGAAAGGAGACTGGCTGGCAGAGGTCATTTGTGGCCCAGCCACGAGCGCCTTCAGTGGGAAGCGCTAGGGAAGGAACATCATCATGGAAGGTGTTTCCAGCTAGTCCTCCCCCCGCCCTGCACTTAAAAGGCTTTTAAGAAGCTGCTGCTGGACAGGGATTGTGAGAATTATCATGGGAGGGGTGTTTCTATGACCAAGGTGGAACAGCTAAGCTCCCATGTTATCTTGGCTACTGTCGGGAAGTGTAATGCATTCTTGTCATATTTATAGTACAGTGGTACCTCGGGTTCAGAACTTAATTCGTTCCGGAGGTCTGTTCTTAACATGAGGTACTTGAGCTAATGGGGCCTCCCACTGCACGATTCCTATTTTCACCCTGAAACAAAGTTCTTAACCCAAGGTACTATTTCTGGGTTAGCAGAGTCTGTAACCTCAGGTACCACTGTACTGAGATGTTGGGGTTTTTTTGTTATTTGCTATTTGGTGCTGTCTTACCACGAAATAGTTTTTGCACCGTTTGATTCTGAAATGCTTTGATTCCAGTGTTCTTTGTTGTCAGTCACTTTGGGCAGGTTCTTTTTGTGGAAGAACGGCATGCAAATAAAGTAACGATAGGAATGAGAGGAGCCCCAAGCCTCACCTTCAGCTTCTGGCAGGCCAGAGCAGCCGCTTTGTTCTCCGCCTCCACCTTGCGACGCCCCTTGGCGGCGAAGGTCATGGGGCAGGGCCAGCGCAGGGTCAGCTTGCAGATCTTGGTCTTGGTGCCCACTGTCCGGAACTGCATGTACTCCTGTGCAAGGCAAAAGAGAAGGGCTCAGTGGGAGGAGCCCCCACTACCTCCCAATGTGTGCTGCCTTCTTTTCTCCAACTCACAGAGAAGCAGAGACCGCTCCGCTGCTCCCAAAGGACATTGGAAGAGGCTAACCTTTAACAGTCACGGCTGTTAAGGTGGCACTACAGCAACACCCCCCTACTAGCTGCCTAAAGGACTGGGAAGTGCCAGACTGAACTCTGCTGCTGCATATTCTTTCCGTGTTGTCTCATTATCAATTAAGATCATTAGCTTCTTCACACAAACGTCTCAAAGGAGACTTACAAAATACAGCACGGCCACATCTTACGCACATTTAACTTGTACAGTTTCAACCAATATGCAATTGAAAGGCTGGTTTGAAATTGCACAAGTTAAATCCAAGCAAAACGGAGAGCTTAAAAGTTAATTGCACACTGGATCCGCTTAGGGGTACCTGGTGTGCAAAATGCTTTTAAGCTCTTTTTTTTTGGGGGGGGGGATCCCAGATCAGGATGGGTACCAGCTCTAGGATGCTCCTGTAGAGATTTCATGGCGGCATCTAAGTTCCCATGAGATCTCGTGCAAACATCCCCAGGCTTTGTGTATACGTGGAACCCTTGGAAGCAAAACCCAATGTAACACGCAATCATGCTCACTACACAGAAGAATTTAAAAGCAAAGCACAATTGGAGGCAATAGAGAACGAGAATGGCAGCATTGTGTAAGCATCCTGGTTCTGAAGGCGAGAGGTGGCAACTATGGGCCATTCTGAAAGTGACTTTTCCAGGTTTTGTCCACCTGGAGCTGGCCAGGTTCCCTTTTGGACTCTGGCTCCCACCAGCCAGCCTGGCAGGAGCGTGGCTGTGGTGGCTGCAGCTGATGGAAGCTGCAGTCCAAAACTGCTGGAGGGCACCAGGTTGGCAAAGGCTGGTCTATTCAGTAGCGAGCCAAGACAGCAAAAGGGGGAAGCTTGCTTGGAGGACTTCCCCTAGGGGCAGAAATTACCTGGGAACTCTACAGATTCTGCTTTTTTCCTGCAGTTTACGTGGCTTGGCTCGCTGGCTAAAGTCACCTGGGGACCCTTTGCTCTGCAAGCTCCTTTGGATACTGTTTCTCTGCCCTTCACGTCTGGCAGCTCCCATTTGGGTGGTGGTACTTGCCCCAGGCCCAATTCTCATACTGCTGGGGCTGCTTTAAGAAGAGCCTCTCCCAAGAAACCTGCACCCTCCCTCCCTATGTGTCGTTGGCCGACGTGACCCTCTCCAACTCACCTTGACTGTGGACGAAGAAGTGGCAATCTGGATCACCTGGGCCAGGAGGTTCTTGGGCAGAGGAAACTGGGTCAGAGCCCGGAGGGCTGTGTTGTCATCCGTCATCTCGAGAGAGAACCCGTCCCTGCAGCAGGAGAGGGAAGAGAAGGCGGCTGCTAGATCCTCTCGTTCTAAAGGCTGCCATGTGGCCTCCATCAGCTGGCATCCGCCTTGCCTTCAGAGCTACACCTGCCCACCCACTAAAGAGCAGCTGGGAGATACAGGATTTATGCAACGGTGCATCAAATAGATTATTCCCCCGTTTTATTATGAACTGCCAAGTATGGCTTGGAGTATTCGTTCAGGACACTGATACGGGGGGAAGTAGAATTTGAGGGGGGCTAGAAGCCACCAAAAAACAGGGTGCCCTCTCCCTGACCATGGACAGCCACGCTTGGACACGCCACTTCCAAGGCAGAAACGTGTCTTCCTGGCTTTCCGTTTTCTTTACGCGGCTACCGGGAAAAGACCTCCGTTTCTTCCCCACTAGCCTCTAGAAAACGTAAAACAGGAGCGCTGACGTTCCTAACAGATGGAGACACGTTTGAGCCGGATGGGTGAACTAGAAGGTGCTTCTTGCTCCCAAAGGCAATGCTATTCTGTGCTCTGGAAATTGTTTGCATCACACTGGCTCCAGAACCCCCGTGGCATTCCAGAACGTGGCCAGGATCAGCCAGCTCCTCCCTCCCTCCCCACACCACACCCAAGCAGGAAGGGGAAGAAGGAGGCTACATCTGCAGGCAGGAGCAGCATGGCTCAGACCAGCAGGTGAGGCACGCGGGAAGGGGGCGGTCAACTCACTGCTCCTCATGTCACCTGAGGATTAGGCACACACATGTAAAACAAATACATGATGGACTGATGGAACTACAGAGCTGCAACGGTTGTTGATTTGCTACCAGCTCAGGTTCAAAGTGCTACACTGAGCATGTAATGCCCTTAACGGCTGTGGGACCTGTTCACCTGAAGCCTGGAGAGAGAGAGGGGTTGGTGCGCACCGACTCCCCTTGCTCGCCAAGCTTCAGCAAAAGCCTGCATTCGCCCCATAGGACGCACACACATTTCCCCTCTATTTTTGGAGGGGGGAAAGTGCGTCTTATAGGGCGAAAAATACGGTAGTTGTCGTTGCCAAGTCACCTTCAAAGGTAGCCCCACATAGAGTGCATTGCAGTAGTCCAAGTGAGATAACCAGAGCATTCACCACTTTGATGAGACAGTCTGCGGGCAGGTAGGGTCCCAGCCTGCGTACCAGATGGAGCTGGTAGACAGCTGCCCTGGACACAGAACTGACCTGCGCCTCCATGGACAGCTGTGAGTCCAGAATGCATGAAAGGCCCATGCCCTCCAGGGCTCAGGGGTTCACCTACCTCATGTCTCTGGGTGGGGTGCGGGCCCCTGGATGCGCCATGGACAAGTAATCGGAGACGTCGATGGTGTCTTCCTCCAGCTCCCCTTCCTCCAGCTCCCCCTCTTCCAGCTCCCCTTCTTCCAGCTCCTCCTTCCGGATGGGTTTGGGGAGCCTGTTGTGCTCCAGGGACTGGATGGGCTCGCTAGGCTCCATCCTCCTCCAGCAGGTCGAGAGGTCAGCCAGAGACGGCCCAGACTTGGAGCGCCACCGGCTGCCCTCTGAGTACCACCGCTCATCGGGGCAGCCCAGCTGCTCAGCAAGGATGCGGTACTTTGCGGCATCAAAGAGCTCGTTTCGGGGACCCAGCAGACCCCAGCCCTGCGCAGGGAGGAAAGGAAAGGCGGTCAAGATGGCTGGAAGGGTGAAAGAAAGAGGGTGTTTTAAACCACTCAGAGCTGCGTCAGAAAGAAGCCGGAGTTCTTTGTTCAGCTAGCCCCAATGACCGGCAACTGCAGGTCTTTCTCGCCACTTTTGAGCTGGTTCTTTCACCTGCCAATGTCAGGGAGAACAACGAAGGACCGAACTGAGGGTTTAGGGTTGCGTGGCCTGGATGTAGTGTCTCAGATTTCAGCAAGGAGAAGGGGAGTAAGATGGCTGACTAGCGGAGCCTTCCGTAAACTGGCATGCTGCAGTTGTTTCAGGCTGCAATCAGCATCAGGTGCAGCCAGGACGGCCATGGGATGCTTGGGCTAATGGGAGCTGCGGCCCAAAACACCTGGAAGGCACCAGGTTAAGGGAGGCTAGCCTGGACCCAGAGCATGGCAGAGGGGCGTTTCAGGCTCTGGAGCAGGAAGGGTGCGTGGGCAAGAGAGGAGCAATGGAAAGCCAAGTTTCAAAGGCACATTGTTTTATACAGATACATGGATTCAAGATGACATAGGTAAAAACAGCAATGTTTAGGAGCATTTGAGGAAATAAACTTTTTATGCCAGTGTCAATAACTTCATTTGAAAACCACTCCCCTTTTTAAAAAGGCACATTTCTTGCTCACTGTGGTTTTAGCATCCCATTGCAGACATTTCCTTCTGATGCTGCAGCCTTTGCCAACCTGGTGCCAACGATATGTTTTGGACCACAACCCCCCATCGAAAAACCCGGAAGGCACCAGGTTAGTGAAGGCTGCCATAGTGCAACAATGCACATCTGTAAGCTGGTTGTTTGATCGTAATAATACACATTCATTCATTCATTTAATGCACATTTGTACACGCAGACCACCAGAAGTAGGATACTGTGCAGGATTTGCAAACAGCACAGAAATTTGTAGGAGCGATGGCAGTCCATAGGACGGGGTAGGGAGAGGCAGAGGAGAAAGTTGGAGACACCTGGGATGAGAATTAACATCCTAAATCCCTTTTAAATGTATTTGTGGGGATGGGGATATTGTTTTGTTTGTTTTCGTTCTCGCTTTTATAACGAATATTGTATTTTTATGTCATAAACCACCCTGAGATCTGCAGATGAAGGGTGTAATAATAATAATAATAATAGTAATAGTAATAGTAATAATAATAATAATGATGGAGATTTGTGCCTTTGACACGCATGACCAGCATGGAAGCTTGACTTAGTTTTTGACAGCAACTGTCGCTCACTGAATGTGATTTGAAGCACTGGTGGGGAAACAAGACTTCCCTTCTGCCTTCCTCTAATCTAACTCCTCCACTTCTAGCTTGCTGATCCCCCAATGTTTGGGACGGCTACCATTACAGGAACGCAAACCCAAAACTGGCTAGTGCAACTCGCTTCTCAAAAGCCCATTTAATCCTACAGCTCCACCCACTACCTGGCTCTGGAGATGGAAGGCCCAAAGCGGCAGAAAAAGTTCAGGGAACCCCCTGCAGCCGGAGGGCAAGTCTTCCTAGTGGTCTTTGGAATCATACTAGTTGTCTGTGTATATATAAGGACGTTGCTGGTAAAATGAAAGCAAGAATTGGCCACAGGGTGAGGCCTGAGCATGTGAGAGGATGCTCTTTGACAGGGACAGGAAATGAAGTATGACCCCCCCTGACAACAACCCCCCCCGTTCACCTTGAAGAGCTGGCAAGCAGCGGCTGCAGCCTGCCGCTCAGCGTCGATCTTTTTGGTCCCATAGCCTTCCACTTCCACGTTCTTTGGCCACTTGATGAGCAGTGTGACTTTCTGCAGAAGGACAAAGAAGGCAAGAGGTCAGGCATACTGCTCATATATGCCGCTTCTGAGCATCCTGTGCCTTCTTAACGGAGCACAGCAGCCCGCACAGCAAGCACCAGCTTCTCCTCACATGCCGCTTCACCTTAAGAGACATTTTCACCCATAATCCTATGCCCACAAGAAGCTCTCACACAAAGCTAGGAGCTAAATGGCACCTTAAACTGAGATCATGGGCGCAATAACGGAATGTCTAGGCACGCTTTTTAAATAACAAGAATACCAAGCTGAAAATGAATGAGCTAAAATATTATGTTCACATGGCCTAGTCCTTCCGCTGCCCACCCCCCTAATATTCTTAAGAGGGTCTCTTCTCAAGTCTTCAGAGAGTGGCTTGAAGTAGAGAAAAGTCCTTCTTTCCTTCCACTCTGCAGTTTTAATCTGAAATCTTAGGCACAGTTCTGCGCCCAGAGCTCAGAAACTGCTCGCGCTAATGAAATTCCCTGTTGCAATATGTGCCTAGAACAATGGGAGTTTCGAACACTAAGCAAGAACTTGCTTCCCTGCCACTTCCATCCATTGCTTTAGGTGCTTCAGACAGTTTACCTTTTTCCGTGGCCCATTGGTGTGGATATACACCAGCTTGTCTCTTGCATGGGAAATGCCAAGAGCTCTTCCGATGACGCTGTTGAGCAAATTTTTAGGCTGGGGAAATTCCTTTAGTAAATCTCTTGAATCTGAAAGAAAATTGTGGGATGGGAGAATTAACCTCCTGTCAAACTGAGAACACTTCACAAGACAAATGAATCATGCAATGCATCTGTCATCCATGTGAGGTCAGCAATGTCCAATGTTGAGGACAGCAGACTCAGCCTTGAGGTCCGTTTACCAGGATTCAAGACACCGGGAAAGAGGTGTCTTGTCAAAACTCCCAGGGCTAGCTGCTCTTGGGGGCTGATATACACAAACCACTGGTGCGCAGTGAGCTTTTGATGTGTGGTGGAAGGTGCACTGCATCAACTGGCCCTCTGCTTTGAGAACTCCACATGCTCAAACCACCTTGCACAAGCGTTTAGCTAGCTCAGATGTTTGAGCTGAAGACAGCAAAAACATCTTTAAAGTGTTCATACAATAAGAGCTCAATAGAAACCATATCTAGATAACAGAGATCAATCCTACACACACACACACACACACACACACAGAGGCTATGGCAGCAGCTAGACTTGCCAACGAAGGAGAAGTGAAAGTGAAATTGACTCACCTCCTTGCATTGTCCTATCTAAGAGGAAAGCAAGAAGGAAAAAATCCAGAATAAAAAAAGGTTTGAGAAGGTGGAGCTTAAACAGATGGATATACACCTATGGTACCTTCAGCACCAACCCCATAAACTCCCAGAAAACAGAAGCTTATGGGTTTTCTTGTTTTTAAAAAATAAAATATGGTACCATGACAAAGAACAGAGACTTCCCACTAAGAATTCTGCAATGGGGCCATTCATTTCAGGTCATTTCCCAACTTGGAAGTTCTCAATAGAAAACCAATCATTGGACACAATTTAGGTTTAAATACGAGAACAACCTTCAAAATCCACAGCTGGGACCAACAAAGGTGTGGGAAGCTTCTGAGCTCTCCAGAAGCCTTCATCAGGCACAATGTTGTACAAAGCAGGTGGTGAGGGGAACAAGGATAAAAAGTACAAAAAATACATAGATTGACGGCGTAGCCAAGAGGTCAGCTTGTAGATCAGGATGGGGAATTGCATCCACCCTGCAAGGCACCCAGCAGCCCATCACCTGGCGGTAGAACACGTCAGAAAAAGTGTCATGTATTGGGCTTCGAAGCTCCAATTATTAGTTGCTCCCCATCTCTGAGAACTCCAAAGTCTGGCTTGGAATCAGCCTACAATCACCAGGTTGGAACAGAGTTTACAGACTGGCCTCCATCTAATGTTAGTAGTTTTTTTAAAATAAAAAGTTTCCTCCTCCCCCTAATTCCTCCTTGCTCGACAAAAAGTTCTGGGGAACTCCAGAGATCACCACAATTCTGTGGCATGTCGGTTGATCATAATTAACGTTCTGCACAACTGTGGACTTTGGAGTTTCCCCTTATGGACCAACACAACCACAGAGATCACCACAACACGCCCAACATTTTTTATATTTGAAAATGCACTTTGGGCTTTGAAGTGGTGTGCTGTAGTGGCAGAGAATCTCATCTTACTCATGCCACCGACTCATCCTTTTTCTTAAGAGAAATGGTGGGCTGCTAAAGACCTGCTAAACCAATATTTGCAAAGATTTCACACTAAACCGCAGCATCAAATTTACTCAAAGCAGCAGAGTGAATTAAACAGTAGCACAGATCCCATTGCTTCAACCCTGGCCTTCTAGGAGGTTACTTGGCATTGAAAACCAATTCTGGAGCTCAGAGGCCCCAGTAAAAGACAATACCAGCTGAAAGTCTGCTCACCTTCCTGATCCTCCTCGCCCCCCTAAAGTCCAAGAGTGCTTCCTGCTTATGGGATGCTCTTTTGAGCCAGACCCCCCCCCCCCATGCGCGCGCGCGCGGGGGGGGGGGGCGCTCTATAACAGACTGCAAGTGAAATCACCCTCTAGGGTGGGCCTAACGCCTAGGGAAACTCCTCGCTTCCTTTAGGCCAGGGGTCAGCAACCTTTTTCAGCCGTAGGCCGGACCACTGTCCCTCAAACCTTGTGGGGGGCTGGACCATATTTTGGAGAGAAAAAATGAACGAATTCCTATGCCCCACAAATACCCCAGAGATGCATTTTAAATAGCACACATTCTACGCATGTAAAAACACCAGGCAGGCCCTACAAATAACCCAGAGATGCATTTTAAATAAAAGGACACATTCTACTCATGCAAAAACACGCTGATTCCCTGACCGTCCGCGGGCCGGATCCGGCCCCCGGGCCTTAGTTTGCCTACGCATGCTTCAGGAAGCCGAAGCGAAGCCCCCCCCGCCCCCTTAAGGTTCATTTCTCGCTTGCCGGGGGAAGGGGGGGATGCGAGCACGTGCGGCGCGTGACCTTGACCGCCTCCAGCTCCGTTAGAAGCGCGCCGCCTCGTCTCCAAGCGCGGGCGCGCGCGCGGGAGAGGCGCCCTCAAAAGGCCGGGGAGGAAGGCCAGCAGGAGCACCGGCGCGGGGGTCTCATGCCCCTCGCCCCTAGCCCTCACCCCGCTTCCGTGAGGCCGGGTATTGAGGGGAGAGTCTCCCTCCGCCCGCTGCCCTGTCCCACCGCCGCCACCCGGCCTAAGGCGAGCTAGCAACCGGCGGCGCCGGCTCACCTTGGCGGCCCATGTCGCCGTCGGCGCCTCCGTCGTCGTCGTCCTCCGCCTGCTGCGCCTGCTCCGCGCCGGCCGCGCGCTCGCACAGGCCCCTCCGCAACGAGCGACGCAGCGTGGGCTGCGCTCGCCACAGCGGCCCCGCGGCGCCGTCGAGCAGCATCTGCAGGAGCCGGCTGGACGCCGCCATCTTGGAAGGAGGCACGCTCGCACGCCGGCTGCGACGCAGGAGCGGGGCGCACGCGCACAAAGCCCAGAGGGGCGCCTCCGCCTGCCGCGGCGCGCCCCCTGGAGGGCGCCGGGGTGAAGCGCAGCGAGGCCACAAAGGCAGGCAGGCAGACTCAACCCAGCAGCAAGACCCCAGCCCCGACCCTCTTCTCCGGAGCCAGGGGAAAGGTGCTCGCTGCCCCCTCGGATTTAGGCAAAGAGCTGAGGAGCGGCTTTGGTGGGCCCAGCAAGCCTCACCTCTGCCTTCACCCCACTCTCCTGGCTTATTTGTGGGTGTCCTCATCATAGTAAAGGTAAAGGGACCCCTGACCATTAGGTCCAGTCGTGGCCAACTCTGGGGTTGCGGCGCTCATCTCACTTTATTGGCCGAGGGAGCCGGCGTACAGCTTCCGGGTCATGTGGCCAGCATGACTAAGCCACTTCTGGCGAACCAGAGCAGCGCATGGAAACGCCGTTTACCTTCCCGCTGGAGTGGTACCTATTTATCTACTTGCACTTTCAAACGGCTAGGTTGGCAGGAGCAGGGACCGAGCAATGGGAGCTCACCCCGTCGCAGGGATTCAAACCGCCAACCTTCTGATCGGCAAGCCCTAGGCTCTGTGGTTTAACCCACAGGGCCACCCGCGTCCCTGTCCTCATCATAATGGGCTGCAATACCTGCAGCCTAAAAGGTTAAGCCCCCTAATTTTCCAGGCCTGTAGGATCTTAAAACACCCGTTATGCTATTGAAATGACAACATAAGTGTTGCTCCGAAGGGAACTGGAAGCCTCGTGGTTTTCTTTCAAAAACTGCACAGATCACAACCACTTTAGATAGCCAGGGCTTTCAAAAAGACAAAAGAAACAAAGGTTGTCAAGAGAGGCCAGCAGAGGTACAAGAATTCAGATGGCTGCCGCTCTGCTGGCATGGTTGGATCCGCAGGAACAGGCTGAATGTGGGTCAACAGTTCTGTGAACATACGGCCTCTGCCAAAGCCTGCCCGTTTTCTTGATGTATTGGCTGTCCACAGAGCTGCTGCCTTGTAATCAAAGCAGCACGGAGCAAATGATGCTGGGGCTTGCAAAGCAGCCCAGGAAAACTCAGAATGCTACAGCTTTGCTTCAAGAAGCAAGGTGGTACTGATCCAGTGGAAACTGTCCTTGGTCCAAAATGCTTCATTGCTAGAGCAAAAGTTCACAGGATTGGCTCATAAGACAAAAAAACTGGTTTAAAATAAAGAGCCGGTGCTTTGCAAAAAAATTATAAACGGGTACACAAGCAGCTCTTCCAAGCAGGGAGACATGAAGAGACCATGGCCCAGTTGAACTTACCTGCTGTGTGCCTATTAAACCCGTAATGAAGACAACCCTCCCCCCCCCCCAAGGAAGCTTGAACAATGCGCCTTATGACACACAGTAACTCCTATCATATCCAAGGGTAATGTAACATGTAAGAATGTAGGCTTCCCAACCTTAACATGGCCTCAATGCACTGTTCTGCTATTTGTCAAGCTAATGACTAAGTTCGTATAATAATGCCAACATATGGAAATCAAGTCCCACCCCGGTGCAAGAAGCCTGCAGACAGAGAGAAGCAGACAACTGCCTACTGGGCAAGGATTGGAGGGCAGGGTCATGACCACACTCTTGCTCTGGTGGGTGCAAGGCTATGCTGAAGTCCGTGCCACTGTAGTCACACAAGCTGATTATAAGGTATCACATCAAAGTGCGCAGCACAAGAACACAATGCTATGTGTAACACACATGAAGGGAGAAGAACCAACACAGAGTTTTGTTGAAATACACAAGTGGGAGTCTGGAAAAGTAGCACGGGGGAGCAGTCACAAGGAATTCCAGTGCTTTAGGGTAGTCACAAGGTGGCTTCTTATGCAGCCAGACACCTTTCTCCTTACTGCACAGGAATGGAAAGGAGGGGACACACCTAGGGATTACCTAGGGAGGGGGCACTAGGAGGCGAGGGGTGTCAGTGACAATTAGACATTGAAAAGCTGGTATCACTGGATCAAGCGCATCAATTTTGTTAAATTAACTAAATAGCTTTAATTGGATTTCAAATAAATGTGGTTGGGGGAGCAGGTTAACGCTGCCAGCAGGGGCGTCTTACCCACAGAGGCTAGTGGCACCAAGTTCTGGAGGGTGCCAGGGAAGAGGTGGAGGCCTCCAGGCATCAGCTCGCCACCCTCGCCCGCCATGCCACGCCCAAGCAGCACCGCGCCTGGAGCCTCTGTCTGCCATGGCCACCACATCACAAAGTGTCCAGCTGAATTGGGAGGCGCCGTGTCCAGCCTCCGCCTCTTCCCCGCCCTCCAGCCACTGCCTGCCTCCCCCAGCCCCGTCCTCCCTAATAAAAGGTTGACAACTCTGGGAAACGGGGGGCAGTTTATACCTTAGTGCTCCTAGTAACAAATGAAAGAGGAACTTTTCTGCTTACCGCAGACACCATAAAAAGGTACTTTGGTGGCAGCGGCAACCACACACACTAGCAAACGAATCCCTTTCTCCCAGCCTAACAACTGAAGGAAAGGCTAATGGGCAGGAGTGAGAGAGTTTCCCAAAGCAGGTGGTTGCTAGGGGCAGGAGAAGAGATGGTGGGTCTATCCCTGAGGGATTACGTAAGGAGGGCAACTGCGTCTGTGGAAGGAGGCAGAGCAAAGAGTGAGGCTAAAGAAATATGGCATATGAGGGAGAGAAGTGGGAGGGAGCAGGCCGTGGACATGGAATGGATCAGCTGTCAGGGTTGGAAGGATGGACCAATAGGATTCCCCCCTCTCCACAGTATTTCTAGAGAAAGGAACCAGGTATGTAAAACACAGCAGTGAAAGGAATAGCAGCTGCAACCCCATCTTTGACAGGAAGAGGAGGGAGCTAGAGCACAGTAACAGAGAGCTGAAGGAGAAAGGTGAGATGATGGACAACCATCTACACGAGTCTGGCTAGTGGTTTGTCACGGACAGCTATACAAAATCTTGCAGCTCTGAGCACGCAACGTGTAGGAAAGATGCCAAAAGTCAACCGTCTCCTTATTTGAAGTCACAAAACTTTTTATTAAGCAACATAAAAGCATTTAACAGCATTTAATTTCTACATTTTGTCCTGCAGCTCGCCAGGTCAGGCTAAAGGCATAACTTGCCACTCTTGTCTCAAAGGAACCAGCCATGGTTGAGTCTTTCTGATGCAGACAGGAAGGTAATTTTGCTGTGTTCCTCTCCCATCACAGGACCACCATGGAGTCCATGACAAACCACTAGCCTTATTCTGAGGACTCCTGCCCTGCTTGGGGTCTCTTTTTCAAGTTCTGCAGTTGATTCGGCCACTGCCAATGACATCATCGTGCCAACTCACCTGACAAGTGAGCCAAGTGTGCGTTTAGGAAAAGAATCCTTGAATGCATTGCTCTTGGTGATGAGAATTTGCCGGGTCTTTATGCCAAAGGGCTTCAAAGGTGATAAGAGTACTTCACCGGGCGGACACAGTAATCACATCTCTCTTTCAGCCAATCCCAGGAATTCTTTATTCCTGCATGAGCACCTCGTTTTAAAATCAACGGCCAGGAGCTCAGAAAGAACAACAAGGATGGCGGATGGCTGGAGCAACTAACGTGGAAAACTAGTAATGAGCTAAATGGAGAGTTTGGTTAGGGAAAAGAGGAAAGAGACAACATGATAGAAGATGAGAACAGATGTTGTCAACACCAAGGACAGCAGTCTCACTAAGGTGGTGCAAAGCAGCACAACTAAGAAAAAGGGATATATGAGGTTTAAAAAGGGGGAACGTTCCTATTTCAAATTGGATTGGGGGTGAGGCACACCAAAGCCTAATCTAATGTGGATAACCAACGGAAAGGCTAGAATGGACAGAAAACTGGGTTTGCAGGGTATGTGAGATCTATATACAGTAAGCCATGACAGTTGAATGCCACCCGCATCATTGCAGAGAGGGAAAGGGTCACCATCGAAATAGCTACTGGAGATCTGCAAAGATGTGAATCGTTGAATGTTTGTCATTATTAGCTAGAGGCCAATGACATGCTCATGGGCAGCTTCAGTAACCAATGTTTTGGTTGTGCCTGGTTGAAATGAGCCTTGATGTAACATCTGCAAAACGCACCTGGGATCATGGACCAATTCATAGCCAAAGGCATGAGATGATTTTCAGCTCAACAATGACCCACAACTTCTTTCTCATTTTCTAGGTAGTACGTCTGAATACGTCCTAGCCAATGCTGTAAGCCAAAGATGAGGAACCTAAAGCTCTTCAGATGTTGCTGGATTCAGACTCCCACCATCGCTGAACATTGGCCATACTGGCTTCTGGAAGTTGTAGTTCAACAATATCTGGAGGGCACTGGACTCCCCATCCCTGCCAGAAGCTCAGCAGGAGGACCTGAAGCCAGTGTGAATAGAAAGTGACTGGAAATTTCATTCCCTGCCACAGGGGGAAGCTCAAGTCTCACAAAGGTCTGGTGTGACTGAGAAGAGAACCAGTTCTAGAGCTTTCCCCCCTAGTCATCAAAAATAGTGATTCCTCCATGACCCACCCCATTCCGGCCAGCTACCTTCTTACCTCTTCTACATGAATTCAGGGAGAACATCTCTGGCAGAGCGAAATGGTCCAGTTCCTGGAAAAACAAGAGGGAGGAGAGATAGGAGAGATGAAATGTATCAAGGAGAGCCTAACCAATTTTAAGCAAAACGAAAAAAAATCCTTCCAGTAGCACCTTAGAGACCAACCAAGTACAGTGGCACCTCGGGTTACATACGCTTCAGGTTACAGACTCTGCTAACCCAGAAATAGTACCTCGGGTTAAGAACTTTGCTTCAGGATGAGAACAGAAATTGTACTCCGGCGGCGCAGCAGTGGGAGGCCCCATTAGCTAAAGTGGTGCTTCAGGTTAAGAACAGTTTCAGATTAAGAATGGACCTCAGGAATGAATTAAGTACTTAACCTGAGGTACCACTGTATCTGAAGAAGTGTGCATGCACACAAAAGCTCATACCAAAAACAAACTTAATTGGTATTTTGTTTCGACTGCAGCAGACCAACACGGCTACCTACCTGTAACTAAAATTTTAAGCAACCGTCCAACCAGAACTTGTATGTAAATATTGTGTTTCTGAGAGAGATAGGAAGCCAAATGCCTCAGGATCACATGTAGTAAGGCTTATTGGCTGGGGTTTGTCAGCTTCCTTTCAACCAACTTCTGGGAGGAGGTTTTTCTATGAAACCAGTCTTTTCAAAATTGCAGGATCCCAAGGACGCCATCATCTCAGCACATACATCTCAATTCCTAGTGGACTTCCCTCTCCTCATTACAGAGATCCTTTAAAGAAGGAGATGTTGGGGGTTGATGCTGGGATCTTTTTTGTCCAACTACTCAGCCATGCCCCATCCCAAGTGCAAAGCTCCACATTAAAAAACACACACAAATGTTTAACTTGGTGACACATTTCCCTTTTAGAACTTTAACTAGAAGCAGCAGTGCGTATGTGTTTGGTAACCTCATCCCCCATCTGTACCCATGAAAATCCCTCCCAAGTTCCTAGTTGGTGCTAAAGAAAACTTTGGGGGAAAGAGCAGTATCTCAGTGTAAGGAAAATGTTAAACCCACCTCCCCACTTTGCTGTGGTTCTGACTCCACCCCAGCTGCTATTTACAGTTTGAAAAGCCAAGCAGCACAGTTTGGTCCTAACCAGTGGTGCTGATTATCAGGATGAAAGAAGATTCAGTGTAACCAAAGGGATTAAAAAATCCTCATGATATTCCCAAGAGACATTCTTAATGATTCAAAGACTTTAGGAGCTGCAGGGATCACAACTGACCTGAAAAAAGCCAGGCTGACCTGACTGCTCTTCTACTTTTAACTGCAGCTTTACTTTTAGGAAACCAGCAGAGGAAGCCTTTTAAGACATACCAAGATAAAAAAACAGTGCCACCTGAAAACAGGGGGGTTGCCAGAATGGTGCCCACCAGACGTTTGCTGGACTACAACTCTCATCATCCCTCACCACTAGCCATGCTGTCTGGGGCTGATGAGAGTTGGAGTCCCTGTGTTAATATCTTCGTCATCAACTCACTATTAAAGGCCCAGAGCAGAGGCTGACAAAGAAGCCAGCATCCCTACTGGCTGTTCTCCATAACCAAAGACAGGCATGGCAATTTGGGACTTTGCTTGGGAGGGTCAGAAGGACATGGGCAAGTTTGGGCAACATTTAGTCCATTCAGTTTTTTCTCATAATGCTCAAGGAAGGCTGACCACATGGAGGTCCACTGAGAGTTCCCACATACAACAGTCAAATAAAAGATATGTTTTCCAGGATCATCACAGTATCAGTGGAGGCAAAGGATGTACCAGTCCCAGTGACATTTAAGAGTTTTGGCAGGTGAGAGCCGCCATGCAGGCATAAAAACCCTGTACCCACTGAAATGCCCTCTTCTATGTCACCCTTTTGTCATTGCAAACCCATCCAAGAGCCGATGCAGAGTCAAGCCCACACATTCCCAGGACATGCTGGGCACTTAAAAACAACTGTTGTTCAAGAGCCATGCAGTGAAGAACATTGTGCCAGCTGTCTCACAGTTTCCCCATCATAGCTACTCCAGGTTTAGTATGCGATTACTACATTTTTTTTTATACATAGAGAGCGAACACCCCCAAAAAGGCATAAAACAGAGACTAGTGCTAATAACTGTGGATTAGGGACTGATGGTGGTGTCCAAGTTCAAATCCTTGCTAAACCTAGAGCATGGTGCAGCTTTGGGCAAGTCACTACGCATCTCAGCCTAGCCTACTTCAAAGTTATTCTGAAGACACTTGTTTAGGCTGGGATGTTTGGCACACAATGCCAGAGTTAGGTTTTCTCCATTGATTCAATCAATCAAGAAGCGAGCTCTGCCGATGAATATTCTTAACAGCTATTAATCCCAGTCTGCCTCTCCCCGTCCATGTCCCATTCATTCCTAGTCCGTTTGTTACAACAGAAGAAGTGTAGACTAGCTCATGCTGCCAACTTGAACTTGCCTGCAACTGATGTTCCAAGAACAAGAACTGCTTCTCAGCTCCCTTTGCCAACCTGGTGCCCTCCAGATGTTCTGGACTACAACTCCCGTCAGCACCAGCCAGCCATCAAAACCAACTTGACCCTTGCAAGCTTTTATTCCAGCGTTAAAATAAGGAATCTAATTTCATCCCAATTCCACGCAACCTCACTCCCCTTCTCTTCCCCTATAACGATGCCTACTTGTGATCTGATGCACTACCTCCTGTTACCCTTCTACCTGTTCCTCTTACACCCAGAGGAATTGTGACTACAAACAACACTGAGGCTCATGAGCATCCGGACGCACCTGGCTGGGTACTGCCTTAAGCAGAATTCTGCTCCAGAAGGCAGTACCCAGTATCCAGAAAATCTTACACTCCCAAGAACCAACTGAAATCCACGCAGCTGCCAAACTAACTTTTGCCAAACTACCACCCTCCCTTGCCACCAGAACCATGGCTTTCCCCACCTCTGATGCTGTTAAATCAGATCTGAAGACATCCCTTTGTCACCCTCAGCATCAGGACCACCAACCCTACTCTCACTCTTTCGGTTCTGCACAGCTTTCCAACATCACCTCGCCTCCATCACTAGC
This sequence comes from Podarcis tiliguerta, assembly GCF_965153285.1. Lineage (NCBI taxonomy): Eukaryota > Metazoa > Chordata > Lepidosauria > Squamata > Lacertidae > Podarcis > Podarcis tiliguerta. Next base: position 57,583,774 of record NC_139545.1, on the reverse strand, counting down.
CAAGCCACTGTCTCCAGACCCCGGGGTCCAATTCTTAGGATTACCTCCATCGCCATGCCAGACTCGCCAACATCCCTTCGCCAGACACACCTACAGCGCTCCCATCCTGAGGGCCCCTCTCCCCAGACCAAGCCCCCCAGACCTCCTCTGATCCATCCAGAGCCTGGCCACCTCTCCCAAGCGTGGCATCCCAGACCAGGAGGCCCAGGAGGAGCAGGATCCGGCCTCGAAGCTCCCTGAGGGCTAAGCGGCTGCCTCTCCGCCTGGCCTACCTCACGGGGTTGTCGTTGCGAGGAGGAAAAACGGAGAAAGCACCAGCTTGCAAGCAAACGGCAAGTCGTCCCATTGCAGGACCAAACACCTGTCACTGAACCCCCCCCCCAAAAAACCATCCTTCGTGCGGATTCTCTTTCTCTCATCCCCCCCCCCCAAAGAAGCATCTCTTCTCCACGCCCACCCCGACATTCACCGGTCCCCCTCGCCCCCCCACGGCCTGCTCCCCCCCGCCCCATCCAACCCCTCCCCCCTAATTCGCCCCCTCCCCCCTTCACAGCCCCCCCTCTCCTCTGCGCACCCCGCTCCTCCCATTTATCTCCCCCCCCCCCCGCTTCGAAGCGCCTCACGGCAGCTGCGTCCGCCTCTCCCTCCCTCCCTGACGGGCGGCGGCGGCGGCGGCGCCCGCTCCTTTCCTTCCCTCTTCGCCGCCGCCGCCGCCGCCGCCTATTCTCCTTCTTTCTCCCTCCTCCCTCACGGGCCACCGACCTCCTTCGCGCCGCTGCTCTTCGCCGCTCTGGCCGAGGGGCGGGCGAGGAGGAGGAGGAGGAGGAGCGCGAGGCCGCGGCGGCTGCGCGGAACGGGCGGGCGGGCGAGCGGGCGAAGGTGGCGAGAGGCGGCGGGTGGGTGGGTCGCTGGTTTCCCTCACTGGCCGGCCGGCTCGCTCTTTTCCCTCTCAGGGCGCCGGGACTACGGCTCCCGGCAGGCCCCGCGCGGCGCCGCCGATACGGCTTCCGGTCCCTGAGCGGAAGCGGAGACGAGGAGGAAGGAAGGAAGCGCAGCCGGGGCTTTCGGCGGGGAGGGGCGAGAGGAGGGCGCTCGCGTCTCTCCAAGGCAACGGAGCACGCCAATGGGAGGCGGCGGGGGGCGGGGCTTGGAGGGGAAAGGCGGAAGGTGACGGGCAGGCCCGGAGAGAGAGAGGAGGAGGAGGAGGAGGAGGAGGCCGGTGCCGCCTCCGGGCCTCTGCCGGTGAGTGAGTGAGTGAGTGAGGCGCCCCTTCTCCTTCCCCCGGGACTCGCCTCCCCTCAGTCCCTCCGCTCTATCACCTCCCCCCCCCCCGCCTACCACTGTCTGGGCTTCACCTGCCGGGCTGCAGCCTGCTTCTCTTTTCCTCTTTCTTTTCCCTGCTCCTTTATTTATTTATTTCGCTTTATATCCTCCCCCCTTCCCCAAGGAGCGCGAGGCGGCGAGCGTGGGTTGGCCCCCCTCCCCCACCTCGTTTTTTTTTAAAAAAGTAATAATAATAATAATAATAATATTTTATTTATACCCCGCCCATCTTCCTGGGCTTCCCCAGCCACTCTGGGCGGCTTCCAAAAAATATTAAAATACTGTAATACATCAAACATTAAAAGCTTCCCTAAACAGGGCTGCCTTCAGATGTCTTCTAAAAGCCTGGTAGTAATAAAATGAAATAGAAGTCTGGTAGTAATAGCCCCCACAGCAGCAACAACAGCCACCCTGTGAGGTAGGCTGAGGCGGAGAGAAGGTTGCAGGTAAGGGCTGAGTTGGGTGTTGAACCCTCGCCCGTCTCAGGTCCCAAGGGCCCGACGCTCTTCCGACGCCACCCTGTCTCTCTCAGCAGTCTGGCAGGCAGAAATTTAGCAGGTCGATCGGCTCGAATCTGTTTTCGTATTTTAGCGTTTTTTATGTTGCAAAATATAGCTGCAATTCCCCCACCCCACCCCCCGTTTTTATTGTTTTATGTTTGCATAAACCACTTTGAGCTGAAGCAATTTTTTTTATACAATCAAGCAGCATATGAATTGTATCAAACAAACAAATAAACAAATTCCCCTTACTGGCATGAAGATAAGCAGTAACATTTAACGCTCGAACACTGTTACAGCCAGTTCAGGTGTATGTTGGAAGGTTCAGGAAACATAAAAAGAAGTACTGTACACAGTGCTGAGTCAAACTCTGGAACTGGCTCGTGTTGAAATGTTTGCTGTGCATCCTTCTTTCTTTGAGCTCAGGATTTTCCATGGCTTTAATTAAATTATGGTCCTTCTATGGTCCTAACAACTTTCTTTATATATTTATTGGTCCTGAGAAAAATTATGGTTCTGTGCATTTCTTTCAAACCCTGGAATCACTTTCCCCCCAGATTAAACATGCACCTGAAGTTGGAGGAGCTTGTTTTGATGGCTTCGTCCTGGATTGCAGTGCAGTGCCGCAATTCTTCCAGACCTTCAGAAATGGACGGGTCAGAAAGGGGAGTAACATGACGGTAAGAATCCTTAAGAATATTAAGCCTCTCACAGGAATGCCTTCTACGTCACATGCTATGGTTTATTTCTATAGAGCTTTTTGGCTCAAAGTCCCGCAATGTGGTGAACAACATTCTACAGTGGTACCTTGGTTTACAAACTTAATCCGTTTCGGCACTCCGTTGTTTTTTTTTTTTTTTTTTGTGCCAAAACCCGGGACCTCGGCACTCCGTTGTTAAACCAAAGCATTCTTAAACCAAGGCATGCTTTCCCATAGCAGCGGGGGACTCAATTTACAAATGGAACACACTCGTCAGGAAGTGGAACATGTTCTGCTTCCAAGGCAAAGTTCACAAACACCTACTTCCAGTTTTGCAGCGTTCTTAATCCAAGTTGTTCAAAAACTAAGCTGTTCTTTAACCAAGGTACCACTGTAATACAAAGCAAAGTTAAAATAAAAATGCATGGTAAATCAATACTATAAAGTGACACAAACACCAAATACCCATCAGCCACATCATGAACTCTACAGTGGTACCTCGGGTTAAGTACTTAATTCGTTCCGGAGGTCCGTTCTTAACCTGAAACTGTTCTTAACCTGAAGCACCACTTTAGCTAATGGGGCCTCCTGCTGCTGCTGTGCCGCCAGAGCACGATTTCTGTTCTCATCCTGAAGCAAAGTTCTTAACCCGAGGTACTATTTCTGGGTTAGCGGAGTCTGTAACCTGAAGCGTATGTAACCTGAAGCGTATGTAACCCGGTACCACTGTATTGAGCTGCATTCATGCCTTTTCCGTGGACACAGCTTCCCAGCGTTCCCCTTCTCACTTAGAAGCCACTTTAATTGGCATTTCCACCCTCACCCTGGCCAAGTTCTAATATCTCAGCTATTATCAAGCCTATCCTCAGTCAGTCACCCATGGGAAGTGCCCTCCCTCTCGTCACATCCTGAAGGAGAGACCAAAGGCAGGATACCCTTTTCTTTCACTCCCTTTGGAGCTACCCATCCCTTTATAAATCATACCAAAATAATGTATTCAAGCTGCAACGTGCGTCCAGAATGAACAGACAGACAGACACCGCAAAGGAGCAGTAGAGAGCAAAATCTACTGCCCCGTGGTGGTTCTTCACTTTCTCCTTTTAGTACTGCTGCTGCAGGGCAGCGAGGCTCATGTGCCTTCCCAATGCTGAGCATCACTTTCGGTGATTGAGAAGCCCAGGAAGCTCAGTGTGGGGTGAGTGTGGTGGCGGCGGCACAGGCCAATCTGATGCGCCTGCTATTGTGCCTGCACTGTGCTGAACTCTCCTCCCCACCTCTCAGGAACTGGCTGCCATGCCCATAGTTGGGAAGGCAGCTGAGTAACTTTGCCCGCTACCAGACCCTGCCCAGAGGTCTCCCTAACGGTCTTGGCATGCATTCGTACAGCCCATCACTATGCATGTTTACTCAGAAATCCATTGAGTTCAAGGGAAGTTAGTGCCAAGCAAGCAGGTTTCAGAGTTTGGGCAGATTCGTATGAGAGGATGCAGTCCTTCAGATAGCCTGATATGAGCAAATTGGAGCTTTAGGTTGTAGGCATGGTAATGGTCAACACTTTGCTGCAATTGGAATACCTCTTCTGTGAGTATTTTGTTGTGGATTTCAGTTCCTGCTTACCGTATATCTGTTACAATGAGAGATGTGTGAAGAGGAGTGTGGCAAAGCAGCAAGACTTATTTAAGTGAGAAACATGCAAACTCCACTCAGTGCTAATGAACATTCTTCATTTTTAATTTCATCAGCATGTGTGAAGTTTGCAGGAATCTTAATTTGAAACAGGTTTTCTTATTTTAAAAAGTTACAACAACCAAACAAACTAAAATACAACCGGAAAATAACAATAATGGGAACAAAACAGTAACCATATTATATACGCCAGCAAACCGCAGCAATATAGCAACATATTGTTTTGAGGCCTCCACCAGAAATGCCTGCCAGAATATAACTTGTTATATCTACAGTCATACTTCAAGTTGAATGTGCTTCGGGTTGAGTGCGTTTGAGTTGCGCTCCGCGGCAACCTGGAAGTAACGGAGCATGTTTCGCCGCTCACGCGCGCGCAGACACTCAAAATGACGTTACGCGCATGCGTGGAAGCGGCGAAACACAACCCGCGCAGATGCGCCATCACGTCTTGCGTTCCGTTCGGGATGTGAACGGGGCTTCGGAACGGATCCCGTTCGCATCCCGAGGTACCACTGTACTTAAAAGTGAGGGGAAAAGGGGCCCGATGAAGCACTCTTGGGAGCCACATTCTTGTTTTTCTGCCACATTTCAGGATTTTTGAAAAGTTATTCATACTATTACAATATAAATGAGTGCAGGCAATGCACCATGCTTATATACTTCGTGCTGAGTATTAGTTGCTGCTTTGCTATGCATAGTTAATAAATGCTAACCAGTAGCATTTAAATTGTTTTCAAAATTTGTAGAAATGGGACTTACCTTGTATCTTAATATTGTACCTTTCCCTTCCTGTTCCTCTCCATTCTGTCCTCACAGCAACACTCCCTAGAAAGGTTAGGCTGAGACAAGGTGAGAGGTTCAAGCTCATTCAGTGAGCTTCATAGCTGAGGATGGATTTGAACCCTGGTCTTGAAGGGCCTAGACTACCACACCGCCCACTGTGCCACAGGAGCTCTTGGTGCTTGGAAAACCTTTGAATTTTGTAGTATATTAAAGGCTAAGGCTGCAGTTCTAACCGGTTTTTGCAGGGAGTAAGATTCACAGAATTCAGTTGAACTTTCCTCCAAGTAACAGTGCTTAAGATCACATTGTAATGTTTTTATTTTTTATGAGCACGAGGTTTGCATATTGCCCTTCGTACAGATATATGCTATGGCAGTGATTCCAAAACTCTCTGAGTTCAATTTGGTTAGTATGTGTGTATAGAGGGAGTCTCTGACGAATGTGGTTTTTCCTGAATACAGGCAAGCACTTGGCTTGAGTATGTAGATGAAAAATTGTATACTGTATTCTTTAACTTCTAACCTTGCTTCTTTTCCCCTCCTGGAAATATAAAAGTTGTTTCAGCTTGTCCCTGTAACCTGAGAGATGAGGACAGGGTATCTGCCATTAACCTCATTTTCTAATGCGTTAAACATGAGTGTAAAGACTGAGAAAGAAAAGCCTTTGAATGCTGTAGTCAGCAGTTGGCAGCTTCTTGGGTCCGTGTAACACCTTGCCATTTAAAAAGCAGTAGAAGGTTGTCCAGGCACTGGGTCTTTTTGAAAAAGGGGTAAGAGGCCCACAAGTGAAGCAAGTATTCAGGGGTAAAATTAATGTATTTTCTGCAATAACTCTCCCATTCTACTGTGTATTCTGTAAAAAAGAGCTTGCTTAAAGCTTGAATGTTTGGGTTGGTTTCCAGGCTTTGATATGCCTGTCTCTTTCTGCTGGGATAGCTCAGTCTGTAGAGCCTCGAGACTTGTTTTCTGGGTTTTGGGTTGGAGCCCTGAATTGGGCAAAATATTTCTGCATTGCAGGTGGTTGGGTTACATTAACATAATGGATAAAGTATGAATTCTATGATTCTAATATGTCTTGTTTGGTTGGTTAAAATATTGATAAGGTCCCCCTTTGAGCTGCAGAGCCATTTTTCATTTTATTGGCAGATGCATAATATTCAGAAATTCAGGAGGAAATGCTTCTGGGGTAAGGCTCCACCTGCTGAATCCCTGCCTGTTGTGCAACACCTGGGAGACGCTGGAGCTGCGTGTTTTGTTAAGCCGCGGTTTGAAATCAGGCGCGCCTGGAACTAGGAAACATGCTCGTGAGAATGCAGCTCAGGACGCGTAGTACTGTAACAGCATTGACGTTGATTGGTAACTGCGGCGGCTACTGCGCAGGCGCCCGCTGGCGACGCTTGGGTTAAGGCTGGGCGCGCACGGCCCCGGTTGTGCGCATGCGTCTCCCTCCAGCTTCCCCCCACCTGCTCCGGCCTCGGAGGGTCGCGCGTTGGCGCATGAGCAGTAGCGACGCCCAGTGCTCACGTGGTAACAAGATGGCGAGGTGTGGTGGGGGGGGAAAGAGTCTGCGAGGCGCAGGCGCAGACGGCGGCGACCGCCCTCTATCGGCCGCGGCGGCCGCGCTCTGTCAGCCGCTCGAGGTTTTCGCCGAGTGTTTGGCGCGCGCGCGCGCTCGAGAGAGAGGAGGGAGCCTTGCTGCGACGGCCCGCTCTTGCGCGCATGCGTGCGCCGCGGCTGAGGCGCGGGCTGGGAGGGAAATATCTGGGCCGGGCGCGCGCGCGCCGTCTCGGGCGAGCTCGTATTGTCCCGGCCGGGAGTCCATGGAGAGTCCCGGACCGCCCTGAGGCGCTGAGGAGGCGGCGGCTGCTGAGGCGGAGCGGCCTGCCCCGAGGCGACGGCTCCCTTCATGGCGACGGCGGCTGCTGCTGCTGCTGCGACCGGGCCCGCCATGGCGGCGGCGGCGGCGGCTGCGCCTGAGGCGAGCGGCCCGCCGTGGCGGCCGCAGAGTCGGCGGCAGCGCCAGGCGGAAGCGCGGGCCCGGCAGGCCTCTCTGTGGGGCCGGGCGCGGAGCCTGTGCCGCCGCCTGCGGGCGCTGCAGGCCCGGCAGGTGGAGCGGCACGTCCGGCAGCAGCTGGCCGGGCTGGCGCGGAGCGTGGCCGGGCGGACGGGCTCCGAGGCGCCTTCTCCGCCGCCTCCTCCCGCGCTGGGCCCGGAGCTGCGGCAGCTGGCCGCCTCCGCCACCGCCCGCCTCCGCGCCGCCCAGCGCGCCTGCGACTCGGACGCCACCGACAGCGCCAGCGCCTGCTCGGCCTCGTCCGCTTCCTCGGGGTCGTCGTCGTCCTCGGCCTCCTCCTGCTCCTCGGCCTCGGACAGCGAGAGCGCCGAGCCGCCGCCGACGGAGCGCCCCGCCAACGTGGGGTGAGTTGCCCGGGGAGGCGGGAGGGGAGGCGGCCTTGGAGGAAGCAGAAGGCGCCCGCTCCAACTTCCTCGTTTCCCAAGGGGGCTTCCTCCTCACAGCAACCCCGTGAGGTAGGCCGTCTTGCTTCCCGTTGCCCAGATGGGGAGCCCGAGCAGCTCCCTTTGGGGCTGCGCCTAGTTCGTTCCTCGCGCCAGAAGTCTCTGGCCAAGGGCTGAGGCAACTCTTGCGCAACGCCTCCCTCTTTCCCTGCATTTCTGGCCAGTTGTGGGAGATGTCGTGGCCATATGGTGTGTGGATCGCGGGTTGAAGGCGCCATGTGCTTGGGATGCTACCGCAGTAAGTAGTGGTTTCCACGTGGACAGAAGGGGTAGGAGTCGAACTCAGGCCACCCCCGGAATGTTTAAAGGCGGCACAGGGCTGTATACCACTTAACATTATCAGACAAGGATGGGGAAGGCCCTGGTTCAAATTCCCCCTCAGATGTGAAGTTAACCGGGTAACCATGGGTGAGTCATGCCTGAACTAAAGAAGCAGGGTTGTTGTGTGGATAAAATGGAGCAACGAAATGCCATGCCTTGAGCTACTTGGTGTAAGGGGCGGGGTAAGAAAGAATGAATCTGTTGGCTCAGTGGCAGCTTTGACCTGTATGCAGGTAAGGAACTTAGAGCTGGTCCTTAATTACGATCACTCCTTTTGTGGCTGAGTGTCAGGTTGCTTTGGTAATGTCTGTAGGAGACTTCTTTGTTAAAAAAAATATATTTTTTTTGTTATTGTCTGTACTGTGCTTTCCTTCCCGAATGCTGCTTGAGTGACTAACAAGAAAAACAGAAACAAAAGCTGGTGGGGAAAAAGCTAGAAACAAAAGCTGGTGGGGAAAAACAACAACTGAGCAAGATGACAAGATTGAAATAGACAATTATGTGGGCCAAGCAAATGATGCAGTTATTTCCAATGCCAACTGAATCGTTTGTTTTGAGAGACAAGGCAACATTGGCATGAGAAATAGCACAATAGTCACATGGCACTTGCTGTTGTTTCTTAGGATTGGGAAGCAGTTCCCACATGGTGAAAAGGTCTAAGTCATCCTTGCAGCAAGCTTTGTGAAAGAGTATTGGTTCTGTTCGTTCTTTGGAAACAATGAAACTGAAGGTGAAAGACAATATGCTGCATGTCACTACAGACTAGTAGTGTCGGAGGTAATATATATTATCTGAGGTTATTACCCAGAATATGCAGCTCCTGCCTTCAGAGAACAAGATTTGAGGGATAGCCTAGGTTACATAGGAAACCTCTGCCTTAACAATCAGGGTGTCTGCAGTAATTTTTCCAGAGTGTAGCAGTGAGCAGGTTAGGTAAAGGTAAAGGAACCCCTGACCGTTAGATCCAGTCGCGGACGACTCTGGTGTTGCGGCGCTCATCTTGCTTTATTGACCGAGGGAGCTGGCGTACAGCTTCCGGGTCATGTGGCCAGCATGACTAAGCCGCTTCTGGTGAACCAGAGCAGCACACGGAAACGCTGTTTACCTTCCCGCCGGAGTGGTACCTATTTATCTACTTGCACTTTGACGTGCTTTCGAACTGCTAGGTTGGCAGGAGCTGGGACCAGCAGCGGGCGGGGATTCGAACTGCCGACCTTTTGATTGGCAAGCCCTAGGCTCTGCGGTTTAGACCACAGCGCCACCAGCGTCTCTTAGTGAGCAGGTTAGTTGTCACAAAAAATAACACCAATCCCTGCACATTTTGCACCATATCTCAGGTTTTTAAAAAAGTGAAATATTGGCATTATGGTTCTTAATCTCCTCTTTCCCCTTCCCTTCCCCAATGGAAGCAGGAACAATATTTTCTGGGTATTTCAGATAAATTTCCTTTGTTCACATTCTTGAAGGAATTGGAAAACTCTTTGCATGGAACCTTGCCTGCCTCAGTTTTTTGAAGTTTTTCAAGAAAGTTGGTCGTTCTTGTTCAAGTGCCTGGGGCCACTAACACTTGTGGCTAATAAACAAACAACAAGCACCATAAAATAAAATTAAAAAAACACAGCTGCAGTTATCAATCTAGTACAAATTATGGGCAGGAAAAAGCCAGATTTGGTTTGAAGCTATAGACTCTACCAGGTGGGCCTGCCTTGAGAGGACATTCCACAGTGTTGACTTAGCATCACAGCTGGAAAGGCTCTGCTGCATATGAGTGTCTGGGATGCTGATGACCAGAGTTTACAGGATAATGTAAAGAGAAGGTGGTCTTTTTGGTTCTTAGTCCCCAGTGTGTTGAGGATTTTAAAAGTCTTCCCATGGCAGCAGAAGTACGGACTGGCAGTAGCTCAGTGGTAGACCATCTTCTTTGCTCAGTATAGGCAATGTTGAACTAGATCGGCCAGTGGTCTGACTCTGTATAAGCCAAGCTTCTGTGTTGCATAAGAACCTAAGAGCCCTGCTGGATCCAACCAAAGCCCCATCTAGCCCAACATCCTGTTCTCAGAGGCTTGTGGGAAGCCAGCAAGCAGTGCATGAAGACATAGCACTCTCCCCACTTGTGATTTCCAGCAACTGGTATTCAGAGGCATATAGTTTCCAATACCAGAGGTAATATACCGCGAACCTCTCTTAAACCCATCCAAATTGGTGGCAATTGCAACATCGTGTGGTAGCGAATTCCATACTTGCCTGTGTGCTGTGTTAAGAGTTTTCTAGTTAATTATTGGTTTTATTATAGTGCATTGTGCAGAGAATCTTGGTTATGGGTGATTCAGAAATAAAGAATACAAGCAATTTAAATAGATTATCTACTTTTTTTTTTTAGCTTATTGTAAATCAAGCAGAATTTGAGTTACTGACTGACCGAGTCCAATGAGCAACTTGCTTGTAGTGTTCTGTATCAGTTGAAGCTTCAGAACACCTTTAAGGCTAGCATCATGAAGAGTGCATTATAATAATTAGGTAACTAGAGTACATAGAAAAGGTGTAGTTAGCGAGCCCACTGGAAGATTCCAATCCTTTCCTTGCATGTTCCTTGAATTGAAAGAGAGGAAATCCAATAGCTCGCAGTTTACTAAGAGTTCTTTCCTCTTGTCATTGCAGCAGGCACTAAACTGATCAGGCACTAAACAAGTTAATGATAGTTTGCATGATCAATAACCCCTCAAGACAAAGTCAATCAGTATAATGAATAACACTCACTTGGTAGCACTGATAGTAGTTGATTAGAATCAGGTTCTCCCAGGTATGAATTCTACTTTCTTTCCATTTGTTTATTAAGTTTGCTCTGTGCTGATGATGATCTGATTGTCCTGAAGTCTTTGCACAGGACAGAGATGGGTTATCAAATGCCACAGCTTCAGAAAGTAACCCTACTTTTTGGCATACTTTAGGGTTTCGTGTGTGTAGCTGTAGTGCGACACATTAATCTGGCAGGTGTCTGTTCCAGAGGAAAGAAAGGGCATTTGTGGCATCCTCTCTCTTTTGTGAGAACCTTAATCATCTATACCTGAGCAGCATGCACATGTGAGAGACTCAAAATCATACAACTAAGCAAAAATAAGTCTTCTTGGAAAAGGTTGATGATCCAAAAGTGGTGGAAAAACCTTGCGTTTGGCCAAGTGATTTGAGTTTGATGTATCCTGATGGCAAGTAATGTGTAGTGTACACATACTGAGTTTGAACCTGGAATACCTTGGTGGCATTGAGTACATTGTTAACTTGGAATTTAATGTCTCATAAGGCTCCTGTGTTGATTTAAAAACCCCAAGAAACTGAAACAGCCTCTGTGTTTGTGTGTCGTGTAACTATTAGCAATTATTAATCGGTTGATGTTTTGGCTGAAGAAGATAGACAAATTTGAGGAAGTAGTTTCTGCTTTTGCCGCTTTAATTGCACAAAGCACCTTCCTGTTAAACTTCTTATTTGGGATAAGTGGCTTGGACTCATGTATAGAACCATTTGCCACTCAGGGGCACAGTAGCTCAGTATTCTGAATACAAGCCTGACCTGATTAATTTCAGTCTGAAATGGCAAGCTTCATATCTCAGTGGTACAGCACATTTTCTTTGCATACAATAGGTCCCAGATTCAGTCCCCAGCATCTCCAGGGAGGGCTGGGAAAGGTTCATTTCCGAAAGCCTGAAGAGCTACTGTCAATCAGTGTAGACAGTCCTGAGCTACATAGACCAATATGGTGTGACATGGGAGTTTCCTTTGTTCTGCTGCACATTATTTCTTGAATGATATTAAGCTGAGCTTTACTATTAGTTTCATTTTAGTAGGCTGGAAGTTAGCCTTGAAGCAAATGATGTTGTCTGGATCTATCTAGTTCTTAATTTATATAGCATCTAGTTGGTGCTTTATAAATAAAGGTCTTGAAAAAATAATCTGTATAGCATACAGAAGTTACTTGCAGCTAAGTTACCATCCACCTTACTATTATGTTCCAGTTTGTTGTGGTTCTCAGAGCTTGCTTCTGTACAGTAAAAGTGTGTTTCTTTGGAGTAATGGCATTAACTCTTCTACAGCAAGTTACATTTCTCGATATCTTTTCAGAGCAGCTAGAGAATATTATTGTTTCAGGTTATATATTCTGCAGTCATTCACTGCTAACTTAAAATCATATTCCTTTGTATGTAGCAGGATATGTTCTTAGTGGTTATGTCTGCACATTGCATTCATGTTTAGCTATGGTTGAGCATGAATGAGTAGTGTGCTTGTTACCTGCTTCGTTCCTCCCCCACTGCTATCATCTGAATTGGGCTTGTGGTTTGTGGAAAGCAAAGAATGAAGCTTGGCTGCCGATCATGGTTTGGAGAGAAACAAACCATGAGCCTCCGTTTGGATAACAGAATAAGCAAACACTTGTGGTTTAGAGATATGAAGATGCAGGAAAAACCTTTCCATCCCCTCATCCCAGGCCTTCACATCTCTAAGTTGGTTGCTCTTGGTGTATCCAGGAGTGGAGGAGGTACAAAGTGGGCACACAAAGAAGGGCCTCAGGATGATTGCGGGGTCCAAGTTGGATTAAGTGCGTAATATTTGCAAACATAAGGTGACTAACATAAGCAAACCATAGCCATGTATCCTGAGGAACAGACCCTTTACCAGCTGCAGTGGTTAGCAGTTGGCTTCTGGTGTCAATTCAAGATGCTGTTTTTGAGCTTTTAAAGTTCTAGAGATCTGAGACCAGAGGAATCACTTAGGAATGACTAATGAGCCTCCCCAGAAACTTACTTTCAAGAGTTGCTCTGCTGCCTCCCCCTATCCCCAGGAATCTGAACCAAGTGGGCACCAGAGAGTGGGCTGTTTTATTTTTGGCACCCAGAAGTAAGTTAGGCTGTACTGTTGCTCCGTTTTAGGTGAGAAGTGAAACTTGCATTTCAGCAGACTCTTTCAGGATATAGCTTTTAAGGATGTATCACTGCTTCAAAACTCTTTTTGCTTTTTCTTTATTTGTAAGCCGCTTTGATTGAAATTTAGAAAGGTAGAATAGAAATTCCATTATTTAAAGTAAGCCACTGTGTGCAGATGTAAAAAGAAATGCAGATAAGTCAACAAGAGAGTTAGATGACAAAGGACAAATGTGTCATAAGCTTAAGGAGCCAAAAATGTAGAAAAGGCAACCCATGTATTACAGTTAAGATAATACAGTCCAAATCTTAAGTCGGTCAGTCTAGGAAGTTGCAAAGCAGCTAGAATTCCAAATCACATTTCTGGCTTGCTCCATTTAAGGGTGTATTTATTTGCTGTTTACCAATTTAGAAGATGCTGTAATCTGAATTGAGTTTTTCATGTCCTCATGGAAGTCTGTTGTATCACTCGGAGTGAGTCATTACAGAAAGTGAAAAGGTTTGTTTGTCTTAACCTGTATTTAGTGTCACAGTTCACAGAAGACTGTTTTCTAGGAACATTTCTGGCAACTGGATGCATGCACAGGAAAAAACTACATTGGGTTACAAAACAGAATAATGATTTGTGTATTGCCAGTCCCATTTTTAATTTGAGTTTATTTTTTTCTTTTAGATCTCATTCTGGATATACTAGCTTTGTTTCATAATTTTTCTTGACTAGTTTTAAACTAATATAGGAAGTAAAATTATGTTCAGGACAGGTTAGTGAGAGGCTGACAATACTGGAGGATGCTGTTCACTTCCAGCCATAATTGCTGCTAGTCAGGTGAGTGAAATGCTGCATGATAGATAGGCTCTGATAAATGATCCCAGTCTACAGACAAATGGATGGGAAGAAAGGGGGGGGGGGAGGAAATGCTGGCACCAGTTCTTAAAATTACAGTTCAACCACCTAGGATGGAAACCATTAAAGGGAATTTGAACAAAGTGACGGATGTGGGAGAAGCAGAGCCAAAAGGCATCTAGACACCCAGCAGAGCTAATGGAATAGCTGGTGAAACTACATTGAATGCTTTCATATTTAGTAACTAGAGAGTTGAGGTTGTTGAGCAGAAGGGAAGGATACTATGTCCTTCGCCAGAAGACGAAATGACCATTGAGAAGATCTCCACAAGTCAGCCTGGTCCCATTCATTGGTCAGTGATCAAGCAACTCCAGAGAGCTGCTTCAGTATTTGGGGTGGGCAGATAAGTTATGTTTTGAAATAGAAATGTGGTGAGTAAGAAGCTGGGGTGGGTGCCTTCCTCTGCTTGCTTTGGGTGGTAATATCCAGTAAGCGACCTTCAGTTGATTGAATGCATCCTTCAGTGGAATGGGGAGAGAGGCTGCTTTTAGCCATTCCTCTTTCCCCACAGCTTCCATGCAAGTCACCTCTTGAGGGTTAGGCTTCCTCTTGAAACACCAGAAATAAATTGTCTCATCTGAGAAGCGATAATGAAATAGCATTTTGCTATCTTTGTCAATAAGCACCCCCTATACTATCCAGCTGACATCACCTTGTCAACAAAGGTCCGTATAGTAAAAGCTCTGGTTTTCCCAGTAGTGATGTATGGAAGTGAGAGCTGGACCATAAAGAAGGCTGATCGCCGAAGAATTGACGCTTTTGAATTATGGTGCTGGAGGAGACTCTTCAGAGTCCCATGGACTGCAAGATGATCAAACGCATCCATTCTTAAGGAAATCAGCCCTGAGTGCTCACTGGAAGGACAGATCGTGAAGCTGAGGCTCCAATACTTTGGCCACCTCATGAGAAGAGAAGACTCACTGGAAAAGACCCTGATGTTGGGAAAGATGGAGGGCACAAGGAGAAGGGGACGACAGAGGACGAGATGGTTAGACAGTGTTCTCGAAGCTACAAACATGAATCTGACCAAACTGCGGATGGCAGTGGAAGACAGAAGTGCCTGGCGTGCTCTGGTCTATGGGGTCACGAAGAGTCGGACACGACTGAACGACTAAACAACAACAACATACTATCCAGCAGTTACTACTACTTCTTTGGTGATCATTCGTAGCCGAGTAAGATTGTCTTTCATGAACACAGTCTTAATGTTGTGTCTGCAAGTGGCTGTGGAGGCAAATTCTGGATCCACACGTCAATCCACAGTGAGGACATAGGTTTCTGGGTGGGAGTTGATCAAGATGAGGATTTGCCAAACATGGCTTCCTCTTAGCTCATTTCTACCTCTTGTCCTGAGTTCATGCTTCTTCAATGTCCATGACGCCTTTGGTAGAGGCTTTTATCCAATCGGAGCACTCGCAGGCCGGTGTTTCCCAATTATCCATGCTTATACTGCATTTTTAAAAGATTTGCCTTGAGAGCGTCTTTAAACCTCTTTTGTTGTCCACCAGTATTTTACTTTCCATTTTTAAGTTCGGAATAGAGTAGTTGCTTTGGAAGACGATAATCAGGCATCCGCACAACAGTCCAGCGAAGTTGATGTTGAAGAATCATTGCTTTGAGACTGGTGATCTTTGCTTCTTCCAGTACGCTGACATTAGTTCGCCTGTCCTCCCAAGTGATACGCACATTTTTTCTGAGACACCATTGATGGAATCTTCTGAGGAGTTGAAGTTTATAAGTGGTCCATGTTTCACAAGCGTACCGTAAAGTTGGTGGTGCAGTAGCTTTGTAAACCAGCATTTTGGATGATGTCCATTTTGTGGATGTCTTGATCCTCAAACACTCTTGTGCTTCAATTGGGAGAAAACTGCACTTGCAGAGCTCAAACGATGCAGGATTTCCACATCTACAGCCCTTGTGGAGGGATAACTGCCCAGGTAGGAAAAGTGATCAACACTGTCCAACATCACATCGTTAAGCTGGATTTGTGGTGCTGCAGAGGGGGTTGTTTTGTGCTTGTTGGTGCAGCACTTTGGGGGTTTTATTGGTTATATTGAGGAATAGACTAAGCTTCTCTATAAGCTTCTGTGAAGGTATTTAGGATGGTTTGGAGGTTATCCTGTGAGTGTGCACACACTACATTGTCATCAGCATTTTGCAGCTCTATGACGGAAGTTATGGTAGCCTTACTCTTTGCTTTCTATTGTTTACTAGCCTGGTCTTCACTCTGGAGAGAAACGGGGAGAAGAGCGACTTCTTTTTATGAGCAAAAAGCAGATTACTTAAAAACGAAAGTTTGCTGCTGCTTTCTTTTTTAATATAGCAGAGAAGTGGCCTCCCCCACAGATACCAGAGTTAGTGACCTTAGGCATTTGTTGCTTGGGGTTGGGTGGGAGGATTGTGTGTAAAACTGCCTAAATTCAGCCTGTGCAATGATGATGTTAGGAAAATATATCTTCCTGTGTCAAAGAGACAGGATCCCAGGGTTTACTAGGAACAGATGAACCATTCCGCCCCCGCCCCCCCATGGGGATTTCTGTTTTCGTTTATGCGGTTCGTTAACCTTAGTTTAATTTTCAGGCACAGTGCATTGGCTTTCATTTGCTCCTCTGAAGGTTCAGAATTCTCCTTATCTACATCTTATCTGGCTGATTAGAAGGTTTCAGTTGTGGATTAATGGTGTGGGAACGATGTCCTAGTTTGAGTTCTTTATATAATGAAATGTGGAAGAGAGTTACAGGTGAAAGGAGATGACCTTTTATTTTGTTGAGTGTGTTTGAAATGTTTATCCATCTGACTGGAAAACTCTCTTCGGTTTACCAGAATAATAAAGACAGGCACGTAGGAGATCACTTTACTGCAGTAGTTAGGTCATTGGCCCAACTAGCTCAAAATTGTCTGCTTTGGGGGTAGGGGCACCATTTCAGTCTTGAGGGCTCCATTCTCTCATGGGCAACCTTCCAGAGGCTGTGCACTTGTGGAGAGCAGGGCGAGAGGTTAAAGTGAGTGGAACAATGGGTGTAGCTTTTTTCTTGGCTGAGGTAGGCAACATTGGAGCCGTGCAAAAGTCAAGAGGCTTCTGTGTGCACAGAAAATTGCTTTCTTGGGAAAGCAAGAGGTACTTTCATAACAATCAGGAATGGTACAGAGCAGAGCCAGTCAGGGGTTGTAACCTGAGAGGGTCCCAAGAGACCGGTTTGGAGACCTGTATTTGAGCCTGCAGTTTCCCACTCCTACTCTGACTGGCAGAGACTGCCCAAGTTTTCAGGCTGGTTTTTCACATTCCTACTGGAGAGATGCTGCAGAATGAATGAACTAAGGACTGTCTGAATGCAAAACATTACTGAACTATGGTCCTTCCCTAATATATTTGCTTGATTCAGGTATTACAGTGGTGCCTCGCAAGACAAAATTAATTCGTTTTGCGAGTTTTTTTGTTCTGCGAGTTTTTTCGTCTTGCGAAGCACGGTTTCCCATAGGAAATGCATTGACGGTTTCCCATAGGAATGCATTGAAAAAGGCTATGGATAAAGCTCTTGTTTGTCCTTGAAGGTTTTCATGGAGCATGCTTTCTAGTACAAAGGTTTGGGGTGTGCCGGTAATTTGCCAAATTGTTTTAGTTTCCATTACAGTAAACTTACAGTTCAGAAGGTGCTATCCAATGCGCTTCTGGCACAATAAACCAGTTAGTCTCTAAGGTGTTACTAGGCTATTTACTATTCAGATGTGTTCTATTTCAAGATTGAATAATAGTGATTCATATTTTGGAGTAGGACTGGGCAGAAAATAGGTTGAGATCTAGTAGATCTTGGGGCAATTTGCAACGTTTTAGCAACAGCAGCTGCTGAGAGGCTTAGAAAAATATAAATTAGCCTTCTTTGAATAAAGCAAGCATGGAGGAAAAGCAAGCATTAATATTTGTGTGAATCTTTCTCCAAGGCTTCTGAGCCCAGTTCTGACAGAGCTTAGTCTGTTCCTTATTTCTGAGTTTACAGAAGCCCCCCTCCCAGGACTTGATGTTCTGGTTTCAGTTGATGAACCACAAAAGTTCTAGACAAAACAAACAAAAACAAAGTACATCCATCAAGTCTGAAGTTGGCTCGCCCCGACTTCAGGCTTGATGGATTTAGAAAAACATTTTCATACCTGGGAAATCAAAGTTGGCACAAAGAAATACAGTATATAATTTAAAAGCACAGTCCTTGCCGTTTCTACTCATAAGTAAGCACAGCTGAAATCAGTGGGACTTACTTTCTGTTGTATGTGTAGGATTCCAGCCTAAATGTCAGTGACAGGGAGGAAAAAGATGAAAGACCTCCCGATTGCAGCCATGGGGGACAGGCACAGCAGTAGTATTAAATGTGTCTTGTCTGAGCGGCGGAATTTCTCTCTTCAGTGATCTCAGTCCTATTGCATCTCTGTATCAAATGTAGTTGGGAAAAGTGATTATTGTTCCAAATTTCAGCACAAGCTCATTTGATGAGTGTGAAGTGGTTAACTCAGAAATGTCTCCTTGTGCCATTTACAGATGGATGGAATTCTGTGGATACACATTTTCTGATTTACTGGTGCCATTTTTTAGCATGTGTTCTTCTGATTATTCCTTCTCAAATTCTGTTCACATTTGCTTATGTGAGCATGGTTTCAATCAGTAATATTGCATAATGCAGCAACTTCTTGTACTGTTTGTTCCTACACGGTTATCTAAGACTTTGAAATCATATATATGAATACTATGATAGTCACCAACGTGGAAGCGAGTCTGCTTCTTTGAGTTAGCTAGGTCTTACTGTTTTAAGTACGGGTGCTGTTGAGGCACATTCTTGCTCACGAAGCTGTAGTTATTCAGGCTGTGTTGACTGCGCTTCTGCTTGATCACCAGTATTGTAGTATCGTTCTGTGTCTTTTGCAGACCTAGTTGATTTAGCACTCGCAAATAAAATGAAGACCTGGCTTAGCTCAGTTCCAGTAACCTAGAGGTCATTCCAGGGCTATGGAAATCAAATGTTAATAGGCTGAAAGAGCTGTCTGCCATATAAGTATAATACTAACTCATAAAAGGAGCAGATGCATAGATTAGATGGCTTTAGGACACCCACAAAATGTGCATGTTGTGCTTATTCTAATTCTCCCTTCTGTTGATGGTTCTGTTTTATGAGCTGTGCTGAAGAGCCCTCTTGGATTATGGTGAAGTTTTTGATAAATTGTATTCCAAGATGCTAGGTCATTTACAGCATCATGAGGGGAGGAAATGCAGTATGTTCAAAACAGTTGCATTGCCTTCTCCTCAAAATACTTTCTCCAGCCAGGTTGACATGAGAGATGTGCTCCCTCCATACCTTTTTAAATGGACAGTCAAATAGTTACCAACCATGAATTTCTTAACAGCAGTAATACATCATTATGTTAAATTCACATGTCATCTTCAAGAAGACTTGAAATGCAGTCCCTCCAATTAAAAGGTAAAGGGACCCCTGACCGTTAAGTCGAGTGGCGGACAACTCTGGGGTTGCCGTGCTCATCTCGCTTTACTGGCTGAGGGACCCGGCGTTTGTCTGCAGACAGTTTATCCGGGTCATGTGGCCAGCATGACTAAGCCTCTTCTGGCAAACCAGAGCAGCGCATGGAGACACTGTTTACCTTCCCGCTAGAGCGGTAGCTATTTATCTACTTGCACTTTGCCGTGCTTTTGAACTGCTAGGTTGGCAGGAGCTGGGACTGAGCAATGGGAGCTCACCCCGTCACGGGGATTCGAAAAGAAGCTTGCTATTTTTCCAGAAGTCTGGAATCCTCAGGCAGAGGGTGCCCAGCCCTAAGTGAAAATTATTCTCATGTGGGTTCTGCCAGCCGTCAGGATAGAGTGTCACATCTTGCCCCTGCTTTTTCTATCTGACAACCCAGTTATTCAGTTAAATCTGGACTACCATTTAATATATGCATTCTTGACTTTTTGCAATTCTTTACGATATTTGACCCATGATAAAGGCATAGCGAGACAGCTATCAATGTGGCATTTTAATACAGCAAAGTGTTCTAATAGCAATTGCGTATCTGAAAAGCACTAACAGTTTTATAATTAACACTTACATAGGATAAAACAGTTACTCATCTTAAAGAAGAATAGTGATGATGCAGAAGGTGTGATATTCTTATGTTTTGACACCATTAGTGTACACAGCGTTTCAGAGGAGCAAAAATAATAATTATCTGAGTAGTTTTGCAGCTTGCTTGATAGATAGCCAGAAAATCATGTGTTCTGTGGCCCCAATAAAATAATGCTCACACCCTTTCATAGATGGTTGGCATGGTTGTAGTTACTTTCGTGTGGTATAGTCATTGGTTCAGGGCCATTGAATATAGTAACATGCAGGAGAGGAGCTATGATATAACTTGATCCCCCAATGAAGGAAGCTTGGAAACAACCACATTTAAAATTTCTTGGATGTTTAATTTTTTGAGGTCACTTCTTGACTGAACAAAACAATGGACTGATTCTCAACCATCTCCCCCCCCCCCCCCCAGGTTTGGTATGTGTTATTTTGATTTAAAAGTCTGTAGTCTAGTGAACAATTTTGGCTAAGTAATGTTGCTTTTTTACTTGTTTGCAATTCCAAAGAAGGCTTGAAAAGCCTGGGTCTCGCTTTTTATTCCTTGTTGCTACGTTAAGTTGGAGGTGGATCTAAGTGCTTTGTAGCTAGATACCCCTCATTCTGCCTTTACTGTTCAAAGAAAAAGACATCTAGGTGCCTTCTATAATTTACTTTTTATAGGAGCAAGGTGACAGAAATATTGGGGTCGCTTCTGCATGCTAGATCAGAAAGAGCTTCCATCTGGTTTAACATTCTGCTTCCAACAGTGGCAAACTGGATGCTTGCAGGCAGTGGCACAAAGGCAGTAACTCTCTGTTATGTCACCAGCGTTTGCCATTCATTAACATAACAGCATCTGAAAATGGAGGTTCTGTTTAGCTTTAATAGCAGCACTAAATAGACCCTTAAGAAAAAGAGTCCTTGTGGATCGGATAGAGGGTCCGTTTATTTCCCACAGTGGCTAACTAGCGCTTTGGGAAATTCACAGAAGGCCGATCTAAAATGGTGACTGTGACCACATTCTATAGTAATGAACACCATAGTTTTGTTACGGAAATGACATGTGGGGAGCACATCTTTAAAGTTATTTCAGGGCTACAAATATTATGCCTGAATGTATCCTTACGACTTGACAGCTCAGGGAAGATACTTGGCTTTATAAATTTATAGAAAATCCATACTTTAACCAACTCTCCTCATTCCAACGCCATTTTAACCATTAAAGAAAGGTGAATTTGGGCTCCACCTCCCCCAATGAACCAAGAAGCAGGAAGTCACGTAAGCAGCAGGAACAGGGCATCTTGCCATAATTCCCCAAGTGTGAGACAGGGCCCCCAACCCAGGGAGTGACCAAAGGGGACACAATAGATGTCCACCGAAGCAGTTTAGCAAGTCAGGTGTTCTGAAGGCCCATCTCCAGACAAGTCTCCTGAGGGCAAGGATATGTAAAGAGTTTTATTGTTCTTTCGGTGATGGGTACTTAAGAGGTGTTGGGAAAGGTGTCTGATAAAGTAACCTAATGTTGAACTTCTGTAACCCTTGTCTACCCCTCCAATTTGTGACATGCTAGTGATTTAGTGATGATGTATCAATAATGCCTCTCGAAGTGTATTCTGGGGGAAAGAGGGAAGTTTTAAAAGAGGATGTCACCCCATGCTGGGGGTTCTTACTCCTTTGGGCGCCTGTTGCGCAACAATAAAGACCATGGTCTACTGACCGCTGTTTTGCTCCAAATTACTTGGCTGGAACTTTCGTCTTTTACTGACCACATAGACCCATGGGGGACTTGCACCCCGACAAGCTGGGCTGTTGAGTAGTCTCTCACCCCGGAATTTTTTTTCCTTTAACAGTCTTAATAGCTAGAATTTGGCACCAGTGATTTCATAGGTTGTTGTACTAACAACATGCCAATGCTTGTTTTTCAGACGACGCCTAGCAGAGCGCCAGTGGGCAATGGAAAGAGCGGCCATTATATGTCGATGGACATGGCTGCAGGCTCAGGTTTCTGACTTGGAATATCGTATAAGGCAGCAGACTGATGTTTACAAGCAGCTCCGTGCCAATAAGGTAGGCCAGCTTTCTTCTTTTGAGAAGTATCTCTTTCATTCTCTAACCTCTTATTCAGGAACGATACCAAGGTTTGGATCACAGTTTATTTTGGGAGTTCAGGAGCAGGTTGACTATGATGTAGTTAATGCACGCTGTAAGGCAAGGCCCTCACTGTGGTATAATTAGAGCTGCAAGTTGCAGCTGGGCTTTGTGGCTAGCCATTATTATTTTTTAGCCTGTTGTGATGTCCAATTCCGCCTCAGGTCTTCCTGCAACTGTATGATTTTTAAAGCAATCAGAATTATGTTAATAACTGGGCACATGGAATATTTCTACACTGGTGTTGAAGAAGTGGACAACACGGGACATTTAGAAAGCTGTCTGAGCCCCGGTGAAACAAACAGTGGTGGTTATCTGGGTCAGTCTGCTTCTGTCTGGGACCTGATTAAGGGCATTTACTGGCTGCAGCTCTGTTTGCGCTAACAGGCAAAGCTACAGGAAGTTTATCTAAAAGCAGATATCCTGCATGCCCCCTACTGCTACCAAACATTTTTGCTTATGGAAGATTTAGGGAGGCAGGAAGGGAAAGATCTTGACTGAATAAAAATCTGTCAACTGTGCAATCCTTCATGTGCATGGATTAGCAAAATATTAGGGGCACTGCAGCCAAACAGCTTTGTAAGTCCCAGCCCCATTTTTGCTATCTTTGATAAATAATAAACAAATATAAAGTAATTCAGTAGTAGTAACAATAATAATTTATATGCCACTGGGTTTCCTCAAAAAATAGTAAAAGAATAATACAACATCACACACTAAAAACTTCCCTGAACAGGGCTGCCTTTCAGATGTCTTAAAAATCACACGTGAATAATGTCCTTTTTTATTCTTTAGGGCCCTGTTGTCTTGGGTGATCTCCAGCACGAGGATGTGATGAGACAACAGAGTCGTCTAGGTTCTGCAGCTGTGGTGAACTCCAGGAAAAATAAAATACTGCCGCCACCCTCCTCCCACCTGAAGGTGCCTACTGGGGACAGGCAGTGTGACTTGTCTCCCCGTATCCCTTCCTACCTCCTGCAGAATGCAGAGAAACAGGTCAGTGTATAAACCGTGGCAGTAGACTCCTTTTGTGCAAAGATATTGCTTAACAATGTGTGCTCCAGTCTTTAAAATCTGCATTGCCTTGGGTTGAGGCTTGAAATAACTCATGTGCTTGCTTGATGGGTGTCTAGAAATGTAATGCGGTTTTTAAAAAAAAATCCTGTAGATGTACAGGGTGAGTATAAGTGACTAAATTGGTGCTGTTTTCTAATGAAAGCAGGATTTGGATTTCCACCCCACACCTGCATTAGAAAAATTGCTAAAAAGTCTTGGTGGATACTGTATTCACAAACAACTTCTCTTCATTCATCTGGCCTTCCTTTTACCAGATATTATGTCCCAGATAAAACAGAAATGGAATCTTAAGTTTTATTTGTGATATAGTCCCCTGGGGGAGTGTTCTTGAAAGGGCTTACATGGGTGAGGCTCCTGGGAAATTTTGCTCTTGACCTTGGAGGAGGCAGATTTAAATTTGTGTTCTTGGTGGAGGGGCTGCATAGAGTGGGGGTCTGCTTCTCTTGCTAAATACAATAAAAAGGATATAATTATAAAAAAAGTTCTGGACAAACAGTGATAGATTTCATCTTAAGAGGCTTTTCCCCAGTGGCATCTTTTAAACAGATTTTATACCTTTACAAAGTGTAAAGCCTGCTGCTTTTGTAATAATATGGTGACTACTTTTTAAAAGCAGTGAAACGAAGGCTGAGAAACTTGTCCCAGGACAACTCATAAATAGGAGACTGAACTGGGGTTTGAACTAGGAAGTAACAGTTTTCCCAATAACTTACACTGTTCTTTCCATACTGTATTAGCTTTCTGGGGAATGGTAGGTATTCTCTTATAGCTCCTGAGCACATGATATCCAGAGTTTACCTCATTTCTTCTGAGACATCTTTTGATAGTCACTGATTTTCACCATGTGCTCATTTTTCATTTGGATTTCTCAGCTGCAGTGCCTGATGGCTTTAGGGATCCTGGTAATTCTGTTTCTCTAATTGCCTTTATTGCTCTTGCCCTGCAAACTTCCAGTTCTTACTCATTCATCCTGCCATATCTTGCACAGAGACCTAGAATTCTTTTTTTGTTTGTTTGTTTTTTAAGGCGTTTATTAGTTTTCCAATAAAAACATCCAATTAACATATCAAATCAGATCCAATAAAAATAAAAAACTAAAATAAAAAAAGGTCCAATTGTCTTCCAAATTGTAATAATTTTGTTTTGACTTCCCACGGTCTGAATTTCGAAGCGCATTCAACATCATAGTCCTGCAGGACTGAGACCTAGAATTCTTTACGCTTGATGGCTTTTCTCAAAACAAAAAATGTATTTCTCCTTTCAAGTTGTTACGGTAAAATCTGGGTGCGAGGCTGCTCTGCCACCCAGCTGTGCCCCCCCACCCCGTATCAAAGTTATCTTGTTACTGGTTATCCGTCAGGAGTTGAGAAAGGTAGCTTTATCTGTCATTTCAGGTGGTAGGTCTAATATGATACATAATGAATTCCTGTCCACAAGTTAAGATAGAATGAATTGATCCTGGTATCTGAGCAATTGGGAGTAAAATGCTTGATTTGCACAGCCCTCTGTAAACCTAGTTGTCTGTAGTGAGATCTTCGGAGCACATACTGCTAGGTGAAATAGTGAAAGTTCTTCCATAGTTTTGTGGAAGCTGTTCACATGACTGAAACGTGTCTTCATGCATTGGCAGTGGCTGTCATGGTGGTTTGCTTCTGGAAGAACAAGTCTTGTCAAGAAATGGGTGGGAATACTGCAAGAAGAAATAAAGAGGGCTTCTGCTCCATTTCTCATGGAAAAAGTGGTTCAGGAGTAGTGGGGGACTGTCACACTGATGCTGAGACCTTATGTTGAATTGAGGCTCATGCAGATGATTCCTTGAAGTGATCCAAATTCCTGGCTGGCTGTTAACAAATTCTCCCAGTGATGAGGAATCTCAGTGGATTTCCCAGAGCAGATCTTCTAATCTTAATTTCACTGATATGTTGATAAGTGTATTCTAAAGATCCATTCTTTGGTGCCTCTTTGAACTGAACATGCTGTTCCCACAGGGCAGAGTAAGGGTTTTTATTGTTCAGGCTTTGTATACAGTATGCTTTTGCTCCTCAGTGTTGTGTGTTTGGGCTTTGGTTTTAAGGAGGAGTCTCCTCTCCTGATGGGGTGGGAGGGTAGACTGAAGGATGTGTGTCAACCTTGGGAAACAGATGCTGGAAATCCTGTCCTGGCTGATTTGCTGGTATTTGAACTGTCACCAGACACACTCTTTCCCTTTTCTCTTCCTCCTTCCCTCCCTTCCATTTGCTCCTGAATTCATGTTTTTCTCTGCAAAATTTTAGACCAATCCTGTGCATGCCTGCTTAGAAGCAAGTTCTGTTATTTCAGCTTAGCTTACTTGCAAATATGGTTGCCTAAAATGTAAAAACAGATAAACAACACTCAGGATGCCAAATTCAGGGGTGCAGCAAATGCCTGGAGGCATAGAAACACATGGCCCTGATTACAGCTTTCCTGTAAATATTCACTGAGGTTTTCGTGTTTCCGGTTAAGTGACTGTTAGTTCATCTTCCCTACAGCAAGACCTCTTTTCTTCAATGCTAAAATGGATAACTAAGCTTCCTGTTAATGAGTAGCTTAGCTGCCTTCTTAAGTGAAGGTAGCAAATCTGAAGTTGGGACTACCTGATGTTGAAAGTGACCTGATTTTAAATATTCTTTGAGATAAATTTTCTGACAGCTTTTGGCATGACATTTATGGCAGGTGTGTGGGGTTTGTTGTGTGTTTCAGAGTCTCATTCTCAAAGAGCTTACAAAGTAGTATGTTGGAAATTACCAAATACGTTAAGCACCATAACGATGAGAGCTGAAATCTTGAGAAGTTTCTTAAAATGTTAGGTGCCATTCCTGCATCATAGGATTGTAGCTGTAGAGGATAATTGGATTACTTCCCTCTTTACTGGCATTTTTTGTTGAGATCTAATCATTAATGAGAGGAAGGAAATGCTCAGGTCTTATTTTTAGTTTGTGGATGAAATTTAAAGGCAGCTTTTATTGTTTAAATTGGAGCCTGAGGGTGTATTCATGGATCTTTCGAATGCAGACATATGGAAAGAGGCACGAATGGTTCTGGATTAACCCTACTGAGATGGCAAACTACTTTGCACTTTGTTAAATTCCTGCTTTTGTTTTGTTTTTTCCCTCTTCCTGCCTCCAGAGCACAAAACAAATGAGTCTTCTGATTCATTCTGTCACGAGACTTACTTGAGTTTGAGATTTCATTTTTCTCTTGCAGAATTCTCGCCTTGCGCAGTCTTTAAGAAACCTTGTGTGTCAAAGTCCCTCCTGTACACCCATCAATGGGTCTCCAGAGCCCCCCAAAGCCTGCACATCACCCCATCAAGTCAACGGAATAAGTAACTGGTTAGTCCTACTTTTCTTTCAGGTTGATCAGTGTGATGTTCTGGAATTTCTCTTGCTGAGTAAACATTGTGTTCTACACTGGCTCTGATTAAAAGAGAGAAAATTAATTTGGTGTTTTTGAGGTGTTTTGAAAAAAGAATTCTGTATGGATTGCCATAATTTTAAATGTTCTTGGACCAAAATAGAATACATTGTTTAGTGAAGCTTGTTGTAAAATGCATTCAGGTCGCTTGTCTGTGGCTCTATATGTGCTGGTGTGGGAAGCAAAGGCTTTCTGTGTCTCTTCCTTCGGTACAATTTCAGTTTTGAATATAGTCACAGGAGAACATTTGTTTGGGGAAAGATGTTTTCAGGTTCCATATACAGTAATACCTCCGCAAACATCTGCCCTGTCGACTGTGTTATAATCCATTTTGGCAAACATCTGCAACAAACCCGGAAGTACCGGAACGGGTTGCTTCTGGGTTTGCCACTCGCGTATGTGCAGAAGCGCAAACTGCTCCGCGTGCGCGCGCGCAGAGTGGCGCTTTGTCGAGCATCCCTTTCATGGAGCATCCAGGGTTCCGGAACAGATCCCAGACTCAAAAGAAGGTACCACTGTAGAGCCGTCAAATGTCGCCTTTGGGCACCATACCAGCTTCTTACGAAAAGTGACTCTTTCTTCAGAACAGATTCCATTTCATTATTGATCAAGTTTACCCCTGCGTTGCCATTTTTATTCATCACAATAGAACAAGATTCAAATTACACTTTTATACCACAATATAGTAAATACAAGCTATTGGCATCTACAGATGCCAGCATATGGAGGTAAGTCTTTAGGAATTTTATTTCTTGCTGTTCTGTCATGGCAGAGAAAGGCATTAAATTGATTGTAGGAAGAATAGGTGTTTATTTTCAGGCCTTAGCCTGAGTCTCCTGTATTACCCCACATGACCACTTCCCTATCCTGTATCTACACTTTTTCTTTATCAAATACCTGCAAGGCAGGGGTGCGTTATTCCTCTGAGAGTCCCCTGGGTGCAATGCCTATGTTTCACATGCAAAGAGTAGTAGTGACTCCTTGCAAGAGAACGTCTTGCTGTCCTTAATTGGGTTGAATCTAACCAAGTCATTACACAAGCAGATATACTTCAATTCGTGCAACCGTTATTCCCCTTCACACTGCCCCCAAATATGCTCTAGAGTAGGACCGGGCAATATATCAATAGATTGTTTTATACGGCTATTGAGAGCAAATCAGGATAATCATTTTTTAAAAAAATTACCTGGCAGTATACCATGAATCGGGTGTGTGCTTGTGTGGGATAGTCAAATAGCACGATACTGCAAAACTGGGAAGCCGATAGTTGTAAACAAAAATCTGCTCTTTTCCCTTATGGGGTATCCAAGAGCCCATATAGAGTTCTTATGTAGGTTCCCTATTGGTGGGAGAAAATAACAGAGGCCAACCAGAGAATATTGAGAAGCAAAGCAGCTAGTAAGCCTGATCTTTATTGATCTGTTGCAACAGGGTCTCCCCTCACACGCAGGAAAGGAGGAGGACCCAGAACCTAGGTGTGCCCGCCCTTATATAGACATTTTAAATTGCCCGCCCTGGAGTCCACCACCCCCAGAAGCATCATACATACATCACAGAAGGGGTGTAGCTCAAGACCACCCCCAGACACATCATACCTACATCACGGAGGGGCGGTCTACAGCAGAAATCTGAGTGCGTTGTTTATTTCCTGTCTGGCAGGTTACCTATTAATGCTTACTTGATTGGATACCCTGGGGATCCTGGCCAGTCTTTTGTAATGATAAATACTGTATTTTTTGCTCTATAAGACTCATTTCTTCCCTCCAAAAAAGTGAGGGGAAATGTGTGTGCGTCTTATGGAGCGAATGCAGGCTGCGCAGCTATCCCAGAAGCCAGAACAGCAAGAGGGATTGCTGCTTTCACTGCGCAGCGATCCCTCTTGCTGTTCTGGCTTCTGAGATTCAGAATTTTTTTTTTCTTGTTTTCCTCCTCCAAAAACTAGGTGCGTCTTGTGGTCTGGTGCGTCTTATAGAGCGAAAAATGCGGTACTTAGTTCCTGAGCCAGGTCACAGGCTCACCCTATTCATACACAGACATACAGTTAAGACAGGATTTGTGAAGGAAAAGACAATGGGGAGGCTTTTCCATTTCCCTTTGACCTTGCAGAGAAAACATTTGGTCAGTTTGGGAATCAAAAATGGTTTCAGGTCGGTCTTCCTGTGCTGATCTATGTCCGTGCTTGGTTGGTACATTTATGAACATTTATTATACATCTAAGACCTTAAAATTCTTATCACACGATGCTTCTTCCTGTCCTGTGCAGCTGTTGCAATTGCTAAGTGCCTTAGCTGCTCTTCCTCCCCTCCTGCAGCGGCAGTGGCAGGCTGATGCAAAAATCGCTCTTTGAGAAATCGTGTGTGCACTGCAGGGTAACTCTCTGCCGCAGCTCTCCGTATGCCTTGCCTGCCTTCTTGGCGGCAGGCAAAAACCGTCCTTGGAGATATCTGTGTGTGCAGCCTAACTCTGCCCAAGGGCTCTGTCTCCTGAGCAGGCGGAGGTGAGCAGCCTGCAAGCGGGAACTTCCCTCCCTCAGAGACCCAGGCTCTTGCTGAAAGGCAGCCACCGGGCTGATAGGTGGCATGGCTTCTGGAATCTGGAGTCTCTTTTCTCCTCCTGTTCTCAGTAAAAATATAAATTGGGGTAATGGGAAAAAGAAAGCATAAGAGCCACTTCCCTCTTCCCCCTGCTGTGCTTGTTTATTGCAGTTAGGTGTGATTGTCTGTACCTCGCTCTCTCCCCACTGCTGTGTTTGTGTGCATGTGGGTTTTGTTTTTGTGAAAAAGCAGAACACTTTTTAAAAAAAATTAACACAGCCACTTTATGCTGGCATGCTCTAAAGTAGCTCCCCACCACCACCCTCACACTGCTTCCCCTGTCCCAAGCAAGCTTCCCTCTTTCGCCTGTTGTGCTTGTTGATTGTGGGTGTGCGATTGTCTGTCTGTCTGTCTGTCTGTGTGTATATGTGTGTGTGTGCGCGTGTGTGTGCGCTCCCCATTCCCGTGTTTGTGTGCAGTGCATTTTGTTTTGTTTTTCAATTAACCCAGCCTCTCTTTGCTGGCAGGCAGCAGCTCCTTTTCTTTAAAGTACAGTGGTACCTCGGGTTACATACGCTTCAGGTTACAGACTCCACTAACCCAGAAATAGTACCTTGGGTTAAGAACTTTGCTTCAGGATGAGAACAGAAATTGTGCAGCTATGGCGCGGTGGCAGTAGGAGGCCCCATTAGCTAAAGTGGTGCTTCAGGTTAAGAACGGACCTCCAGAACGAATTAAGTACCCCTGTAGTTTCCTCCCCCTCCACCATCTCCCCTGTCCCAAGGAAACTGCAAAGAAACAAACTTCATTGAAGCTCTGGCCACTTCCCTCTTTTTCCCATCTGCATGTGCTTCTTATTGGGTGTGGGTGTGCGTGTGCAAATGTCTGTGTGCCTCCCTCATTATTCTCCTCCAGACTCTCTCACTACCCTAGAACTCTTATCAATTCTCCCCTTGCCCCTTTGCTTTCTCACACATTTGTTATTATTAATGACAAATATATTAACATTAATATATTCTCCAGAAATCTGTAATGTTGTAGTTCAAGCATGCTATTGAGTAAATTTTCATATAATTAAATGCATCAAATTTTCCTTGCGAAAATATTTATGTTTATTTAATAATTTTAAATTCTGTAAATTTTTATCCATTCTTTCTGGTTTATAAAAGACATGCAAATTCCCCTGGCACTAAAAATATAAATTCCATTTAGGAATTTTTTGTTCTGTAAAAATTTTTCCATTCTTTCTATTTTCACCTGGTTTATAAATGAAAATTAAACAGTTTAGTAACTGGTGTTGTGGGATGCGAACCTTCAACTAAGACTCAGTAGTGAAATACATTTGAATATCTAAAAATGTGACAGTGATTGTGAATTGCCTTTTTTCTTGTGTAGTAATGTAATTAATTTTTTTATGAAACGTTCTTACAAATACTGTACAGTGGTACCTTGGTTCCCAAATGGCTTGGCTCCCAAACAAATCGGCTTCCGAACATCACAAACCCGGAACAAAGTGTTCCGGTTTGCGAACGTTTTTTGGAAGCTGAACATTTGTCTCGGCTGTTGGCATTGTTTTCGGGGCCAATCAGAAGCCACGCCTTGGTTTGAGAATGTTTTGTAAGTTGAATGGACTTCCAGAACGGATTGAGTTCCTGAACCTAGGTACCACTGTAATAGGCTAAGACCTGGTCAATTACAATAACAACTTTGTAAATTATAGAGTTTTTGTTTTCTTCCCCTTCCCCCTTTACTTTGCCTTCTATGTGGGTGCTGTTTCTCTTTTATTTATGTCTCACCATGATTAGTGTACATAAAATTATTCTTCTAACGTTCAAAAACAATTTTTTAAGGAAACATTCTCTCACATTACCTTTGATATCTATGCTAATGAATTACTTCTACAGCTTCAATTTTAGAGAAAATAGAATTTAAACATTACCAGTACAATTGTACTGTAACATAACAGTTTTAACAATACAGTCATGCCTTGGGTTTCGAACAGTTTAGTTCACAAAAAACTTGGAACTTGAACATCACAAACCCAGAAGTAGGTGTTCTGGTTTGTGAACTTTGCTTCAGAAGCTGAACGGCCGGTGCGACTTCCACGGATTCCAATTGGCTGCAGGACGCTCCTGCAGCCAATCAGAAGCAACGCCTTGGTTTCCAAATGTTTCGGAATTGCATTCTGTTTGAAAACCAAGGTACAGTTCTATGTTAAATAAAGGTAAGTAAAAATTTATCAGTTTTAGAGTTAGACCCCTAAGCAGTAGCAGTTGCCAGGGCATTACCACATTCACCTCTACATTGTTCCAGCCATATTTCAAAGATCGTGATATATTGAAATATCACGATGTTTAGCTGGTGATAATGTAGAAAAATTCCATTGTGCTTGTGGCAGACGCTTGTGCAATGGCTTAGTTGGATCCAACCCATTGTTCCCCAGTGCCAGAGTGGTGGCTTTGTGTTTGCACTGGACCTGGTTCAGACTTGCAATTAAAACTTGTTGCATGCTTAGAATCTGAAGAATCACTTCAACTCTCTTTCCGTATTTTTGTTACGGTTCATCTCACCTTGGGCATCATTTTATTCTTTCTTGTTGATTTTGGAACTTTCAAAATTTCGTAGAACGGATTCTTTCTTTGTTCTCTCCAACCCTCCCCACCCCACTCTACTATTGCTGAATATTTGAGGCTGACCTGAAGTCAAGGAATTACAGTGGTACCTTGGTTTGCATATGTCTTGGTTTGCATACGTTTTGGATTACAATCAGGTCAAACCCGGAAGTGCATATCCCGGTTTGCAACCTTTTTTTGGAATACAACCCATTTTTATTTTTTTGATTATGAACTGATATTTTTTGGAAGGCCCCATTGGCAAAAGCGCGCCTTGGGTTACAACCTGTTTTGGTTTACAAACGGACCTCCAGAACGTATTATGGTTGTAAACCAAGGTACCACTGTACAGAGCAATGGTCTTAGGTTCATGTTGTGGCAATGTATACTGGAAACTTTATTGAATACAAAAATCGCACTCCTTCTACTTTGATCGCATCACATTTAGAATGCTCTGAAGTGATGGGGACTGTTAATGTAACGTGATAAAAGAAGTTCCTGTGCTCCGTAATGGTATCCTACTTGCATGGCTCCCCTTGGGACATCTGGCTGGTCTTTGTGGGTAATAGGACAAGGCTGAATAAACTAATGTTTGGGGGTTATTTTGCTTTCACTAATCATAAGTAAAACTAACTCAAGTTTGTCCAGGTTCGGATGTCAAAACAAGATGTAAACAAACGTTTCCAAGCTCCTTATGGTTGTGTTGGGTGTAGTGCAGGTCCAAGGTTTGCTGCAGCTCATCCTACTGCTAACCCCTGAAAATGAAGCCATTTGCTGCATTCAGCTACTTGGAATGCACCCTAGTGAGCCTGACTCATGCCCCCCTCTCATGCATGAAGGGAAGAGATTTAAAGCTCCTATTCTGAACAAGCTGCAATTTCCTGTCATATTAAAGCGTTTGCCTAGCATCCATTTTAATGCCATTTTGGCGCCAGACAAAAGCATTCTTCTTCTTTCAGCTTTTTAATTACTTTTAAAGTTTCAAATTGAATTTAAAATGACGTCATCTCTTCTAGCTCATTTTCAAATTCTTACAGTGATTGTGTTTTGCTTATACAGGTGGTGTTTTTAAATTTGGTATAATTGACCCAGGGTTGAAGTTGCTTTTGTTGCTCTTTGGTTTGTTCATTTATTAATAACTGGTATCTGGATGTGTTTCACTGCTTTTAATCTGTTTTATTATATGTTGCCTAGAGGCTTTGGCATGAGGTGACTGATAAATATATCTTCCATGTGCAGGAAACCATGGCTTGTAAAAACTGAAATGAATAAGCCATTATGTCCAACCAGGATGTGAGCCTGATATGAGATCCTTGTTCGTTTATAGAGGGTTTTATCCAACCTTGTTCCTGTACAAGCAGTTTGCACAAGCAAAGTGGACTTTCACTCATGCAGCAGGACTGCATCTTGACTCTCCTCCCCCATGCGGTTGCCCCCCCCCCCCGCTCCAAAAGCTGCTCCAGAGATTTGGGGGATCCTCTGCAGTAGATGTGGAGAATGCACAGGGAGTAGCAGGGGAGAGGAGGCAGAAGCCTAATTGCACAAGACGGTGTAAGTTTTCTGCCTGTGGTTTGTACAAACTACTTTCTGAACTATATTCAGAAACCTTTAAATATCCTCTTCTTGCGTGCAAAGGAGGGGTGAGGGGAATGTGTGAGCCTCAGGCATGTCACTGCGCTTTACAACAAGCCATAGTTGTCAAAGATTTAAGAGATTGCAAATCTTTACATGTTGGCTGTTGCTTGGGCATTGTGATCAGTATCTTTTAATGTCTGTTGGCAGTAGATAACTCATGAAATGAATGGAATGCTAAGTGGCTGGACTCCAGATTCTTGGCATGCTCCATCCCATTCAGTTGGATCTATGCCTCTGTTCCTACTTGCTATCCCATGGACACTGATCTAGCAGGGCTCTTCTTGGTTCTTTAGGTGCTGTGAGAGGGGTCTCTGGTTGATGCTGTGAACATGGAGTAGCAAATGCTTAGAGGATGCTTTACTGCAGCACCTGACGCAAGCCTTCTTAGTTGGTTGGGTGCTCTTTGGTAATGTTCTGGAAACAACTTGGGAAGCCCAGTTATCTCAACAAATGTCTAGAAAAGCCTTCCCCAACCCCCAGTTGTTATTGCACTGTAGACAAACCTGAGTCCGAGCTAGTATGGGCCAGTAGTCAGAAATGATGGCAACAGTTGTCAAACGGAGATAGGGAGAATGCCAGGTTGGGGAAAGTGGGTGGAATAAGGCGTTTCAAAAAACAACAACACAATACAGCATCTTGAAACAGCCATCACTAGCTCAGCATGTGCCTTTACCATGTTTGACTAAAATGGCAAGGTGTGAAACCTCCGAACCTTCATTTTTGTACCACAGTGTTTCGGTAACCAAAAGCCTGCTTTGTCTTGCTTTGTTTTGAGTACTGTCTGTTTGCTGGCAGAAAAGATAAGAACATCTGGGCATATAAAATGCATCAACATTGCTTCCTCCTGAATGTTGGCTGTATGTGTTGTAACCGTTCTCCCTGCCTCTGCTGCACCCACCAGTTCTGTGGCTCCCTGCTGTGAGGAGGAGTAATCAATTTGTGCCTCAAACCCAGTGGAAATTTACAGAAGACCCTGTATGCAGGCAGAGTCAGCAGCTTGAGCGTGCTTCCTGTCAGTTAGACCACAAAGACCACAAGAAGCTTCAAAATGCACAGCTCCCATATTAGGTAAAACTCGGATAATGAGTGTAGATTGGTCTATGTATTAGAATCGTGTTAAATTGCAATAGGTAGATTGTAAGCCAAGCCTCTAAGGGAGGGGCGGCAGCAATAGGAACAAAAGTCACGACCCGAAGCTGCTCGGGGCCCCTTCGTACTCTTGAGTGCGGGGGGGCCCGCCTTTGCAAACGCGTTACAAATAAAAGGGTTATCCTTATATCCAGGTTTCCTTGTCTTGTTTGGTGACCACGTTCAATATCTCACAAATTGGCGCTCCAACGTGGGGCCCTCGACGAGCTGTGCAGCGACCCCCGGTGAACGGGTAGGCGCCACTCCGATTTTTCGGAGAAACCCGACCCAGGGCGTGTCTGTGACGGTTCACGAGGGCTGATTGACGGAAACCTGATATAGGGAAGTGAGTCCGAGGCTGAGAGGAAGAGAGAGACCACGGTCGGGGACCGTGAGTACCCAGCGGGGACGCCCGCCTGTTCACTAGCCGAGGGAAACGGCGCTGAACTGCATTGGGTGAGTAAAAACTCTGGGATTGGGGAAAGGGACGGGGGTGAGAGACTCGTCTCCTGAGTGAAAGAGAGGCTCCATACGGACGCGTGAGTGTGGATCAGGACCCTGTCCTGACGAGAGGATTAGCTTGCGGTTCCGTGGTCCCGCGAGGGAAACGGCCAGGCGAGTCCGTGTGAATCTGTGAGTGAGCAGTTGTGAGACATTGTAACAATGGGCAAGGGACAGAGTACGTGTAGAAAAGGGTCTAATGGGGGAAAACAGGATCCCATTGATCCGAATAGTCCCTTGGGGCAGGTCCTACTAGAATGGGATGAAGATGGGGTGAGACAGTATACCAGGGGCCTGTCAAAAGTAAAAATGATTAATTTTTAGGGTAGTTTGGCCCCAATATCCAATAGGACCTGAGGGAGGTTAAAATTGGAATCCAGAAGGGGAAACTGATACATATTGAAGGAAAGAGTGTACGTGACCAGGAAGCATGCCTCCTGAGAAGGGAGGGGGAAGAGAGACTGACTTGTCAGTAACGGGTGAAGCAGTTACTGGTGGGGCAAGATAGGGTTGTGTAAGGGGCTGTGCAAGTTGAGATAAACAAGGCTGTTGCGCATGCAAGGAAACCTCCCCACCCGATGCCCAAAGAAGGGAAGGGAGGAAATTGGGAAAATAAGGGAAAGGGGAGATGTGAGGAAGTCGAGGAAATAAGTAAATGAAAGATAAAGATATGGAAATTGGATGTGTTTTAGATTTTTTTTTTTGTGTGTGTGTGTGTTTTGATGTATTGTTTGAAATGGCAAAAATGACTGGCAGAATCTGAGACCAGGGAGAAGAGTCGATGGAAGAAGATTGGAAAAATTTAAAGTATATTTACAGAAATATTGCAAAATTGAAAAATGTTATAAAGGATTAAGCAAAAACTGACTGTTAATGGGCTAAAGTGGAAAGCTTAGACTGTGTTAAGATAAATTATAGAACAAGGATTGAGAAAGAGGGAAAGGATTTGCTGAATTAGCTAATTTGAACTAGAAAAAAAAAAAAAAAAAGGAAAGTGTGAAGTGTGCCAAAGTAATCCAGTGAAAGGATGAATGTTTGAGTGGTCGGGGCTTAGCGTTTCCCCTTGGCTAAGCGTATGCAAGGGGCTGTGCATTTCTTGAAGTCACAGTCTGGAGTGAGAGCTGCTTGCCTGAATAAAATTGTCTCTAGGAGCGGATTACTTTTACTTTGTTGAGGAAAATTAAGATGGGGTCGGGAGGGAGTAAATGCACCCCTTTACAATGCTTTCTGAACAACTGGAAAGCGGCTACTA
Organism: Podarcis tiliguerta; assembly: GCF_965153285.1. Classification (NCBI taxonomy): domain Eukaryota; kingdom Metazoa; phylum Chordata; class Lepidosauria; order Squamata; family Lacertidae; genus Podarcis; species Podarcis tiliguerta. The sequence goes on along the minus strand of NC_139545.1, from coordinate 57,547,720 downwards.
AAAATGATGATTGGGGATTCAAACTGAAGAGAGAAGAGGCTCAGGAGGACAAGCTGTGACAACCATGCCTTTGAGGGTGGTTCATGACTTTCCCGGGGTGCCAGACGCCAATGGAGTGGTCCCTGAGTGCACTTACACAGTGCAACATGTGCCACTTTCCAGTGCTGATGTATGTCACTGGAGAAACCAAAATCCATCCTTTGAGGAAAACCCAGCAAAAATTATTAAATTGTTTGAAGGCATTTTTAAAACCTATAACCCCACCTTTGACGACGTGCAGTACCTTCTAGACTCCATCCTGACCACTGAGGAGACTAGAAGAGTACATGCCGAGGCGAGAGCCTTTTTAAGGAACCAGGGAGTGGACGGGGGCCAACTTGACCAGGTCTACACCCCCCCCACCACACCACGGTGGAATTATCAGGAGCAGGCTGATTTAGCCAGCCTTACCACTTACAGCCAGCATGTGCTGACCGGAATACCTCCCAACATACCCCTTCAGGGACCCTAGTACGTTCATCTCAACCCCCTGCTGTGTTTTGGGTGGGATACGCCCGAGCTTGACCAAATGCAGGAGCCTTGGAGTCATTGGGGTTGGTGGCTGGGAATTGCAGTGGGAACCCTGTGCTCCTGGATGGCCATTTATTTCTGCTGGCATGAACGCCATAGAATTTGTGGGGAAAGCGCCCTGCAATTATTTTCCCCTAGTTGTTCTATTGCTTTTTCTAGTAGGGGAGCCCACAGCTGCCGGAGTTCCCCCTTCTCTGGTATGGGGCCTCAATCTCACTAACCAGATGCGTGTTTGGGGAGCCCACAATCCCTATAATAGACCTGGGAGGGCTGGGACAAGTCCGGGTTGGACAGACTCCTACCACGTGGTTTGGGTTCAGGGACTCTTTGCAATGTTAATAGGGCCCCTGCTAATTCTTTTGCTCCTCTGCTTGTGTATTCCCTGCTTATTGCAATGCTTGCAAAATATGGTATAACGTTTAATGACAAAGATGATGAATCCTACGGTGATTGCCCTGATGAAGGAATATAAGCCAGTCCCCCAGGACGAACCTAAGTATATTGGATTGTCCAATAGAAAAGGAGGGTGGTTGGGAGACCCCAGAGGGACAAATGGTACTCCCCAAAACAACTATGATGGGAATCTTGGAGAAAGTGCACGAGAGTGGACATTTTGGGACTGAAGGAATGATTAACCTAGTTAAGCCCCTGTATTGGAGCCGTGACATGTGGCCAATGGCTCATGCCATCGCCTGGAAATGTTTAATTTGTCAGAAGGTTAATAAAACGCGGGCAAAGAAGACAGAAAGAGGGGGGAGACCCCTCGCAGTATGGCCTTACCTGACAAAGCTGGGGAACCCCCAGATAGTATTCAAAGACTTGTTTCTGAGGAAATATTTGCAGTCACTGTCCCAGTCCTTATTATCTCTCCATAGGCAGGGAGTCTTGGCACAAAGACCCCCGTTGTTGGAACAACAACACCTTATTCCAGCCTGGCGACTTGGTCCTGATCAAAACGTGGAAGGCGGAGAAGCTCAGCCCGAGTTGGGATGGTCCTTTCCAGGTCCTGCTCACCACTGAGTCAGCAGTACGGACCCGAGAACACGGATAGACTCACTATCACCGGGTAAAAAGGGCCCCGCCTGAGAGTTGGACGGCAACACCGAGCCCAGACAATCCGTTGAAGGTGAAACTCACCAGATCAGGGACCAGGAACCAGGGAGGAGATTAAGGACAGTGAATGCTTTCCTGATGTGTTTATTTTGTACTTACAAGTGTTTCTACGAATGTTGTTGCTGCGCTCACTGTGAAGCATGTGTTTGTTGCGTGCATTGTACTGAAGAATGCTCTATAGTCTTTGTAGAGGACATAATAATTCAATATTGTAGAGTCACTCTGCAGGGGGTGGTCCATTGTGAGTTACTAGAGACCCCCACTGTAGTACAGGCCCTAAGATATTTGAGGAAGTGGAACCCCCAGAATGATCCTGAAGGGATAGTGGGGCCTAGCCCTCCTAGTCCTGGGCGTAGCTCAGGCTAGCAACGACTCATCGTGTATTGAATGCATCCCGACTACCAAAACAGGGAACAAAGTTACCAGAACTTTAATGTATTATAATGTGGCCCCGGAGTGCCTCACGCAGCTAGAACCGTGTGTATATAATCAAACCCAATATTATAGGTGCAAGACCAAAGAAAATAAGACAGAATGCTATGAACCCTTGGTGGTGGGACCAATCACGTCTAGTGTCTATGTGTATGGATATAGAGGGGGAACCGCGAAAAGGGCAGGTGAGAGAAAGAAAATGTTCTCTATAGCCCAAGACAGGCAGGGGTACATAGCACACAATGTAATGAGGGGAGGGGAAGCAGTCCATGTATGTTTCGATGCATGCACCGCTATAGCCAAGGGACAAGGCCCGAATAACTAGGCAGGAGTGACATGTGGGTCCCACAGCTGGGAATAGTCATATTTACAGGACAGGAAGTACTTGTTCAAACGGATAGGAGAGACCAATGTGGGAGCAGGGAGTGGGACGTGGAATTATTGGTACATGGAGGGAGTCAATAGGCAGCCCAGTTACAGGGGACCTGAGGGGGTAAATATCACCACTAGGGGAGCATCCACAGACTGCAAATCTGGAGGATGCAATCCCGTCTGCCTATGGGTCAAGGAATCTACAACAACCACACCGAAACACATATACCTAGGATTGGGGATAGATGGTACAGGGAAGGATCCTTATGGCTACTTAATTATTCAGGTACACACGAGCAAAGTAACAAAGAGACCCATTACGGTCTTTGATAGTTTGAGGAACAGATGCAACAGCTCAACCATCTCCCTCTTCCACCTAAAGCTCACAACATGTTTCTAAGCTTAGCCGAAACAATTGCAAAAGAACTAACAGTCAGGAATTGTTTTGTATGCGGGGGCACCAACATGGGGGATCAATGGCCCTGGGTAGCCCATGAGGTGAACTATACTGAGGTCTATAAAAGCCAAAAGAATTTTACCTACCACCATTTGGGAAATGAGATATGGCAGATCTCTAATCAGCTGGTGGGAACAGAATGCTTTCTAAGGAATGACACAATGGAACATGGGTAGGGAATATGCCCTGCCTAGGGCAATGGAATAATAAAGAATAGTGGAGCTCGGATAATTCCTCCAAGAAGTGGCCCTCACCTTTAGCCAACATGACTAATATGACCTTTCTGCAGGACCCCCAAAATACCACTTTAGAATGGACAACTCCAGATGGATTTTATTGGGCATGTGGGTCCTATGCATATAACCGGCTCCCTTTAAAATGGACAGGATCATGCGTGTTGGCCACCTTGCGGCCTAGCTTTTTCTTGCTCCCCTTGGAAGTAAAATCCAAATTGGGAATGCCTGTCTACGATGAAATAGGGCCCAGGAAAAAGCGGGCTACTCATATAGGGAATTGGAAAGAGATGGGACTGCAGGGTCATTCGGACGGGATCCTATTAATTTGCTAAACCGAATAATACGCTTACAAGCTGTGGTAGAGATAATTACTGATGAAACTGCTTCTGCTTTAACTAAACTGGCTAAAGAAAGTGCCAAGAGCCGCACTTATATTATGCAAAATAGATTAGCGCTCATTATTTATTGGCCAAGGAAAGGAGGGGTTTGTGGTAAATTTGGCCTGACTGATTGTTGTGTTGAGATAGATGATGGTGGAAAAGCTATGATTAGGCTAGCACACGTCCCGGTACAAACATGGGAGGGGTTGAACTTCAAGGACATGTTTAGATCTTGGTTTCCCAAATTGCCCGGGCTGCAGGCAATAGTGGCCCTAATTGGACTCATAGCTGCTGGGTGTATGTTAATTCCATGTGTTTTGCCCATATTTGTAAGGGCAATCAATAATTCTCTTTCTCTACTAGCGCAAAGGCAGGTCCAAACCCAGCTAATGTCCATGCGGTATGCCCCTGAGCCTACGGAGGGCGAAGAAGGAGAACATTGGGAATTGTTATGTGAATTTGAGGCAGGGTACAACAAGAGGGGGGGATTGTGAGGAGGAGTAATCAATTTGTGCCTCAAACCCAGTGGAAATTTACAGAAGACCCTGTATGCAGGCAGAGTCAGCAGCTTGAGCGTGCTTCCTGTCAGTTAGACCACAAAGACCACAAGAAGCTTCAAAATGCACAGCTCCCATATTAGGTAAAACTCGGATAATGAGTGTAGATTGGTCTATGTATTAGAATCGTGTTAAATTGCAATAGGTAGATTGTAAGCCAAGCCTCTAAGGGAGGGGCGGCAGCAATAGGAACAAAAGTCACGACCCGAAGCTGCTCGGGGCCCCTTCGTACTCTTGAGTGCGGGGGGGCCCGCCTTTGCAAACGCGTTACAAATAAAAGGGTTATCCTTATATCCAGGTTTCCTTGTCTTGTTTGGTGACCACGTTCAATATCTCACACTGCCCAAGGTGGGACAATGATTCCCTCCCAGGAGAAGGATTGCTTCTGTTTTGATGGGACCACTTTGCCTTAAATCGTTAAGCACATTGCTGCCTTAAGTTGGACCCTGTATGGCAGGCTATAAAACAAAATAAACACAACTGTGTTTTGCCTGTCTTCTTAAGGTTTTGATTTTGAAGATGTTTAATGTTGATGAAAAAGGTTTAATCCCTGCTTGGGTTGCTCTCTTTGCCAGACTATTTCTTTGTGGCATTCAAGGGTGTGGGTGCGTGTCAGCCAAACAATGTCCATAGCCCTTAATGGTGCCTCTGTTTTTGGTTTAGATCAGGCACGTCCAACAGGTAGATCGTGATCTAACGGTAGATCATTGGACATCTCTGGGTAGATCACTGGCAGTTCACTGGCTCCCCCCAAAGCAGCTGAACAACATTGCATTTTTCCCTGTACCCCAAAGAAATGGGGCCTTCCTCCCCCCCCAAAAAAGCTTTGACCTAATCACTGCCAGTTTTTAACTCTGTGAGTAGATCGCAGTCTCTTTGGAGTTGGCCACCCCTGGTTTAGATTATAAAGACATAATTGCTCACAAATATTTGGTAAAGATTAATCCTTTAATTACAAGAGGAAGGAGAGTGTTTTTCTTTCCCTCTCACCCTGTCTGCCTGGAGCTCTCGCTTTCCCTGCTCTTCTCCCACTGCTGCATTGTGTTAAATGGGCGGGCCAAGAGTAGTTGGAAATGGGCTTGGGTGTATGACACTACCCTGGAACCTGGTTTGTGGTGGTTGGGTCTCCCACGCCCCAGGGTTGGAATGCATAGTTAATCTGTGACTGCTATGTAGAAGGGAAACAGTTGTTTTTAAAACATGAAAGGAGTTTGGGTTTTCCCCTTGTCCTTTTCTCCCTGCCCCCTCCCTCACAGTTGCAGAAGCCAACATGGGTAAATTCGAGGAGGCCCCCCCCCCCCCCGCAAACTGGACATTTGCTGGCCTGGGGCTCTGGGCTCTGTATATGAGTTAAGTCACCCAAACCTCTTCCCCAGGACTTGCAAACTTCACAGTGGTATGAAAAACCTCTTGGGCCTTTTGTCCTAAGTGACAGTGGATTCAGGTTGTTTGTAGAACTGGAATGTGTTTGAATGTACTGAAGCATGATGGGTTTTGCATATTCCTCTTAATATCTCTTAAGGCAATAGTATGGATGGGTGGAATATTTCCCAGAAAACTATTGAGAAACACAAAGCTCATATTTTTCAACCTGTTTGCTTTTCTTGGATTGGATCCAAACGTGTCTTTCTGCTAGCCTAGTGCTTCTTTAGCTCGCAGAAGAGCTGCTTCCAGACGAGCATGAGAGAAATGACCCTAAACCCAGAGAGGTTGCTCCATTTGCACAACCTCTTACTCAAGACTTTGCAGAAACCCTTTTTTGAGACTTTTTCTTAAGGCCCACTAGAGTGTATTCGCCCTGTTTTTGTTATTTGCTGTTGCTCTGTAATTCAACTTCCTGATACACTGTGGTTCTGCACTGTGAAAAATGGCCTCTGTTGCTGGCGTGTGAGTTCACAGGGCAGAGCTAATCCATTTTCCCTTCCACTCATGGCTCTGTGGATCCACACTATTGGATTGCAGCCAAAAATTGCCTGAGCAAAAGGCTGCTCACTCAGCAAATTTGTTCCACCCCCCTTTATATCCTTTTGAAGCATCATTCCTGAACAGTGTGGGCTGCTTCCTTCTCCTACTTTACAGTTATACACTTACCGTCTTCAGGCAGGTCTCTTGACACTCTGGAGAGGCAGCTCAAGAGAAGAGTGATGAGTTTTACAAGCCACTTTCTAGATCCAACCTATTGTTTCATAACATTACTAAATAATGTAAATTGGTGTGACACTGGAGCTGTTTCAGATGACTCTTCCTAGGAAGCATGCACACATACCTAAATTTATATGCTTTATTTTGGGAGTGTGCTAAAATTAATGTTAACAGTTTTAAGAGTCTTCAATCCCCCCTTTAAACTTCAAGAATTAGGGAAGTGTCTACTATTATCATGCCTTAAAATGTTTAGTTATTCCAGTAAAAATCATTTCTAGAGCTTTCAATTTAAAAAAATATAACCTTGAAAGAACATTCATTTTTTAAGAAAATGTTTATATTCTGCCTTGCTTCCATCATGGACCCCAAGGCAGTGTACATGTTCCCAGGAAGTCTCCAATTCAAACACTGACCAGATCCACGCCTGTTTAGCTTCAGCAAGGTGGCCTCAAACCCACACCATGCAACCAGGAACATATTTTGCTGATTTCCCCCCCTAATCAGTTTTCTGGCTCTTGGAATTTTTTTTGAGAGGTTTCTATAGCTTGTTGAATTAATGTGTTGTACTTCTATAGTTTCGTTTACTGCATGCATGTCAAACAAGTCGTGCTAAATCAGATTCCATTTGATAAAGAGTTTTGAGAAGTTTTCTGGAAAGCCTACATCACTCTTTGAAGGGCAAGGCTTTTTACAATTGTCCTGCTAGCCCTCTGAAGTTCTATGCTGTCACTTTTGTTTTTTGGTAATTGTAAAGCAAAGCTGGTGCAAATAGGCAACATGGTTAACCCTATTTCCTAGCTCTTGCTGACTGAGTGGGACAGTATAATCAAATTTTTTTTTAAGCCTTGCCAGAAGTGAAACTATTTATGTTCTGTTTTCTTTACTTGCCAACAGTCTGTTTACAACCCCTCCCCCCAAAAACAACACAGTTGTATGTTTATGTATACTTGTAACTCATGATAATACTTTACACTTCTGATGAAGTGGACTAAAGACTGTGAAAGCTGATGCTGTAAAAATGTTACACTTTAAGAGTTGGGAAACCTCTCATACTATTTGTGGGGGGGGGGGGAGAGAAATAATGGCATTTGGATTTGAGAATTGAAGTTAATGGCTTAGGGAATAATGTATATATAGCTTCTTACCTTTTCTCTCTTTTTTCTTTAACTTTCTTTAAATTCCTTTTCTATTCCTTTTTATTTTTCTTTCTCTTCTTTACCTCTTTTGGTTTGGACAAAAAATATATTTGGCAATAATTTTAGTAGCTTTTGTTATAAACTTGTAATAAAATTCATTTTTTAAAAAGTAAATGTTACTCTTTAAGGTGCTACAGGGCTCTGTGTTGCTTTCGGTAGGTCAAATGTGACCGTTGAGGACTGAAACTACAAAAATACACATAGTAGGCTAATCTGCCCAAGTCCAGTATTGAATCTTCTGGCTCCCTCTTTCAGAAGAATTTTCAGTGTGTGCATCTCTTCCTTTTGACTGCAGTTTCAACACGTGCTCCACCAGCAATTCCCAAGATGATGTGGATGCCAACAGGATTCTCAAGAAACCGAAGCAACTCAACAACAGCCTGCCTGCTACACTGTCTTCCCTTGACAACAGCTGCGTTGCTGCTAGAATCCGTCCAATTTGCAGATACAGGAAGCGCAGGCTGGTGAGAGTCAGTGCAGTCTCACACCTTAGCAGAAAGGTAGGTGCGATGTTTCAGCTGTTGTTGAAGAACGTTCGGATAATGTTTGTCTCAATGCCACCCTTTAAGGAGAGACAGGCAGGACATAATCTTGTCTGGTGACAGCAGTCAAATTGTGGTAGCCTTGTTACCTTGGGAGTTCTGGACTGTAGGAATTCCAGATAGAATTGCTTGAGATGTCTGATTTGGCCACAGTGACATATGCCTTGATTACAGCCTATTCTGTCACTATTTTTTTATTCTGTCACTATTTTCCCACCATGACTCATGTAAAGTATGCTAACAACAGAAAATTGGCTCTCTTTTAAAAAAATAAAAAATGGGGTAGCATCTCCACTGGGATAGCTCACCTAGTTACTTAAGGCAATTGAATTCAGTAGGTCTGGCTATCATCCTAAGCTTTGTCACTGAGCAGAGATTTGAACCTGGAGTCTCCCTATTGTAGTCATTCTAGTATAGCTAAATGCTCTGCTAAAAAACGGGTTCAGCAGTATGAAGACAGCCATGGGAACAGGTAATATATCACACTTTTATTTTTTAGCTAACTGTTTGTATTCAGTTATGACAGCAAGTAGAAATGGAATGTTTGCAAAGGGAAGAGCCAGGATTCTGAACAGGAAGAGATTGGAAAGGAAGTGACAGTTGTACTCTTAGGCCCCACCCGTACTGCTGAGTTTTGGCACTTCTTGCTTCCCTTTGTTCTCTGGAGCATTACAGTACCCACTGGAAGAAGCAACGTTTTCCACAGATCTTGTTGTGCTTCTGCTTTTTGATGTATTAGGCCTTTGGGTTACTTGGTTTGCAGTTATCTTTAACCTGTGCCTGAAACAGAGAGTGGTCGATTTTGCCGTTCCAGATAAATAACTGTTTTGTTGATCTCCTTTGTGTTCCAGCCACAGAAACCTCTCAGTATGAAGTGCAGCTGTGAACGACCCAATTCCTGCATCTTGTGTGACTGTAAGGCCTCTGTCCAGACCATAGACCCAGAGACAATGTCTTTAGAGGAGCGGGTAGCTCTGCTGGACTCAGGCTTCCATCCCATTCTGTCATTTTCCCACGGTGAGTAAAATGATAAACAGCCTCTTCATGTGGAATGAAGAACCTGCCTGTTTAGGAGGCTTTCCTTCATTCTACTAGCATGAGCTGAGTGTTTGCCATCATATCTCAGTGGAGGTTTTGGCACTCCTGTCTTCTGCCACATTTGTAAAGGCTGAATTTCTATAATGTAGAACAGAGTTTCATTTTGTTTTGCTTGATATTTCCATGGAGGACAGCTTCTCTAAAGAATTAACGTACCGCCTTTTAAAGGGATTTAAGAGAATCATGTACAAAGATTACTAGAAAGCAAAAGTTGGGAAATCTGCAAAAGCAATAAAAGCAGCGTGCTGCCATTATTTTGTAAGTGCCAAAGGAGGTGTTTTTGCAAGATGACCAGTGGCACCGAGTTTATTTCAGCGATGCTTTAGTCACATTTCTTTGTATAAATTCTGGTATGTTATATTGTGAGTCTCTCATTGGTAAAAGTATCACTCAAACATTTCCCTCCCTATCATTCATTTCAAACATGGGTGGCTAACTTGTGGCCTTTCAAATTTTGTGGCTGTTTGTTATTCATTCATTTATATAATGTCCAGGTGCTATTGGACCGTTGGACATGGGGGCTGGGGCTGATGGGAGTTGGAATCCCAACAGCATCTAGAGGCCACAGGTTAGACACCCCTGGTTTAATGTGAGCCAGACCTTACCTTGCTGATGAAAGCCAAATCTGTGAAGATCCACACTTAACCTTGCTGACCGTAGCTTACAGAGCATGCAGGATTCCTGTGCTGTGACATGTGACAAGCCTTAGTCATTTACTTTCTGTTAATATTGAAATGGATTGTGTTTATGTAGGGCTGGGCGATACCTGGTTTTCAACATTGCGATATATCACCAGCTAAACATTGTGATATAACGATATATCACAATGTCTGAAATAAGGGTGGAGCTATTTTCCCAATGTTGTGATTTTTGCAAAGCACACACACACAGAGAGAGAAAATTCACAACATCTCCAGGTCATAAAGTATGAAACAAATACCACAATATAGACTTTAATCTGGTTTTGGACAATACATCAATATATTGCTCAGCCCTGTCAGTATGGTTGGGAGTAAAATGTAATTCAGGAAAGCCATATAAGTTAAATACCAAATGGGCGGTATTGAGCTTGGCACCAGTTGCAAGTACAAAGAAAATAAATCATGCCTTCACCGAGATCTTTCCCTTTTTAAGTAAGATAATATAGTTGCACACAAAGCATCAAGGTACAAAATACCCCACAATGTAAAGTACATAAACCTACAAGAACAGTATGTGAAATCTAACCGATCTCATCTTTTAAAAAAAACTTGAAGCAAAATATTGTACCATTAATATGTATGTACTATAATTATTGGAAGTATTCCGTGCAATTATCATGATTTGTGAATTATTTGTAACAATCACAGGATATAAATTTGGATAACGAATAATAACAAGTGTGGGTTAATTTGTTTTCTTCTGCTAATAGGCAACCCTCTTCATTTACACTTTGAAGCCTTGCTGAGAGAGGACCACAGGTTGAGTCATAAACTCAAGACTCTCAAGATACCCCAGTGGGGTTTGAAAGACCTTACCAACAACATTTGTTCATCTTCCCTGTCTGCATCTGGTAAATTATATGCAATATAAGTAAAGCATTATTTTAGCTCTTGGCCTGAGTTCCCATTCAAGGTGCCGCATTCTGTCTAAGGAAATGTACAGTGGTGCCTCGCAAGACGAAATTAATTCGTTCTGCGAGTTTTTTCGTCTTGCGAAGCACCACTGTGCATTGACGGTTTCCCATAGGAATGCATTGACGGTTTTAAGAAAAAGGCGCAAGACGTTTTCGTCTTGCGAAGCAAGCCCATAGGGAAATTCGTCTTGCGAGTTTTTTGTCTTGCGAGGCATTCGTCTTGCGAGGTACCACTGTACTGTATGGGCAAAATCAAACCAAAGGATCGTCAGGTCCACTGACAGCAGCCGGAAAGAGGTGGATATAGCATGTTGTTTGTCCCCAGTATCTGAAACCAGGGCTCTATTGACTCTGTCCAGGCGAGTTCTGCTTATACCTATCAGTACCTATTGGTCATGATAACAGTCCTCCATGAACTTGCCCGATGGTTTTTAAAAGCACCTGAGTGGTCAGCTTATCATGTATCAGAGAATTTCCTAAGTTCATTATTCATTATTCTAAATGGAGTTTTTCCTTTTCCCTCTCCTAAAACGATTGTGTTGATTTTATTGAATGAACACAAGCTTGTTTTTTGCAAGAGAGGCAAAAGAAAATTCTCCGTCGAGTCTCTCCATCATTGTGCATCAATTTTAACAGTAGGGTTGTTGGTGGTTTAGGTAGGACATCCACAAAACGGGGGCACCAGGAGCAATATTTTAGGGTAACATATATATTGATACACTTGCGGTTCACTCCCACTTGATGTTGCTCCTCCAGTAAAGCTACATCAAAAAAAACCAGATAAACTATTTCCAGAAAGTGCAGTAGAAAAAATGAACTCGCATCTACCTTGTGGTTAAGCAGAAGTTGCAGAGTTAGTATATCCTCTTAATTTCATGTTTTCATTACCAGGTCCTCTGCTGAAAGGATCGGCCAGTCGCGGCTTCTTTGTTCCTAGCCCTCAAACCTACAAACCCAGTTCTTTACATCACGTGCCATCTCTGTGCTTTGAAAACACACCTGCCCCCCACTCCAACCAAGTCCCTGGCAATTCCATGACTGCTAGCAGCTCGACGTTGGTGAGTTGGAACATAGTTCCTCTGGCAAACAGAACCGCAAAGAGGAAATACAGAATTAGTGTTGCTGGGGGACTTCCCTTTAAACTTAAGCCTCTTTCATCTTTCCCCTGAGCGAGGCGTGTTTGGGAGTGCAAAACGTTTTTTAAAGGATGCGCTGTTCTCTTAACCTTGAATTGTCTCCTAACTCATTTGCTATGCTGTTTCAAGCATATCTCCTGGTGGCTTTTTTTGTTTTCTTTTAGGAATATTATTGGTTAGATATGCAGACTACTACACTAAAAAAAACCAAAAACCATTGCTGGGGTTTTTCAAAAGAAAAAGGAAGCCTTGAAGGTTGAATAAAATGTACCGTGGAAATAGAGGCAGAAGACTATCCACTTATCCCCTTTTCATTTTTGCTTTGGGCGGAACATTCCTGTGTCCTTCAGCTTCTTGTCTTGGGTGTTTTCCTATATATTACTTCACCCTTTTTCATCCTGAGGTTGTTTGCTCTCTTTGTATTTTAAAAAGCCTTAAGCTGTATTTCAGATGGCTTCCGTGTTTATCAATAAACTGCCTGAGTGTGATTATATGGTTACCTCTTGCCCTATTGGAAGGACCTCAGTAACCATATCTCAGGCTAATAGCGTTTCATTCCATGGTGGCCGAAATGCCTTTGGAGTTTTGCCTGGAAAACTTCATCCCCTAGCCCAGGCTTCCTCAACCTCGGCCCTCCAGATGTTTTGAGACTACAATTCCCATCATCCCTGACCACTGGTCCTGCTAGCTAGGGATCATGGGAGTTGTAGGCCAAAAAAAACAACTGGAGGGCCGAGGTTGAAGAAGCCTGCCCTAGCCCCACCCTGTCAAGATACTTTCTCCATCCCATTCTGTGCTCTGTAGCACATTCAATGTTAGTTGCCTGCTCATTATTCATGTTTTAAGATGCGTCCATTTTTTAAGCTCTTTCCATTGGCATGCTCAAGGCAGCTAAGAACAACTGCTGCACAGAGCAGTTGCAGCAAATCAATGCAAAAATGTGGCACACCTAAGAGTCCTTTTATTCAGGCAAGATTGATTCTGCATGGAGCATTGGGCCCATAATAGGAGGTGCTGTTGTAGGCATATCAGTGCTGACCTACTTGATGTGTTGGGAGGAAATGCGAATGACAGTACTATGTTTTTGTATTCTTTTCTGATGATCCTTGTTTGGTTTCAGCAGCCTGCCAAGAAGAAAAAGGTGGAATGTTCCTATGACATCAACAATATAGTGATCCCCATGTCAATGGCTGCAGCTACACGGGTGGAGAAGCTACAGTATAAAGAGATTTTGACACCAAGGTGGGTTCACCTGGAGGCTCTTCAGATTTAAACAGCAGCTGGAGCATGTTGATTTAGACATAAGAGCGTTGTTTTTCATAATTTTTGCAAGAAATCCAGTTGTCCTTTTGTAATAGTAAACATACAGCACGCCATGCCAAATTGCGTTTTGCTAGTCAAGGACAGGGCTGAGTTAACAACAACAACTCCTCTTGAAGTTGTCACATCAACACACTCCTTTCTAAAGTGCCTTGAGGCACGGTGGCAGTTTCCTAACTGTACCTCCTGGTGTAGCATTAGCTGTATTTCCTGGTGTGGAGGAACTTAAAATACCATGAACTGGCCAAAGACTCAGTGGCTGAATTGTGTATTACAGCAGGGTCCCCTGGAATCCTGACTCCCATTATCTGCAGCCAGTGTAGCCAGTTGGCAGGGATGATGGGAATTGGAGTCCAGAAACATCCATCTAGAGCTTCACAGGTTACTTGTACCTGACCCTAAAGCACATCTTCATTCACTGCCAACTCTTGTTTCCTTTTAAAGTTACTTTGCTGCGGTGGAGCAGTTTCCTAACCCTCAGGGCTCTTGAGGAATATTGGGTGCAAGCGATGTATGTTTGCTTCCACAGGATGGAGGGTTAGAAACTTGCTTTTAAACACACACACAAGTGCGCGCGCACACACGACCTTTTTCTGCCATATAGCACACAAGGCAGTTTCCCCAATAATTATATGACCCCCCCCCCAATAAATCCATTCGTGCTACACAGTCAAGAGCAGTGGTAAGGTTGAGGGTGATTGAGTTCTGTACTGTACAGCCGTACCTTGATTCTTGAACGCCTTGGTACTCTTACGCTTTGGCTCCTGAACTCCAAAAACCCAGAAGTCCACTTGAGTGCAGGAAGCTCCTGCAGCCAATTGGAAGCCGCACCTTGGTTTTCAAACGGTTTCAGGAGTTGAACAGACTCCCAGAACGGATGAAGTTTGAGAACCAAGGTTCCACTGTACATCAATGTATGTTTTAAGAGTGGAATTGAAGAAGCCCGGTAGCCATGAATAAGGAATGGGTTTATTTCCTGGTGCTGGAGGATAGCATTTACTCTGCTTCTGTGCATCCCACCTTGTCGTCATCCCCCGCCCTATTTCAGCAGTAGATATTTAGCAGGTCCACTTGCTTATGAGGAAGGTGAAACCTGCATGGTTTTTAGGACTCGCACAAGTGAGCACCAGAGCTAACTAGGCATAGCCTGTTTTGACGCCTCCTTTGGCGATTTTTTGGAGAAGGTATTTGACTTCAGAATGTGGCATTGCCTCAGTGTCTACTGGTGAGGAAGCAGCAGCACCATAGCAAGCCAAGCCCTGGAGTACACTTTTGGTTGATGCAGTTGTTTGCAATATGTGCAGAAATTACCCTAATTACTGCCATTTTCTTCCTGCAGCTGGAGAATGGTGGATCTCAAAGAGCTCAAGACCTCAGGAGAAGTAGATTCAGAGGTGAGGAGGAACAGATCTGGTCATTATGCCTCAAGCAGTGCATCTGTCTAACTAGGCTTGCACGGACCAGGGCTTCTCTTGCCTTGTATTTACTGTGTAGAGCTTCACTTTACATAGAATTGACTCCCTTGAGTGACAGACTGCCATTCTTACCTTGCTTATCCTGCCAGCAGTCAGTACATTCATTTTGCGTCTTGAACCAATCAGTCATCAAAGCAAACACATATTCCTTTTGGTTTGTTCTCATTCAAGACTGCAAGACTGAATAACACTGCCATGGAGGAGCGTAAAACCTATTTTGTGTGAGAAAACCTCCATTCTTGTATATCCAAAAAGTTGTATACACATATTCCATAAATTTAGTTATTAAGGTGCAGAATTGGTTCTGTTTTTGGACAAAATTATTGTACTTTATTTGGTAGCCACGTTTACCAAAACAGTCCTATCTACTTGTGTACACCTGTGATGTTCTAGCAACTGTGGAAAGGGGGAAACTGTACTTTTATTAAACTCTTGCACTGCTGGGCCTGTACAGATTATGTGGTTATTTTTCCTGTGTATCCTTGGGTGGGTGGGTGGACGGACAGTATCTATTGACTCTCTTGAATGTGTCAAAAATAACTTTATTTTGTCCTAGCTGGAAGATATTTCTGATGAGACATATCTGAACCATCACCAAAAATATGAAGAGCTGGAAAGGGCCCGCTGGGATTCCTGGGCAGGAACCATTTCCCACAGGCGAGGGAACAGGTATCCTAACATTTGCTGTTGGCTGTGTGTTGTGGAGTAGTTCTCTTCCCAAGTCAGATTATATTCAAAACTTTTGTTTCCTGCATAACTTGTGAGCAAAGCATTAATGAAGAGTGAGGAAAGTGAACTTTGGTTGGGTGGATTAGCAGTTTTGCACTGAGCCTTAGTAGACAAGATTTAAGTTTCTCCTTAGCTAGGAAATAATTTGATAGCTTTGGGTCAGTTCACACCCCCCCACACACATATCCCTCCTAACTGTTGACAGGTTTGAAATAATGAATGAATAAGCTTTTGTTAAGGGTGCTCCAAAAGTATGCAAGCGGGCTTGGAAGCGCTGTGGAATTTCCCTTATAATAGAGATTTATCATATTTTGAGCCTCTGTGTTTTCAGAAATTAATGGAGTAAGAGCAGGTAGGAAGAGAATTGGCTTCCATGAAGATTTGGAAGCATCTTAACAGCATAACAGGATGAATGAAATCACACACACACACACAGACACACACCTACCTCTGTCTGTAGGAAGACTTGCCATTGGATCTCGTTTTAATTTCAGAGCCTTAGTATCCTGTGCTGCTGCAAACACTGAGGACTAGAATTATTGCAATATGTGGCAGCTAAGATCTCTGTATTAAGCCACATTCCCTTACTTAAACCAGGCAGAATCTCTCCAGTAGTTTAGCCTCATTGTCAAATCCATGAGTAGAATTATTGCCAGAGTGAGAGTGCTGGCTGTAAATATGGCAGTGAAAAGTCAAGTAGACTCTCTTCCCCCACCCCGCCCACTCCTGTTGTTTTTAAAGAGTGTGCAGTATGGGTGAAGAGTTCATTTTGAAATTCTGCATGATACCTTGGCTATAGCTCTCTCTGCTTCTAAGCTTGCACTTCCTTGAGTTTTGCAGTTCTCACATGTAACAGTTGTCAACACAGTGTGGCTTCACATTGGCAGCGTGATTGTTTTTTTTGTGGCGTGTTTTTCTTTTAGGAGCTCTAACAGAGCAGATGGCCGATGGATTCCTCAGCCGGGCTCTCCAGATGCCACGTCACATAATCTTAACCATCTCCAGTATGCAAATTCTCCCATGGGGTCTCTCAGCCCAGAACTTTCCAATGTTCTGCAGCCCCTTCTCATAAAGGGCAGGGGCAGAAACAGTCTGTCCTTTAGTGAAGACACAAGTTTCTCCTTCTCAGAAATGGACGAAGATATTCAGGTGAGGACCTGTGTTTCTACTTGGAGAGCTTGTATACAGCCTGTTTACTTGGCAAACCATACATATTCGAAGCTTTTCCGTCATCTTCATTGCCCACCATGGTCTCTCATTCAGAGTATAAAATGATGTCACCATCTTGGATTTGCCATGAAAGACAAGAGAATACAATCGATGAATTGCTCACAAGCATTTCTGGGGCTGAAGGGGATGCAAATAAACCTTCTAGATTTGGACTTTGAATGTATCATTGCAGTGGATTGTTTGCATTTGTGTGCTGTGGGTGGGTGGGAAACAGAAGTTAAACCTTGTAACCTTACTTCCAAAAAGGTGTCACAATAGTTGGGTTGTTATGCCAAGCCATAGTTTTTACCTCTGAACCTATATTGGTTCATAAACCATGGTTTGTAAAGGCAGCCAAACAAGAGTATTGAAACTAGTTTGCAAACTACGTTGTCTTTGATCTTACCGCAGTTAAAGAGGCACAGCTAAGACAGTTGAGGCACCTAGTGTGTCTATCTGTGCCCCAGTGAAATAGGAGGAAGCCAATGAAGCTGAATGCTAAGCAGATGAAGAATAAAAGCTGACGTGGATCTCTAAAGCACGGTTTGCTTAAATGCTTATTCTATGGTGTGGCCTTTTAATTGTGCTTAGCATGATATGTGAGCTGAGCACCTTGACATCCTGTTGCCAGTGACTTAAAACAGCTTCTCATTCTATGGAAGGCATCATATTTATCAAGATAAAGAAAGTGGCATATATAAACTAGACCTATGAATAAGGGTTGAGAGGATGATTACTGTTGATTTTGTTGTTCCTTCAAGAGAAAAGCTTCTCCTGTTTTTTAATCTCATCCATGCAAGATGGAAGCATGCATAATCTCTCTCTTTCTCGCGCCTACTCCTCAAATGACAATAATATATTCCGTTCCGTTAACGCTGCTGCTCTTTCTCTCTGTCGTAGAACGTCCAGCCGTGGGAGCCCCGCACATTCCCCCTTTCCGACACAGAGTATAAGGCGCTTCAGGACCCACCGTGCGAAGCTCCTGGCAAGCAGACAAGTACCATTCAGCAGTGGAACTCTAGGAGCAATCAGGGCTTGAGGACTAACAATATAAATTCCAGCGCTTCTAATCCTAGGGAGCCATTTGTATCCGGTTGGCAGGTGCAACCAGGCGTCAGCAAGCAGCAAGACGAGTTTGCAGGCCAGCCCTGCGTCCCGCCAGTGCTCATCAACAACAGATGAGCGTTGGGGCCCCATGATAACCCGTGGAAGAGTTGCACCCATACTCTATAGATTGGTATCACAGAGCTTGGCTGACGAGTTGGCCTAGCAAGGCAGTGGCGGCAGAGAGCACTGCTGTGCCTGGAGCAGAGGTCCAGCTGTGAACTTGGAGCTCCTGCTGCCCTAGATCAGTAAGGGTTGGACAGGCAGCAGCAGAGGCAAGGTGCTGGGCCTCCCTAGTGTGGCAAGAGGGGGGGAGGCATCCAGGAAAGCCCAGTTGCAGGTTGTTTCTGGGCAGAAGAACTCTTGCGCCTCGCTGGCAAGGTTAGGTGCTGGTGCCACAAGTGCAGCAGCCCAAGGTGTAACCCAAAAAGGGAGCAGCAAAGAGGATGGAAGACGCAGCAAAAGAAGGGGGAGGCTGAGCTGTTTCAATTTGGATGTCTGTTACTCAGGCAACACTTCTTTGAAAGGGTGCCAGTCAGTTGAACATGTAGTCCTCATGAGGTTTTTATGCCACTTTTGGGGGCAGGAGTTAAGTATCGATTGTGGAAACTCACTCGCACAGATCACAGGCTTTGTCCCGGTGCCGCAGATGGCAGCAAGGGATATAACCAAGGGGTAGTTGGTGTGTGTGTGTGCGTGAGCGCTGAATAAATGCCTGTAGGGGAGGACAGATGCTTCCCCTACAAATTTTTCATAATGGTTTTTAATTTTTAAATGTAGTTCTGAAATCACTGATTCTCTTAACATGCAAATCATGTTTTCTTGGCCTTGCAGAAATGCTATTGTTGCTAATAATAAACAATAAATCATGATAAAGCTTGTTTGTTTTTTTACATTTCCTTCAGAGAAACTGTAAATCTTGTTCATTGTATGGGATGTTCTAATTTATCTCCCAGCACATGAAATAAAACGTGACAGGTTGGATGTTTTGGGTGGTCGTTTTGTTGTTGTTGTCCTCCTGATTAAGGATCTGGTCGTTAAAAAATGGGATTGAACTTCATAATATTTTAATCACCCAGGTAGTTTGATTTACCTTTTGAAATCCGTTCTCTGATGGAATAGGTGTGTGTCTTTAAACAAAGCTGGCGAGGATTCAGTTTCGCCTCCAGCAGAAAGGGATTTCCATTCTACTCAATAACCTACAATCCGTTTTCTTGAATTCCATGGCGTTTCACTTGTGACGCTTCATCAGGATGAGCTTAGTGAACTTGCTACTGAAAGGTTTGCCTATTGGAGGCAACGTTCAAGGAGACAGTGCAGGGCGGTTGTCAAAGTTAGAGCAACTTCAACTTCAAGGAGTTTGGTAATGTCTCACTTCTCTAAGGGTTTTTTTTTACAACACCCAAATCCACCCAATCATACTTGCACCCCCTCCAAAGTTTGGATCTAGCGAAGCTAGCGCCAGCACTGTCTAGTAGGCACACACTTTGTGTCGTTCTGTATGTAGACTCCCTTCTGTCATTTTGGCATTTTCATATTTGAACTCTGTTTATAACTTGAGTCATGAAAGGCTTATGTGCCAGGAATGACTTCACAGCATGTTGTGCAAAAATCCTGTGAAATCAGGAGAAAAAAATAAAGCTAGTGGCTCTTACAAACACAGTAGCAAAGTCTTTTTCCTTTGCATAAACTCGCATTTGTTTTTCGGGTCATCTTGCCTTGGGTTGAGCACAGCTGAGAAAAGTCAACGAGCATAAATGTTTCATGCAAAGGGTTTCAAGAGTTCTGGTGAGAACCTCTCCAGGTCTTGTGAAAAGCAAACAATGAGAATAACAAAGAAAAGGTAGCCTAGCAGGTAGAACTTTCTCTTGTTGTAGCCGTGGAGTTGCATAATTTACTGGAAAAAGCAGGTGTGGAACACCCCCCATGTAAACGCCATTTCACAGAAGTAAATATTTTAAAACTCCTCATACCAGGTGAGACACACACATTGGTGTGGAAAGGACACAGATGATACAGGCATTATTATTATTACATTTATTTATAGTCTTCTCCCCCCCTCCCAAGACCTAAGGACTCAAGGCGGCTTGCAGAGAAAAATATAAAAACACAGATAAACTAGAAAAGCTAAAAACAGAAAATTATCAATAGAAGGTTAAGGTGAATTTTAATCTTTTAACTTTTGTATGTTTTAAAGTATTACAATTTTTAACTGATTTTTATTATCTTTTTTTAAAACCGCTTTGAGGATTTCTTTCTAGAGGCAAGACATAATTTTATGAAATAAAGAGTAATTAAAGACGAATAGAATTAAAGTGACATGTATATAAATTATATTAAAAATACAGATACTAACAATAAAAAGTGCACAGCACTAGTCCTTTTCCTGTAAAACAGCCAGTTCCTAAAGGCCTGTTGGAATGAAAAGGTCTTTGTATGCCGGTCTAACTTCTCTAGGAAGGGACTTCCAGGCCCTCTTCCCATGACACCTGCTTGTGATGGTGGTTGGACTGAGAGAAGATCTCAGGGCCCGGGGCAGGTTTGTATGGGAGAATACGGTCTTTGACATAGCCTGGGCCTAAGCCATGTAGGGTTTTATCGGTTATAACCAGCACTGTGAGCTGTGCTCTGAAACAGACTGCTAGCCAGTCTGCTCCCTAAAACCAGCCCCATTCCAGAGTCTGGCTGCAGCTCTTTGAGCCAGTTGGAAGTTTCTGAGCACTTTCCAAAGGCAGCCTTGAACAGAGCCTGTCTTACCCAGCTCTGCTGCATTTTTAATCTTCCTAGCCACTCTTGCATATTACAAGCATTTCACCCTGCTCTGCAGCCAAAAGAAAGCCCCTGTCGGGTGTGCGTGCAGGAGCCAGGCCCTGTGACCAATGGGACTTTGCATCACTGGGGCCTTCCTAAGTTTGGCCACACAGGTGAGGCCGCTTGGTAACTCACAGCACCTGGTGGCAAGAGCCGGGAAGGGATATAAAGTCAGCATTTCCCTTCGGCTCTTTGCCACAGCAACACGCTTCCTGCCTTGCTGCGTTTGGCTTCTTGCTTCCTGATCCTCAGACCCCTGACTTCGTGACTTCCTGCTCCTTGATTCTCGGACCCTTGCCTTCGAGACTCCTTGCTTCCTGACCCTCGGACCCTTGGCTTCTTGACTCCCGGCTCTCTGACCCTCGGACTCTTGGCTTTCTGACTCCAGGCTTCTGGACTCCCGTTCCTGCTCCCACCCCGCCATCTTGCTCCCCGTCCCTACGTCCCTAGCTGGGACTTCGATCGCCCATGTACCGGACTGTGACAGCCCCCAAATCAGTTTGCAAATACCAGAGATTTCCTTCACCCAGGGAGTGGGATGTAAAAACCTGCTGGATCTGGTCAGTGGCTCTCTTGTGCAGCTTCCTGTTCTCACAGTGGCTAAACAGAAGCTTGTGGGAAACTCGCAAGAAGGACTTGAGCGTGAGAACACACTCTGGTTTCCAGCAACCGGGATTTGAAAACATTAGTGCCTCTGGCTGGAAGCAGAAGTGAACTCAAGACACCCTTCCAGAGTTCTTGCAATGACCAGCTGGAATGGAAATGCTAGAGGCTGAGCCCAAAGCTGCATGTTTTTCACTGGAAGAAGCCCTGCAGCGCCATCTTTTTCTCTCTTACACCCTGATGGAATGGCTGCTGTTTCCTGCTCATCAGCCCACATTTCTTGTTTCAGCCCTGCCTTCTTAGCACGCCCAGGTTAGTCCGTGGTGCGGAGGCAACTGCAAGAACTTGGAAGTTATCCTTAATTGCTAACTGTCCTGGTGATGTTGGTCTACAGCTCCCATAATCGCTGACGAATGGGTTCTGCAAGCTAGGGATGATGGGAATTGTAGTCGAACAACATCTGGGGACTGTGCCACTGTATTCTGCTCTGGTCAGACCTCACCTGGAGTACTGTGTCCAGTTCTGGGCACCACAGTTCAAGAAGGACACTGACAAACTGGAACGTGTCCAGAGGAGGGCAACCAAAATGGTCCAAGGCCTGGAAACGATGCCTTATGAGGAACGGCTAAGGGAGCTGGGCATGTTTAGCCTGGAGAAGAGGAGGTTAAGGGGTGATATGATAGCCATGCTCAAACATATAAAAGGATGTTACATAGAGGAGGGAGAAAGGTTGTTTTCTGCTGCTCCAGAGAAGCGGACACGGAGCAGTGGATCCAAACTACAAGAAAGAAGATTCCACCTAAACACCTAAACATTAGGAAGAACTTCCTGACAGTAAGAGCTGTTTGACAGTGGAATTTGCTGCCAAGGAGTGTGGTGGAGTCTCCTTCTTTGGAGGTCTTTAAGCAGAGGCTTGACAACCATATGTCAGGAGTGCTCTGCTGGTGTTTCCTGCTTGGCAGGGGGTTGGACTCGATGGCCCTTGTGGTCTCTTCCAACTCTATGATTCTATGATTCTATGAACCTTGAGAAAGGCTGCATTAAAATTTCAACATCCAAGTAAAAAGAGACTCCAAAAATCATCAGAAGGACAACAACCATGGCATGAATACTTAGAAGAACTACCCAAATGTTTTACTCTGCTTGCATATATACAGTGTGGCTTATTAAACAGGTGCAGCTGTAGCTCAGTAGAAATTTACAGTGCTTTCCCTGCAATTCTATTATCTTCACTACCAGAGAAACGTTTTATGACATTGGCCCTAGCAGGGCACCCAATGTGGCTTGACTGATCTGGATTATGCTGGTTGACTGGCAAGGCAATCCTATACATGTTGACTCTGAAGTAACAGAATGATAAAGAGTTGGAAGGGATCCCCCCCCAAAAGGGCCGTCTAGTCCAACCCCCTGCAATCCAAGAATTGCAGCTAAAGAATCCCTGACCGATTGCCATCCAGCCTCTGTTTCAAAGCCTCGAATGAAGGACAATCTACCAACTTCAAAGGGCTTCGCAGATGTGTATAGGATTGCAGCCTATGAAGGAGCATGAACCATAGAACCTCTGTTTAAAAACCTCCAAGGAAGGAGTCCATTATACGATAACCTTTATTGTCATTGTCCCATACAGAACAACAACATTGAAAAATCTACATCGGACATTCAAAAACCCACAAGCCTGCTATCCCAGCCTGGTTAGCCCCCTAAAAACTCTGATACCCCATAATTAAATATAATATACTTCCATAGAGACTACCTTACACTGCGTATAAAACCAAAATTCGCATTTGGATAGAAACTGTTTCTCAGGCGGCTAGTCCTAGTCTTTATAACCCTGGACCTTCTTCCAGAAGGCAGAAGCTGAAAGATCATTTCCGGGGTGCGCACTATCCTGCGCTATCTCTGCAGCTTTCTTATGGCACCTGGAAGCGTAGATTTGATCCAAGGTGGGAAGAGTGCACCCAATTATTCTCTGCAGTCTTTACAGCCCTGGACAGCATTGTTTTTTCCCTGACCCAAACCACACACAGAGACCATAAGTTAATACCCTCTCAACAGTACAATGGTAAAATGCCTTCAACAGGTCCTTTGAGAGCTTATTTTTCCGGAGGATTCTCAGAAAATATAACCTCTGCTGTGCTCTCTTCATCAGGTCTTTGCTGTTTTCTCAACTCCATTCCCAGAAATCGAAACACCAAGACCTGTTCCACACACTTCCCCTCAATAATGAGGGAGTCCGCTCTTACTGTCAGAAAGTTCTTCCTGTTTAGTTGGCATCTCTTTTCTTATAACTTGGAGCCATTGGTTTAAGTCCTACCCTCCAAAGCAGGAGAAAAAAAAGGGTCTGAAAAGTGACAGGAGTATGAAATGCTTGAGGTGTTTTGACCAGCAGTGCTGTTTTCCTGTGTTTTCTCTTTTCAAAGCTAATTCCTGGTGGTCTCTTATTAATCACGTAGTAATAAGGGATGCAGGTGGCGCTGTGGGTTAAAGCCTCAGCGCCTAGGGCTTCCCGATCAAAAGGTCGGCGGTTCGAATCCCCGCAGCAGGGTGCGCTCCCGTTGCTCGGTCCCAGCGCCTGCCAACCTAGCAGTTCGAAAGCACTCCCGGGTGCAAGTAGATAAATAGGTACCGCTTACTAGCGGGAAGGTAAACGGCGTTTCCATGTGCGGCTCTGGCTCGCCAGAGCAGCGATGTCACGCTGGCCACGTGACCCGGAAGTGTCTCCGGACAGCGCTGGCCCCCGGCCTCTTGAGTGAGATGGGCGCACAACCCTAGAGTCTGGCAAGACTGGCCCGTACGGGCAGGGGTACCTTTACCTTAATAACGTCTCCCCTATGACACTTAAGTTCTGTACACAAGCAGAATCGGCTCAGAAGGGAGTCTGGCAGATGAGGTCTTCAATAGAATTGTTCTGTCTTAAACAAAGATTCAGGTAGGTAGCCGTGTTGGTCTGACACAGTCGAAATAAATAAAAAAATAGTCCAGTAGCACCTTAGAGACCAACTAAGTTTGTTCTGGGTATAAGCTTTCGTGGTATCTGAAGAAGTGTGCATGCACACGAAAGCTTATACCCAGAACAAACTTAGTTGGTCTCTGAGGTGCTGCTGGAAAATTTTTTATTTTATTTTATTTTGTCTTAAAGTTAGGAGCATAAAAGCTGTATCCAGCTTCGTCTCCACTGACTGACAGCAACTCTGGTATTTCTGAGGTGAGTGCTCTTTCCCAGCCCTGTGCTTAGGATTGAACCTGGGACTTTTATCCATCCAAAGCAGTACCACTGAGCTAGGCTCAGCTTCAAGAGCTTCTAACATTCAGCTCTAGCCGCCTCAGTGCCATAGCAACTTGGGAAATTCCTTTTTAGGAGTCCGACCTTTGAACTACCCAGTTCTGTGTTGTCCGACTGCCAGCAGCTCTCCAGGAGACATTCCCAGCCCCATCAGAAAATGCTATTAATGATTGAATTGGGTCCTTTACCACTGAGTTAAAGGTAAAGGGACCCGTGACCATTAAGTCCAGTCGTGGCTGACTCTGGGGTTACAGTGCTCATCTCGCTTTACTGGCCGAGGGAGCCGGCGTACAGCTTCTGGGTCATGTGGCCAGCATGACTAAGCCGCTTCTGGCGAACCAGAGCAGCGCACGGAAACGCCGTTTACCTTCCCGCCAGAGCGGTACCTATTTATCTACTTGCACTTTGATGCACTTTCGAACTGCTAGGTTGGCAGAAGCAGGGACCGAGCAACGGGAGATCACCCCGCCGCAGGGATTCGAACCGCTGACCTTCTGATCGGCAAGCCCTAGGCTCTGTGGTTTAACCCACAGCGCCACCAGCATTTATCAGCCAAAAGGGCTACAGTCAATGAAAACACAGTCAGTCTCTGCGGGCTTATGATCTAAGAAAACACATCACATAAAGGGCAAGGAACAAGGAAGGCGGGGGGGGGGGGATATGACCCTCCAGGCACCCATTTCTTTTAAAATATAATCTTTATTAGTTTTCCAGACTTCATACTTCAAATACATATTATATTATACATTTATAATTTGCCCCTATGAGCCGACTTCCCTCCTTCCTTCTTCTGACTTCATGTCGCTTTTAATTTTTTCGCATTGTCTTTATCTATTTTACATATTGTTCTGCTTACGCATTGGTCCATAGATTGTAAATAAATAAGCCCTTCTATATATACAATTCTTGTTGTCTGTCTATATGGCTACCATTGGTTACTTTAATTACATTATACTTCTTATTATTCCAATGAACGTATTTATATTACACATTATGAGGTTTGTTTCGATTCTACTGGTTTCTCTATTTCACACAAATCTTTCCTGCGTACAACATTCTTCCATTCTGTTTGAAATATTTCATCGCCCTGTTGTCGGATTTTCCCAGGCCCCCATTTCTGGCGAGTTGTTCCTGTATTGACCAGCTGGCAGTTCAGGGGCAGGAGGCGCCTGACGGAGCTGGGCTTTTGGCAAAGCTGATGGAGCCAGCCTCCTGCAGCCTCTCTCTCCTGCTGTTGTTTTTGCTCCTTCTGCACAATGCAGAATTGCACGCTCAATTAACTGCATCTTCAGCTGGGCGCAACAGATCCGAGTAATTGCTGGGGATCCCTGGCGCCAAACCCTGCTGCTGCTGCTGCTTCCTTCCTGCCAGGCCCGGGCTGCTTCTTTGCCCGCCTGCTGCTCCAGCTCCCGCCACGCCGCTCCGCCCGGCAGCGACCAGAACAAGGGCCCCTCAGCGCGCAGGCGCGCAGCTTTTCCCGGCACGCCTGCGCAGAGAGGGGGGGGGAAGAAAGCGCTCCCGCCTCGCCCATGCGCACATCCTCCGGGAGGCGTGGCCCGCCCGCAGCCGGCGCCTGCGCGGAGAGGGCGTCTCCAGGGGGGCGGCCGTAGAAGCGTCCCTTGGTGCGCATGCGCCCGGCAGCACTCCCGCCTCCTGAGCCAGCGCGAGGAGCCGGCGTCCCGCGCGCGGGCGGGGAAGGCGCGGCGTGAGGCAAGAGCGCGTGGGAGGCTCGTCCGCTGCGCGTGCGCGCGGGAGAGTGGCGGCGGTGTGGCAGCAGCCGCCGC
This sequence comes from Podarcis tiliguerta, assembly GCF_965153285.1. Taxonomy (NCBI): domain Eukaryota; kingdom Metazoa; phylum Chordata; class Lepidosauria; order Squamata; family Lacertidae; genus Podarcis; species Podarcis tiliguerta. The sequence goes on along the minus strand of NC_139545.1, from coordinate 57,521,556 downwards.
CGCGGCGTCCCGCGGGCTCTGCGCATGCGCGGGGCCAAGCGAGTGGGAGGCGTCGGGCCCCGGCGGCGGTGGCGGCGGAGGAGGCGCGGAAGGCCGGGAAGGACAATGGCGGCGGCGGCAGCGGCGGCCGCCTCAGCAGCAGCAGCAGCGGCGGCCGTGCCTGCAGGCGGCGGCCTAGGGGGCGCGCCCGGCTCGGGGGTCTCCTCCGCCGCCCCGTTGTCGGCGTCGCGGCGCAAGGACGGCGGCCCCTCGGGGAAGTTCTGGGAGAGCCCCGACACCGTCTCTCAGCTGGACGCCGCGCGGGCCTGGCTCGGCAAGCACTGCAAGAAGGTGAGGAGGCCGAAGACCAGGCCCCGGCGGCGGCGCCTGAGGAGAAAGAGGCCTCGCCTTCTTCCCCTCAGGGGGCCTCGCCGCCGCCTCCCCTCCCTCTTTCTCCTCACGGGCCCCTTTCCTTCCCTCGGCGAGGGAGGGAGGGCGGGGCCTGAGGGGGGAAGCCGCCCCCTCCCATCCCTGGCACCGGACCCTCTCTCTGCCCGAGGGAGCCTCCCTCTCGCGGGGCTGGCGGAGAGGGGGGCATGACAAAGGGAGGCGACTTGAGTGCCAAAAAGAAAACAAAAGCCCCAAGATGGGAGGTGATCTGGCGGGGGGGGGGTGTCCTTTGAAGTGCCTCCGAAGTCAGCGGGGTTTACTCCCGAGTAAGGGTGTGCAGAATAAGGAGGAGGGAAGCCGGGTGGGGACTCAAAGGGGGCCAGGTGCAGGCGAGGGAATTAAGAGCAACTTGGTGGGCAACACTGGGGTGTGAGGGATGGGCGTCCTCTCTGGAGGGTTGTTTCCTATTATAAAGAGTATTTGAGGGGTGGATCAACAGGACTTCAGCCAGCCGACTTCCTTTGGGACTCATAGGGGAGCATGTAAACACGCTTGTGCAGGTTGCATTTTGCAATAAACAGGTGCTGAATTGATGGCAGGCGGAAGGGTGACCCTTTTCGGGTCATGTGGTTTGTGTTTATCTTGTGAATGTAGATGTTTACATACAGAATGAGTATTGGAGGGGAGGAGGCTCATTGGTTTGTTTTCATTATATATTCTGTATTTTTTTATCTTGTATTCTTATGCTGTGAACTGCCCTGAGACCTGTGCATGAAGGGTGGCGTGCAAATTCAATAAATGAATAAACAGAAGGGGTGTGTGTGGCTTAAGAGAGAAAGGAACTGAATGGAGTGTAATCCTGGGAATAGTTGGGGGCAGGGACCTAGGCTCCTTGTCTCCTGAGAATGGTAGTTTAAAAGGGGAGTGGCTTGTGCAAATTGGTTCAGACTTGGTCCGGGTGTCCTTTTACCTACCTGGGTTTAGGGGAAAGAGGATAGCCTTTTCCAGTTGAATGGGAGCTCTTGTGTGAAGGGAAGGGGGCGGGCTCTGTGCGGAAGAGGCAAGGTCTTTGCTTTCCCTGGGAAGAGCTAACAAAGGGCCAGCTGCCTCTTCACCCTGCAGTTGTGGGGCTTGTTATGTTAAAGCTGTCCCTGCTTCAAATATCAGGTTGCTGTTATTCTCTATTTTCAGCCTTTCTGCGGGGGGGGGGGGGGCTATAAGAGGTCAGAGGGATAATGCGTGATGGAACAAAACCGGAGGAAGGAGGTTGTCCATTTCTAAAGGTCCCTGGGGCACATGCTCAGTGTGGTCTTTTGTCCTAAGAGGACTTCTGGGCCTAGATGTGTGAGCTGACAGGGCTATCGGTTTCATTTAAGTCTAGCTGAAGCTGTCTTTGCACTAATTTCTAAGGTGGTGGTGAAACCGTGAAGTGTGTCCAAGGTCCTCTGTGCGTGGCCAAGAAATTACGTACCATGTGGAACTTTAAATATGGGCTTGTTTCCCCTTTTTACGAGATGTCTTGGCATAGTAAAAGGTATAACGTTCATAGCAGCATATAATCTCTGAGACAGTTAAAACATTATTAACATAGCAGTAAAAAGCATTATTGAAGTCTCAGAGGTTAGCGAATGAAACTGTTGGAAGTGTTCTTTAAAAGCATGAATTTAATAGATGAGGAAATAATTACTATCAATGCAGGAACACAGGGCATATATACAGAATTAAAACTACATTTACATGTTTCCCTAGACCCAGAGAGATGTGATGGCTTTATTATTCCCTTTTTGAGGATGGCGCTTGGGAGGATGGTTGCCATCCAGCTCCATGCGTGGTTGGAAGAATCAGATTACCTGGACCCATTTCAGTCTTGTTTCAGGCCTAATTTTGCAATGAAGAAGCCTTGGTTGATGAACTGTGCTGGGAGAGGATTGACCCTCTTGGTTTTTCTATCAGTGGCTTTTGATACTGTTCTCCATGGTATTCATCTGGAGTGGCACGGCTGGTTGTGTGTTGAAGGCAGAGTGATATGGTGGTTCTGTTCTGTCTTATCCGTATGGCAGTTTCCAGAGAGTGGCAGTGCGGGACTGCTGTGTGAGCCCATAGCAAGCCGGCTATGTGGTTCTGGGGCTCCTTCCTGACCCCCCATGCTTTTTAACATCTGTATGAGTGGTTATCGGGGTAGCGTTGGAACAGAGTCTTTAGAATGTGGTTGGCACCCAGCTCCTGTTTCTCCCTTAATCAGTTAAGGCTGTATAACTGCTCGATCATTGCTTTGACGTAGAAATGCTTTGGTTGGGGGCCAGAAAACAGAAGTTAAACCCAACAAAACAGGTGGCTTTGTAGCTCTTATGTCCAGGAATTGGGCAAGAGGCCTGTTTTGCACAGAGTTGCAGTCCCCTTGAAGTGGCCAGGTGCATACCTTGGGAGTAGTCCCAGATCTCTCTTTGTGTGGAAGCCAAAGTAGCATCAGTGGTATTTCTGATATCTGCTGGTTCACCAACTACGGCCATTCCTGGTTCGGTATAGCCTGGCTGCAGTAGTCCCCCCCCCCCCCCCGGCTACAACTGGAACTGATGCTGTATAGATTGAACAGGTAGTGCTCTGGAGAACTCTGCTGGAGTAACTGTGCTGTAACTGTGGTGTCCAACTTTGTCCAAATCTGAGCCCCTTTATCCCTAAAGGACAGCACAACTTAGTTAGAGGAGGCTGCTAAAGATGTCAAAACAGTGCTTTGTGGGCCAAATGTCAAAAGGGCATTCATCACTCAGAAAAGCTCTGCTGAATGGCTGTTTGCAAACACAGCAGAGACAGAGAAGCAAGCTTTCTTGGTTGCTATCACTGCCACATGGTTAGTGTAGTAGTTCATTCTCACCCATGTTCATTTAGAGTTGAAGGTTGATGCCACCTGTGCTCTTGCTGTCAGTTCTGCTGCTTCAGTGTACACAAGTCATTAGAGTACCAAGGCAGCCCCATGGTTGACATGGATGCTGTGAAGTCCCAAGACAGCCACCCATCTCCTGTCATCAGAAAGATGGCAGTCTCTTTCACCTTCCCTGTCTTCGACACTTAACTCCCCTGGTCCACCTCTAACAAAACACCAGGCAGCAGATAACATTCAAGCGAATAACAGTGTTGTAAAGTAAATAATTAATGCCAGGGGATACCAGACTAGGAGATGCTTGCAGTATAAAAATACCAGGCACAAATCACACCCCAGCTTTTACCTGGGATCAAAGAGGCACAGAATCACTGAGAACTCCCCAGTGCTTTGCCTCTGAAGTGCTGCACAGTGTCAGGTGCGATACACTTCCCCATCTCTTGCCAAAGGGCTCAGGCAGCCTTGCCAATAAGCCCACAGAAATTACTAACCTGTAGTTTTATTTTTTCTCATAAAGTGGTTGGCAGAGGCTGAACTCTTTTTATGAAGGAAAAAGGAGACTAGTAAGATTGACTTTGCTTCTGTGCAGAGTGCAGAGGAGGGAATTTCCCTTTGTTCCTAGCTCAGAAATTCAGGGAGATACCAGAGAGATTCAGTGAAGGTGGCACTTCGCTTGGCTTCCTTCATGCCCATGATAGAAATAAATACAACACTTCTTTGTCTCCAGCAGATGGCAGCCCAGTGTCCACTCACCTGTGTGTGATTATTCCACATTGCCTGTGATAATGCAAGACTAGATATGTGGGGAGGGTTAAGGCTTAGTGGGGACCATAAGCAATGTCTACCTAGACCAAACTTTCAAATTCCTGTGAAATACCATTTCTTTTACACATCTGTCAGTGCACATGGTGGTTTACAGCATAAATAAAAAAAAACTGGGTTGCTGTGCAAAGGAAGTGACTGCTTTGAAATTTGACAGTCGATATGACAGAGGAAAGGGATGTGAGAGAGGCAATGGCAGTTCTGGATACTGGTAAACAAATGTCAATACACAGACTTTGTTGCAATTGGGTATGAAGGCCGGGTGTCAAGCAAAGGCTCCACGGAAAGAGGGTCTTGAGGATCACTTTAATTTGTGAAATGTCCATACCAATGTGCATTTCTCTTACTGGTGCAAGCTCATGCATTTGAACAGCGGACAAAAATGTGAACGTAATCTGGGGTAGCAAATGGTTATCAGCTTTGTCCACTGTGAGATGCTGTTTATAAGAAATCCATGCAATATAAATAGGGTGCCCTTAATGCTTGAGAGATGCCCAGAGTGGCTGGGGAAACCCACTCAGATGAGCATGGTACAAATAATTTATTATTATTATTATTAGTAGTAGTAGTAGTAGTAGTAGTAGAGACTCTAGTAGCAGCAGCAGCAGCAGCAGTATAGTGTTGAACACAGGAGTAGTACTGGCCTTGCCAGTGATGGTTTGCATTTAATGTATTGAAAACTAATAGCAGCTTAAGTGAACTTGGCAAATTTAAATCTAATGACAGCTCCTCTTTGACTGCCTAGCTAATAACTTGTGTTCCAGAATAACTCTTAAAAGTCAGGATTAAAAAGTCACCAACATGGCAGAAATGAACCTTGAATTTGTGGCATTAAAATTGCTATAGCTTGTGAGTGATTTCCGGATGAGTGAAAAGACAAAGATTGATTTGGAAAATGTTTGCTTTTCAGTATGTTCAAGCAGATGCTCCTACCAATAAAACACTGGCTGGGCTTGTGGTGCAGCTGCTGCAGTTTCAGGAAGATGCCTTCGGAAAACATGTTGCCAACCCTGCCTTTACAAAGTTCCCTGTGAGTATTTAAAACGCTCTTGTAATGTTTCTTCAGCTGTTGTGTTTCCATATACTTCAAAGTAAATAGGTCTATAGCTGCCTCCTGAAAAGCTGCCAACACTTAAGAGTGGGAGGCTGTACAGTGGTACTGTACTGTAAAGCGGGTTACATACGCTTCAGGTTACAGACTCTGCTAACCCAGAAATACTACCTCGGGTTAAGAACTTTGCTTCAGGATGAGAACAGAAATCATGCGGTGGCAGCAGGAGGCCTCATTAGCTAAAGTGGTGCTCCAGGTTAAGAACAGTTTCAGGTTAAGAACGGACCTCCGGAACGAATTAAGTACTTAACTTGAGGTACTACTGTATTTGAACCCAGAAGCAAAAGGATTCTTCCTGTTTCACTTGGTGTCAGAAACACAAGTTGACCAATTTAGCCTTCACTCTTTGTAATTCTTGTGCTGTTATATCTGCTAACAACCCTGCAGGGTTCAATATACTAAGAATACTGTAGGATTAAATCTGGGCTTTGTTTTGAGACTTATGTATTAAAGTAGATGGAACCCAAATATGTGCTTGGTCCAAGCCATTTAGGATTTCATAGGTAATTGCCAGCATCTTGAGTTGCAATTCCTTTTGTGAACTTCAAGATGGCAAATTCAGTGATGGCTTGCATTTCAATTGATCTTTTTGTCTTTATGATTTAAATTAAATAGATCAGTCTTGATTACCCCTCCTTATGTAGTTCTTTTTGGCCACAGTACTGGAGCAACTTGAGAGATCACGTACCATATTTTTCGCCCCATAGGACGCACTTTCCCCCCTCCAAAAATGAAGGGGAAATGTGTGTGCGTCCTATGGGGCGAATGCAGGCATTCGCTGAAGCCTGGAGAGCGAGAGGGGTCGGTGCGCACCGACCCCTCTCGCTCTCCAGGCTTCACGCAGATCTCTGCAAGCCGTGGGAGCCCGCGCCGGGCTCCCACAGCTTGCGGAGAGTTGCCTGCATGCTGAAGGCTGGGCGCAGCTCTCCGCAAGGCGCAGGAGCCTGGCGCCGGGCTCCCACGGCTTGCGGAGAGTTGCCTGTGCTGGGGTCGGGGGAAGCTCGGGCTTCCCCAGCCCCACGCCTGGGGGGGGAGGAAATAATTTCCCCCCCCCTTTATTTCCCCCCCAAAAAACTAGGTGCGCCTTATGGGACGGTGCGTCTTATAGGGCGAAAAATACGGTATTTTATTGTAGAATATTTCACTACAAGAGGGATAGCTAGGATAGTCACACACAGAGGACTCACTAGACCTCAAGGGGCCCTGATTTGGTGCTGAGTAATTCTCTAGGACCCTGACTCTGTTTGGGTTCGTATCATTTGCTCCTAGTTCGTTGTGCCGATTAATTAGGAGGGTAGGGGTGAAATAACTGTTCACATACACTCTGGGAGTTGTTTCTGTGGAACACATGGCCTGTCAATTTTTGCACTACGGATTTGCAATGCTGCAGATTTTCAAGCAGTGTACTCTTTAATATTTTAGATTCACATGAACTTTAAGGACAGTATACAGGACCCAAATGTAACTTGAAGTCTCTAACATTGTGGGGGGTGGGAGATACAGGAGACCAGTGAGGTGTGTGTACTTTGAGATTCACCCTCCAATACTTTGCTTAAATAATGTGATTCCCCCCCCCCCCACTGGTTCCTTGGGAGGCTTGTACTGTTTAATATTCTGCTGCCTCACTGCTTGCTTCTGCTTTTGTTACTGTGAGTATGAATGTCACCTTGATATTTTCTCTTTTTTAGGCAAAGTGCTTCATGGACTTCAAAGCTGGAGGAACACTATGTCACATTCTCGGTGCTGCATATAAGTACAAAAATGAGCAAGGATGGTGAGTCTTTTTCTTTTCATCTTTTCCACAGAATTCCCAAGTCCTGCTCATGAGCATGTGGCACTCGCTGCATTAGTTTTAGGTGGACAGATGAAAATGATTTTATTTCAAAGAACTTGTAGTTAAATCAGGTTTTTCATTGGAAAATTGCTCTCTTGATTCTTTCCTGTATGTTGTTATTTTGTAATATAGTGGGTTGGGTCCATAGATAAGCATGGCAAAGTTGACTTTCCAATAGTAGTAGTAGTAGTAATACTACTACTACTAATAATAATAATTTATTATTTATACCACGCTCATCTGGCTGGGTTTCCCCAGCCACTCTGGGTGGCTTCTAACAAAACACTAAAATACAGTAACCTATTAAACATTTAAAGCTTCCCTATACAGAGCTGCCTTCATATGTCTTCTAAACGTTTGGTGGTTGTTTTTCTCTTTGACATCTGGTGGGAGGGCGTTCCATAGGGCGGGTGCCACTACCGAGAAGGCCCTCTGCCTGGTTCCCTGTAACTTGGCTTCTTGCAGCGAGGGAACCGCCAGAAGGCCCTCGGTGCTGGACCTCAGTGTCCAGGCAGAACGAGGGAGGTGGAGATGCTCCTTCAGGTATACTGAACCGAGGCCTAACACACACACACACACACACACACACAGAGGTTCTATAGATTCTGTGGGATCAGGTGGTCTGGCATGTCCAGGGGGCAGGGTGTGTGTGAATCATGTTGTAGCAACTTCCGGAGGCAGAGGAAAGTTTGCTTTCTCTGTCTAGCTTCATGCTTATCTGTGGATCCTATCTGGTGATTTTACATGCCATCAGAGAACTTCTGAAGCAGAGTGGCATAGCATTTTTTAAATAGTCGCTTGTTTTTCTTTTGACCGCTCAAATTTCCTTTCAGACCTTGTTAGTGTTTCAGATTCTGGCATTCACTTCATGATGAGTGAGAATAAAGGAACAAACAGGTGCCCGGAGCAAACAGGGCAAGAGCATTAGATCTCATTCTTCCCTGTAACTTTGAAAATAATCTAGCTGACTGCTATCCTTAAACAAAACACTGGATTAGGTTTTGGATTGAGCCAGCAATGCAACTCTTTAAATTTTCAAGGCTTGGAGAAGAGAAGAGGAGGAAAGGAAACAGTTTAGTCCATACACTTGTATGCATACATGCTTTTCCTGTTGCACGTAGGGTCTGTGGTGAATATAATGGACTGTTGTAATTCCATTATAGGGCTGCTTATTTTCTTTTTGATGCATAGCATTTTTCTGGGGTATCTCCCTTTCCCCAAATCCTAGATAATTGTGGTTGTTCTCACTGCCTTTGTTTTTTGTCTGGCCTCATCTTCCTTTCTCTCTCTCCACCCCTTTAAGTTGGGGTTCCTTGGAGTGCCCTAAGTCTAAAGGCTCCCTAGGAAACGTTTCTGTATTCATGGACAGAACTTCTGATGGAATTGATGGAAAAAGGTGTTGCCTTATTAAATGCACAGGACCATCACTATATCATTATCAGATGCTGTATAGCCCTAATTCCATGCAATGCTGTCTTGAATTATCCCAAACATGTCTAAAGGTTTTTATCTATTCTAAGTACTATATAAATATTTTTTGTTGCAGGCGCCGATTTGATTTGCAGAACCCTTCCCGAATGGATCGAAACGTCGAAATGTTTATGAATATTGAAAAAACATTGGTGCAGGCAAGAATTCTGTTAATAATAATGATTAATTTATGGTCTTCTGTGTGGAAATTTATTTCTAGCTGTAAGGCCTGCTGTGAATGTGGTCACAGGCCCACCTGTGAACGTACGTAAAAATTGCATTTGTAGCTTGCTGGCATATCGTCCCGTTAAAAATAAAGTTTAGCAGGAGGATAAGGGAATAAGTGTGTATGTAATTAAGAATTCAGGAAGGGAAGCAATTATTTTAATTTATAAAGCAGGATTGCGTTCGCGCTTTCCCCTGATGACTGGTGTACAAAGAGCAGAATAAATGTTTGTTTTAAAAAAAAAAAAAAGCAGGATTATCACTTGTAGAACAATTAATTGGCACAAAGTTCTTCAGTCTTGCCTACCTTCCCAATAACCCTGTGAGGCAGATCAGTCATGTTTGGGATACTGCAGCAGAGCAAACATGATTTTCCTGGAGCCATATGGCAGATGTGCCAGGTCTAGGTGCCCATGCTAGCGCACTTGGTTATGCTTGCAAAATTCAGTTCTTAATTTAGTAAACAATTCATATACTGTTTGGTTATAATAGAACCTTACATGAATGAACCTCAAAATAATAAGTTACATTTCAAATTGTACTACGAAGGAGGCATGGACAAAGAAAACCACAAATGGTGATCCTATACCTCACTTTCTTTTTGGCTGTTGATACTTCACCAGCAAACCTGCTGGGCTCTGATGATAATTCATGTGCTGGGATGTCACCAGCACAAACTTAGCTGAGAGCAGTATTCTGTTCAACTCACCACTTTGCGTGCATACCTGATATTTAGCTGTCTTCGAGTTCACCTTGACAGAGCTTCTGCAATATGAAAACTTCCATCTCTACCAGCAGAAATTAGCCTTATAAAAGATACTGGCTTGGATCCATAGAGATCATCATCAACAACAACAACAACAACAATTATTATTATTATTTTATTATTTATATTCCGCCCATCTGACTGAGTTGCCCCAGCCACTCTGGATTCCCTCTTGATAAAGCACATCTAGTGGGAAGTTTACTTGGCACAGCAGATCCCCATCCCTTATGAGAGACTCCTTTGAAAAGTCCCTCAATTTCATACATGGTTTGACACATGATGCAGGAGGCGGCGGCTGCTGCAGACATAGGAAATCCCAAGCACCTTCCATGTTGAACATGTTGCATTGTTTTTGGAAGCTTGCTATTATCATAAATTTTGACATTAAATATACGTTTAATTCTAAACAAACACAGCAGATAACTGTTGCTTTCCTGGTTGTGGGAATAATGAGATATTAATTGTGATGGACTGAGCCCTAGTGTGGAATAAACTAGCCCTGGTGCATCTTAATGCTCTTGATCCTTGATTCTTTTGGTTTCTCAGTTGAACTCTTGGCTGCTTATAGTGTCTCTGTGCCCTGAGCCACAGCTGAATACTAGCACAGTGAGGGGAAAGTAGATGGAGAAGTTTTTCTCCTCCTCGTGATGCTGGAGCCAAATGAGGTTCTCTGGTGAATCTGGGCAGAGATTCAGAACATACAAACAGGAAGTATTTATTCAAATAGTGCATGCAGGTGTCCCCCCCCCCCCCAAAAAAAAAACCTAGACAGAAATTATATTCCAGAACCCATGCGCATAAGTGGGGAGCATCCTTTAAATGCCCTCTCTGCCACACTGTCTCCAATCCAGACAAAGAATAGGTAAAGGTAAAGGGACCCCTGACCATTAGGTCCAGTCGTGGCTATGGGGTTGTGGCGCTCATCTCGCTTTATTGGCCGAGGGAGCCGGCATACAGCTTCCGGGTCATGTGGCCAGCATGACGAAGCCGCTTCTGGCGAACCAGAGCAGCGCAAGGAAACACCGTTTACCTTCCCGCTAGAGCGGTACCTATTTATCTACTTGCACTTTGATGTGCTTTCGAACTGCTAGGTTGGCAGGAGCAGGGACCGAGCAACGGGAGCTCACCCCGTTGCTGGGATTCGAACTGCCAATCTTCTGATCGGGAAGCCCAAGAGGCTCTGTGGTTTAACCCACAGCGCCACCCGCATCCCTAGACAAAGAATACTGTATACAAAAATATTCACAACTAGAATGGAAGCTCTGGGGTCGGCTGGAGGATGTGTGGGAAAGCAGCTACTGCTGCTACCGCTCTCACCAGCTGTTAGGCACAGAGGCTGAGCAACCTAAACAAAGCCCGGCTGCACCTCTTTGGGGCTTCCTCTGCCCTCGCAGTTGTCCTCTTTGGGCTCCAGGTATGGTCCCCTTGCAAGCCATGAAGACTCTCCAGCTCTCTCCCGCCATTTCCAGGTTGTGTGTAATGGATTACCATAGTTGTGCCGGTAATCTCTTTATTACTGGTTTTTGTTTTTAATAAAATGATCTTTCCTTTATTTTCTCTTCCAGAATAACTGTCTGAGCAGACCAACCATCTACCTCGTACCAGAAATTGAACTGAAGTTAGCCAATAAGCTAAAGGACATTGTCAAACGTCACCAGGTATTAGGCACATCATACATTTAGCATGTCAAATGTTGATCTGTTTAGCATAATTGCAAAGGGACTCAGCACATAGGAACATAATTATTTCAGACTCTTATCTCAGGGCTGCAGAGCTACTGGCCCTCCAGATGTTGGTGGACTTCCAACACCTATCAGCCCCAGACAGCATGACCAATGGCCAAGGATTATGGGAGTTGTAGTTCAGCAACATTTGCAGGGCCACAGATTCCCCATGTCTGCTCTAGCTAATAGAACTTTCTGAAGGAGGCGGTGATTTGCTTCAGCTTGTGATGTAGACTTGAGTCAGGTGACTAAAATGTATTTCTTGCTCACCTTCATACAGTAGATGCTTGGGTTGTGAACGTGATCCGTGTGGGATGCATGTTCGCAACCCGCAGCGTTCACAACCCGCAGCGGCGCGTCTGCACACGTGCGGGTTGCGATTTGGCGCTTCTGCACATGTGCGACCGCCGAAACCCGGAAGTAACCCGTTCTGGTACTTCTGGGTTTCGGCAGTCTGTAACCCGGAAAAAAGCAACCTGAAGCCTCTGTAACCTGAGGTATGACTGTTTAACTGTAATATTTCCATTTTACATGTATCCTGTCCCTGTGAAAACCTTTTTGGCACCATAGGTGTGTTCACAGGTGCAACATGATGTCAGATTGTAAGGCTACAATCTTGGTGTCAGGTGCCTATTAGTAATATCTTCATCATTTGCTACCTTCCAACCTGGGGTCCACATTACTCTGGACTGCAGAGTAGGAGCTGCTTTCCTCCTAAGCCCTTCCTCTCTGAGAGAACAGCTAGGGAAGAACTTCCACTGCAGTGGCTGTCTTCTCTTCTCCACAGCTGAAAAGGGGCTCCTGGGAACATTTGTCCACTGGCCTCATAAACCTGGAACAAGCACTGGTTGGCTTTTTGTCATAATGGCAAGATTCAATCCTTGACTTCATGACGCCAGAATGTACCTGTGCTTCTGTTAGCTGTGTGAATTGGAAAGAGGTTCTTTCCTCCCTCTTCTCCCCCACTCCCAAAGGAAATGAGAGGAACATGCCGGCATTCTTCAGTTTTCCTATTGAAGATTAACTTCTCTCCCAAATAGTTGAAGGCAAAGCTGAGAATACATATGTAGATACATATGTAATTTCGTTTGTATGCCACCCTTCCACAGTTCAGACCATCCTCCAGGCTGCTTACAACATGAAAAAACATGTAATTGCAATGTAACAGGAGAAGTCCTAAACAGTCTTCCTTTGGTGATCACTCGTAGCCGAGTAAGATTGTCTTCCATAAAGATGGTTTTAACAACGAGTCCGTAAGTGACTGCGGAGGCCAATTCTGGATCCACACGTCCAGATCCACACGCCCTTCCACAGTGGGGACATTGGTTCCGGGCGGGAGTTGATCACGGTGTGGATTTGCCAAGTGTGCCTTCCTCTTGGCACGTTTCTCCCCTGAGTTTGAGTGTCTTCAAAGCCCATGACATCATTGGTAAAGGCTGTTCTCCAACTGGAGCGCTCACAGGCCAGTGTTTCCCAGTTGGCAGTGTTTATACTACATTTTTTAAAGATTTGCCTTGAAAGAGTCTTTAAACCTCTTTTGTTGACCACCAGCATTACGCTTTCCACTTTTAAGTTCGGAATAGACTAGTTGCTTTGGAAGACGATCATCAAGCATCCTAAAGAATAAATGGAACGTTAAAAAATACACACCCAAGCGGAACAATTCCCACAAAAACCATAAGATCTAAAATAAAAATACGTAACAACAGCAGCAGCATCCCTCTTCCCGCAAAATCCTTACACAGTACACTAGAACAAGAGTCTGTTCAGCAGCCTCAGCTTGTGTAGCTGGGGTCAGTCAGAGTCCCACCCTCCCAAGCCAGGTGGGAAAAGGCCTGCAAGGCAGGGAGCAGGTTTTCTAGGACTCACAACCAAAATGGTATCTAAGAATGGACTTAAGTGTATTGTGCTTCTCGCTAAAAGCAGCTTAGTGTTTATATAGCTTGTGAAATCAGCAGTGGATTAAGGCGTATTAATGTTAAGTTGTCTTAACACTAAGGGCAGGTGGCAGCATGTCCACTTAATCTAAAATTATGGCATTCACTAAAATGGGCCCTGGCAGAGGTAGAAAATATGCTCTTAGATTTTATTAAATATAAGAAACAGCTTATTGATTAAGTATAGAAAGAACATCCTGCAAGACATCAGGTTTCCACATCGCTGAAAACAACGTCAGGTCAAGTTGATTTAAATGACACTAATAGAATGCAGTTGGTTTATATTTATTATATATTGATGAGGTGATATAATATTTATAAGAGTCCGCTGAAAAAGAACCCAGCAGACAGGAGTCTTTTGTTTCCATTGTTAGCTGGAGGGGATAGCAACTTAGACCCCCTCCCCCACAAGTAATGAAAACATTTGCCTATAACTTCTAAAACAAATCTGCATTTAAAAGGGGTAGGAAATCTGAATTGCAAATGATGATGCTTACAAAACAATTTATGTATAAACTGGTGTATAAGAAATCTAATGTGCAGATTCACTGTGGGATCAGTGCTGGGTGATGCTCGTAGTTTATTTGAATTAATAGATGACTCTCCTGTATCTTGAAAGAAAGAGGAAGCAGTTTAGACTACCTCACTTGCACTAACGGCTGGAATTTTTAGGGGTTTTCCTTGGTAAGAAACCAAATGGGTGTGCTCTTACTATGCCCAGAGTCCAGTTGAGGAAATGGGGCCTATAGATCACTACTCCAATGCCATCTAGTGTCATGTTGTATCCAGGCTCCAAATACGGCATGTTGCTGGGAAAGGAAGGTGATTCTTTATGCATTTATTCCTTTACGTATTTCTGATGCAATACCTGTTTTTGTTCTTTCCTAGGGCACAGTCACAGATGAGAAGTCTAAAGCCACCCACCATATTTATCCTGTTCCTACCTCATTGGATGAAGGTAAAATTCATTCATTCATTTCTTACTAGTCACCTCAAGGGTCTTTGGACCAAAAGCTGATATAGAAGTATTCTAAGTAAATGAAATATTTTGTACCAATCCCATCAGTTTTGTGATTAAAAAAAAAACAGATTTAAAAAAAAATACTGAGGAGGTGTTCTGGAGAGTGGAAAGCTTTGTATATAACTTCATTTACACTGTCAGTGTCCACAACACAAATGAATACAGGTGGATAATACAATACCCTGCCCTACACAGGGTAGGGTACAGTGGTGCCTCACAAGACAAAATTAATTCGTTCTGTGAGTTTTTTCGTTCTACGAGTTTTTTCGTCTTGCGAAGCACCGCTGCGTATTGACGGTTTCCCATAGGAATGCATTGGCGGCTTTAAAAAAAAGGCACAAGACGTTCCGTCTTGCAAAGCAAGCCCATAGGGAAATCCGTCTTGCGAAGCAACTCAGAAAACGGAAAACCCTTTCGTCTTGTGAGTTTTTCGTCTTCCGAGGCATTCGTCTTGTGGGGTACCACTGTATTTTAATTTTGACAGTAGAGGAGAGAAATGTAGAGATGAAATGGTGTAGAGAAATGTCAAAGGTAAGCAGAATGAATCTAAGCAAATGTGATTAGATGTACTTAGGCTTTATTTCAATTTAGGATGAGAAGTAAGGTGTGGGGTCTCACAGTAAAGATGAGTTTTCCAGGAACAGTTTGGTGCACATTACTGATCTGAGAGGACGCGGGTGGCGCTGTGGGTTAAACCACAGAGCCTAGGAGTTGCCGATCAGAAGGTCGGCAGTTCGAATCCCCGCAACGGGGTGAACGCCAGTTGCTCGGTCCCTGCTCCTGCCAACCTAGCAGTTCGAAAGCACGTCAAAGTGCAAGTAGATAAATAGGTACCGCTCCAGCGGGAAGGTAAACGGCGTTTCCGTGCGCTGCTCTGGTTCACCAGAAGCGGCTTAGTCGTGCTGGCCACATGACCCGGAAGCTGTACACCGGCTCCCTCGGCCAATAAAGCAAGATGGGCTCCGCAACCCCAGAGTTGTCCGTGACTGGACCTAACGGTCAGGGGTCCCTTTACCTTTACCGATCTGAGAGGAGGTGTCAGGAAGAAAAGGCCATAAGGGAGAAGGGGGTGGAGTCATTTAAGTATTCACAGAAGAGCACCTTTCAAACTAATAATTAGCATGAGAAATCCCATTAGATGTTCTGAGCCTTGCATATTGTGAGCTGGTTTGCATATCGTGCTAAGCCACCGTTTCGTTTTGAACCACAGCTTACTTCTGAACATCCCATTCCTGCCTTGCAAATGTGACACAAACACTGTGTTATACAAACTCAGATTGTGGTTTGTTTGTTGGTTTGAGCAAACCATGAATGGCAAGCTATCTAAAGCAAGTCCATTAAGAGCAAGCCTTGTCTGCAATTCCCAGACATCAGAACTCCCAATGAAGAGCACCATGTCACTCCATGGATAGCTCAGTTGGTTAGAGTGTGGTGCTAATGTCACCAAGGTTGCAGGTTGGATCCGTGGATGGGACAGCTGGATATTTCTGCACAGTAGAGGTTTGGACTTAGATGATCCTCAGCGCCCCTTCCAACTCTTATAATTCTATGACAATGGGGTTATTCTAACCACCACCACTCCAATCCCCTGAACTGATCCCAATCTGTTTCGGAGCAACACTAGATGGCAGCATTCATCTGTGTGGAGCTTTGAGCGCACGGTGGCTTCATCATCCGTGCTGTGTGTGTTTTGCATTCTAGTGGTGTCTGTTGAATTTTCCTATGTGCTTAATTCATTGTGATGTATTTTCCGCTGCGTTGTATTGAATCTGAGATTGTTTAAAGGGACCGGCGAATCATTTTTATTTAGCTGTTGGAAAAAATTGAGTAAAATTCAGGTGCTACCCTAAAGCAGCCTCTTGTGCTAGTAGCCTTTTGTTCTGGCCCATCCATCTTTTCCTTCTGCATAAGCACAAAGCAGAGCTGCTGTAATGGCATCGTGAAAAAAGCATGTATGAACACGTGCCTGCTTGTTTACCCTGTTGTCCTTATGTGGGTCACCGAGTATTTTTGACTGAACATATTTGCATTGGAAGGGAAGAGGTTCTTTTCTTTCTTCATCCCACTCAGAGCGGAAAGGGGAAACTTTCTCTTCTCCTATACCCAGCTTTTGGATATGCTTGGTTGATCTGGGCAGCGTTCTCTGTATTGATGTATTTTTTTCCCATTGCTGTCAACATTTTTTCCCCTAGTCATCTTTTTTTTGGGGGGGGATGACCCTCTTCTTAAAATAATAGAATTGTAGAGCTGGAAGGGATCATAAGGATCATCTAGTCCAAACCCCTGCAATGCTGGAATCCTTTGCCCCACGTGGAGCTCAAACCCAAGACCCTGAGATTTAAGAGTCTCATGCTCCACCAATTGAGCTGCCCCGATCCTTAATCAATCAGTCAGTTTATTACAGTCATAGACCAGCAGTGGCTGAAAATACAAGTCTTGTAATAACAATATACAATTATTATAAAAACAAGCCAGAATAAAAACAGGGAGGCAAATACCCCAACGGTCAGAGATTGGCAAACAAAATTATTTGAATATGTTGAACTAGCAAGAATGACGCAAAAAATTAGAAACCAAAAAAAAAAATACAAAGTTTATTAGCGATTGGAATAAATTTATGGTATATATTGAAGGAAACTATAGAAACTTAAAAACCACCGCAGGTCTGAAATAAATTTTAGGATGTGCTAACCATAACAACCTGTGGCTGCAGAAAAAAGAAAGAATTTTTATCAAGAAGCCCGAAAACAGGAGGGAAGGAGGTCAATAGGTGTGTAGAGGAAAGATTTAAATATGTAAAGAGATAAAGATTCAAGGAATAAGATAAGGAACTGTAACGGAAATTGATATTATTTTTGTGTTGTGTATAGATATTTTTCCTTTTTTTCTTTCTTTTTTTCTTTTTTCCTGTAACTGTCGTTTTATTTTTTCTTTTGGTTATGTAAGTGAAACTTAATAAAAAGAAATAAAAAAAAAAAAACAGAATAAAAACAGGGAGGCAAGAATTGCTAACCAACTAGAGCAGGGGTCAGCAACCTTTTCAGCAGTGAGCCAGTCCAATGTCCCTCAGACCTTGTGGGGGGCCGGACTATATTGGGGGGGGGTATGAACAAATTCCTATGCCCCACAAATAACCCGAGATGCATTTTAAATAAAAAGACACATTCTACTCATGTAAAAACATGCTGATTCCCGGACCATCCATGGGCCAGATTTAGAAGACGATTGGGCTGGATCCGGCCCCCGCGGGGGCCTTAGTTTGCCTATCCATGAACTAGAGTTTTGGCTCTAAAACGAAAACAATCCAATTGAACACTGGCGAAGGAGAGTCATGCGCCGGACGCACCTTACTGGGCCTGAGCTCAACAACCCTCTAACCACTTGTGCTTCCCAAAAGCTGGTATTCAGAGGAGCACTGCCTCTGACAGTGTTGGGGGAGCATCTTCATTCTGGCTGGTAGCCATTGACAGAGTCGCTCCACATGGATTGGCCTAACCCTCTGTTGAAGCCATTCGAGTTGGTGGCATCCAACTACTGCTTGTGGGGAGGAAGCAGAATAGATTTGCATACCAAATCTGTGCTAACTGCGGTGTTTGTAAAAGAGCTTACATTTTTCTAAGTCTTTTAGCAGAGGAGCTTCTCTGCTGGTGCAGCCTGCCGCCTCTCCAATGACAAGCACACTCAGGCAGCGGTCTAGACTCCTGTGAGATCTGCTCAGCCTTGAAATTCTGCCGTGTCAGCCCGCTCCGCCCTCAGGGGAGGATAGGATTTCTCACTTCAAAAATAGCGTTTCCTCTTTCTGGGAATGAAGTATCACTTGAAAGCTGTGCTCCGCTTCCTTTATCTGGAAGAAAGCACCATCCTTTTGAGCTGGGCTGAGTGCAGATTACAAAAAAGAAAGAAAAAGGGGGGGTAGGAATAGTGTTTGGCAGGATGTTCAGAGGTGATAATGAAGGGAGCAAACGTGGGGAGCAGAAGCTGCTCTGTGTGCGAATGCTGCTTTTGCCCTGGTTCTCGGCCTGAGAAAGTCCAAGGTGGGGGGCGGGAGGGAACAATAGAGGGAGGAATTATGCCAAGAATTGTGTTACTCTTTTGGAAGCTGGCTGCATGCAGCGTCTTTCCTCTCCTCTCTCTGAACTCTCCATGACCTGTCAGCCCCCAGCCAGCCTGAGCCTCAGCATCTCTGCTTCCCCACAGCATCCCGTCCTCTGCCACTCCTTGGTTGCAAGATTGTCGTCACAATAGCATTGGCCAAGTAAAGCTGTGCACGTTCAGTTTCCTCCATTTGCATGAAATAGGTTTGAGCTACAAGATGCTGACATATTATGGTTAAAGGCAGGTTTAAGAATTGTCCGCGAAATGTGAGTTGCGACATTTAAATGCTATACTCAAGACAATCTGCCAAATACAAAGCTGCACAGAGGAACAATACAGTGCTACCTCGGGTTACATACGCTTCGGGTTACATACGCTTCAGGTTACAGACTCCGCTAACCCAGAAATAGTGCTTCAGGTTAAGAACTTTGCTTCAGGATGAGAACAGAAATCGTGCTCCGGTGGTGCGGCAGCAGGAGGAGGCCCCATTAGCTAAAGTGGTGCTTCAGGTTAAGAACAGTTTCAGGTTAAGTACGGACCTCCGGAACGAATTAAGTACTTAACCCGAGGTACCACTGTACTCAATATCCACAGGGTCTCATTTACTAATGTTAAACTCCCGTGACCTTGAAATGATGGAGCAAATTTATTTATTTACATTTTATGTCCCTTCAAGAACCTCACATCGGCTAACATTGTGAAAACTCTGTAGAACAACCAGAATAAAACGTTTCTCAAATGCAATTAAAAGCTAGTTAGTAACTTGCTGAGTAGGACGAAGGAGTGGGGATGAAGTGTTGAGATGCACCATTAGTGGCAACCCTCATCACTGCAAAAGCAACACGTATACAGTCTCCAACTTCTAGAAATTTTAATGGGAAATAGATAGGGCTCAGATTTAATAGTTTCACTGGAGTAATGAAATCTACAGGGACCTTTTGAGGACCAAAGCCTTTGCTCCAGTTGTGCACAAGGATGCAATAAGAATAAAGTGGCCTTTGCCAACCCAGTGCCCTCCGGGTGTTTTGGACTACAACTCCCATCAGTCCCAGCCAGCTATCCTATACAGCGGGAACTTAGGTGCTACCAAATTTAATTCCTCGTAACGTTCAGTTTACTTCATATACAATAAAGGATGGGGAATAGTCAGTTCTAAGTTTCCACTGTAAACCTTTTTCAAAATAGTTTGCTTCCCTTTTTCTTTTCTGTTTTACACACATAGTTCAATTTGATGTTATATTTCATATTTATAATCCAATTTCTTCCATCCTTGCTTGTACAAATATAATCTGAACTAACATTCAGAGGAGGGTTGCCGAATCTTAAATGTAGAGAAGAAAACTTTAAATAAAGAAATTATAGGCTCCCCTCCCCCCTCAACCGTCTTTTGCACCGAGTAAAGTCTTATCTCACGTTCAAACCTTAAAGTCCTTGCAGATGGTTTTGTTCTG
The DNA here is from genome assembly GCF_965153285.1 of Podarcis tiliguerta. NCBI lineage: Eukaryota > Metazoa > Chordata > Lepidosauria > Squamata > Lacertidae > Podarcis > Podarcis tiliguerta. The sequence continues at coordinate 57,501,853 of NC_139545.1, read as the reverse complement.
CAGTTTGTGATCTTATCTCTCCTATCACGCACCTGTACTTTAGTCCAATTAAGCTCTAATTAACAGGAGAACCTCTGCTTCTTAATGGCGGCGTTGGAGGGTTTTCTCCAGGCCAGGTGCTTTTGTACTCAGCGCCTCACTGACCCCTGCATATGTACCGAGATGGACTGCGAGTGAAGTCCATTTTTACCCTCTGTTCTTGTTTTTCCATGGCCTATGCTCTCCCACTGTTGTGGGAGCTGCCTCCATTAAGGCAGACCAGAACCAGAAGCCTCTAAGGCCCTCCTTGGGATGCCCCTGCCAAATGTGATGCAGTGGGTGCAACTAGAGAAGACCTTTTCAGGGATGGCACCCTGGTTAAGGAATGCCCTGCCCAGAGAGACTTAGCTGGTTAGGGCACCTGTGTTAGGGCATTTTCATCTTTTAGTGATTTCCTAAGTCTCTTGTATGTGTTTGGAGTTTTAAGAAGTGGGAAATTTTTGGTGTGAACTTTGCTATATAGATGTCATCATCTGTTCCTGTTTTACACTTTATTGTTTACAGGCAAACACTGCTGTTTGGCAGTGTATAAATGTTGGAAATAAAAATACAGTGGTACCTCTGGATACGAACGCTTCTGGTTGCGCATGCATCGGGTTATGAGCTGCGCTAACCCAGATGTAGTTGCCCTGGGATGCGAACTTTGCTCTGGGATGCGAGTGGAAATCGCGCGCCAAATGCACTTTCGCTAATGGTACCTCATGTTAAAACAGTTTCAGGATAAGAACAGACCTCCGGAACAAATTACCGTATTTTTCGCCCTATAGGACGCACTTTTCCCCCCTCCAAAAATGAAGGGGAAATGTGTGTGCGTCCGATGGGGCGAATGCAGGCTTTCGCTGATGCCTGGAGAGTGAGAGGGGTCGGTGCACACCAACCCCTCTCGCTCTCCAGGCTTCAGGAAGCTCTGCGCAACCCTCGGGAGCCCGGCGCAAAGCCGCGCCGGGCTCCCGAGGGTTGCGCAGAGCTGCCTGCACTCCTGGGCTTCGCACAGCTCCGTGCAACTCTAGGTAGCCCGGCGTGAAGCCGCGCCGGGCTCCCAAAGGTTGTGCAGAACTGCCTGCATTCCGAAGCCTGGGGCATGCTGAAGAGCGCGCCCGGGCTTTGCGCTGCTCTCCGCAAGCCTGGGTAGACCGGCGCGGCTCCCTAGGCTTGCAGATTGCAGGCTGTTCTGGAGGCTGGGGTTGGGGGAAGCTCGGGCTTTCCCCGCGCCAGCCCCGTGCCTGGGGGGGAAATAATATTTTTTTCTTTATCCCCCCCCCCCCAAAAAAAACCTAGGTGCGTCCTATGGGGCGAAAAATATGGTAAGTTTGTAACCAGAGGTACCACTAAATTTCTCTCCTATTCTGTTCTGTACTCCTGCTTGTCTCCTTGCTCCACGCTGACAAAGCTCTTACCCAGATACTGAGAACTGAGCCAATCTGAGCAGCAGTTACCTTCCAGTTTTGCTGCTTAGTGTGAGCCCTTTGTAGATGGACATTCCATTAAGAAAATGAATCTCCATTCCAGCCTCTTGAGAACTCTTCCTTTTGGGATGACAAAAGTGAATGTTTTCAAGCTTGTGAAACTGGAATGGTGTCAAAGCTGGATCACTTTCTGACCCTGACGGCATTTTATTTTTCCCTTTTGCAGAAGAGTGGCTAAGACCTGTAATGAAGAAAGACAAGCAAGTTCTTGTGCATTGGGGCTATTACCCAGACAGGTAATGACAAGGATTGAAGTGCCGGTACCCATTTTTCAAAAATATTGCCTCTTGCTTATCTGGTGGGAATGATACATTCTGTCCCTACCATTTAAAATCCAAGGTGGCTGCCTGCACGGATGTTTGTCCAAGAGCACTGCTGCTGTGACCCCTATAAAAGACAATCCATCATTAAATATATGAAATATCCTCACCTTGATAATACAGGATTGGTTCAGAAGTAACACCAAACCATGGCTTTCCCTAACCGTAGAGTAGACCCCAAACCATATTTTCCCTTCCAAATAGACAAGCAAGCTCCAGTTTGTGTGGTTTCCTTTCCCCTTACCTCCCTTGATAATTCACAGGTGCTCTCCCAAACAGCAGCCCCTCAGTGCAGTCATAACAAACTGCCATTTTCCTAAACCATCCTATGCAGGCTGTCTTCAGACTGTGGTTCAGATCCTGTTTTGACGGCTGTTTGCAAGCCATTGTTTTGTCCCCCGTAATTGTTGCTTCAGGCAGTACAACAAACCACATGTGATGTTTTGACATTATGTCTGCACCATCTTCTGCTGAGAGAAGAAGATATGGTGATCTTGAGAAACACTAACCCACCCCAAAAATCCATAATATATTCCTTCCTCGTAACTGACCGGAAACTGCCATCTGTTACACTGTCCACATCCTTTCATAAACACACATTATGTTATTTTGGGTCAACTGTTGCAGCCTTTGCCTTGCAATTGCTTTGTTTTTATCATGTTTTTATTAATAGTTTTTAGGAAATGTTTAATTGTGTTGTGTTGTTTTTCTTTTAACCGGATTAGATTATATTAAGTGGCATAATTCTTGTAGAAATAAATATTTGCTGGCCTCTTTAAGGTGTTGAGCAGCTGTTCCATTGAAATGGTAGCTGAGGGCTCCTTTTGCTCAACTGCTGTGTCTACTGCCTTGCCCAAAGATATGTTTTGCCACCAGATCTGCTATTTCATTACACTTATTTCAACACATTTTCCCAGCTTCAGCATACCATGTCTTTTAAAAGGCTTCCTTCCTACCTTCCTTCCTTCCTTCCTTCCTTTCACAATGAATGTGATGCAAAATCACTGGATGCTTTTATTATGGCAGTGCTACCATAATGAAACTACCTAAGGGATGGGTTCACATTGTTGCTTTTGAATTTCCTTTATAGCTATGACACTTGGGTTCATGCTACTGATATAGATGCCGAAATCGAAGACCCTCCGATTCCAGAGAAGCCATGGAAGGTGAGTGTGTGCTCTTCCCGAAATTGCGCTGACGTAATTTCACAGCCTTCCGTTCCCAGAGGGAAATGGTATTTGAAAGAATGCAGCGTGTTATTTCACACATGCAAAGTACAAAAGAGGGCAAACAGTAAGTCTAGAATAGCAATAGACAAAGCACTTGTATTATTAAACCAAACTAATTCTTCCCATGGCAGCAGGAAAAGCTCCCTTTATTTATTTACTTATTAAGGTGTTCCTTAAAAACATAAATACTTCAAGTGGTGTACAAATAGTACAGTGGTACCTCGGGTTACATACGCTTCAGGTTACAGACTCCGCTAACCCAGAAATAGTACCTCGGGTTAAGAACTTTGCTTCAGGATGAGAACAGAAATCGTGCTCCGGCGGCCCGGCAGCAGCAGGAGGCCCCATTAGCTAAAGCGGTGCTTCAGGTTAAGAACAGTTTCAGGTTAAGAACGGACCTCTGGAACGAATTGAGTACTTAACCCGAGGTACCACTGTATAAAAAAACACACCAAAACCAATATTTTAAGACTACATTATAAAATAATAAAAACACATGCAAATTGCTTTGAGGTGTTTTTATTTTTTTACAATTAAGCTGTATGTAAATTTCATGAAATAAATATATTGGAACTGCAGAAAGAAACTGTTTAGAATTGAGCTCTTCAATGCTGCAAATGGTTTAAAAATTTAATGAGAATTTATATATTTAAGCAATGCAGTGGGTGGCTCTCATCTCTCCTGGCAGAGATAAGCCCCCAAAGTATGGCAGGAGGGGTTTGCCTGGACTTCAGCTCCTAGCACAGGTTATCCCATTACCACAGCACAGGAACGGTCCTTCGTAAACTATTTCATTAACCAGATTAAATGTTTGTTCTTGTATTGCAAGGGCCTTTTGTTTTTAAGGGCCAATGTATCATTAAAAAGCCCTAGTGCTGGAAATGAGAACTTGTTAGGGCAAAGGAGGTCTGTCTGATTAAAGGCTTGGAGTTCATGCTAATGATGACAAGGTTCGTAATTTTTGGAGTCTGTTGAACTTAGAGGCAGTACAACACTGACAGCCTTATTTCTGCTTTCAGAATGATTAGAGGCCTGTGTGCAGTAGTTGTGAGTGGAGACTGTTTTCATTCGTTGAGAGGGAAAAATAAGGAAATTGTTTCAATAGAACTGCTTCTTTTCAGATAATTGCTGTACTTGTGTGACAACATGAAACATTATTCCCGGATTCATTAATTCATTTTCCTGCAGTCAGCAGAATAATAGTATTACGTGATGAGAATTAAGGTGAAGGAACAGAGGAGAGCTGTGTCAGTGGGCTGGAAAGACTGGGCTCAGGACTCTAGTGCCACATAAGATGCTCCTGAACTCAAATCTTGTTGAAACAAAAGCAAAAGAACCCGTTTTAAATTTCAGCTTTTTAAAGTTTGGGGCTGGCAAATTGTACAGAGGTGGGTGCTGTTTCCACTTGCCTTTTGTTGACCCCTCTCTGGCTATGAACGGAATATGCTGGGCTGTTTTGGTCTACATCCCTCTTGAGCCCCAGCCAGCACACCCACCCAAAATATCTGGAGGGCACCAGCCTGGCGAAGGCCAAGCTAAATCTCATGAACACGCCCTGTATACTGGGAATGGCTAACTTGTTGGACTCCAGATTTTGCTGGGCTCCAACTTCCACCATGGGAATGTTTCTCAGCTCTGCTACTGGAGATTACCGTATTTTTCGCCCCATAGGACGCACCGGCCCATAGGACGCACCTAGTTTTTTGGGGGGGAAATAAAGGGAAAAATTTTTATTTCCCCCCCCAGGTGCGCTTTGCCAATCCCGAAGCTTGGGGTGTGCGGAGCTCAGCGCGCCCCAAGCTTCTGGGTGTCGGCAAGGTCTCCGCTAGCCGTGGGAGAGCCACGCGGCTCTCCCAGGGCTAGCGGAGCGCTGCGCCAATCCCGAAGCTTGGGGCGTGCGGAGCTCAGCGCGCCCCAAGCTTCTGGGTGCTGGCAAGGTCTCTGCTAGCCCTGGGAGAGCCACGCGGCTCTCCCAGGGCTAGCGGAGCGCTGCGCCAATCCCGAAGCTTGGGGCGTGCTGACCTCAGCGCGCCCCAAGCTTCTGGGTGCCAGCAAAGTCTCCGCTAGCCGTGGGAGAGCCGCGTGGCTTTCCCACAGCTAGCGGAGCGCTGCGCCAATCCCGAAGCTTGGGGCGTGCTGAGCTCAGCGCGCCCCAAGCTTCTGGGTGCCGGCAAGGTCTCCGCTAGCCGTGGGAGAGCCGCGCAGCGCCGCGCAGCTTTCCCACAGCTAGCAGAGCGCTGCGCTAATCCCGAAGCTTGGGGCGTGCGGAGCTCAGCGCCCCCAAGCTTCTGGGTGCTGGCAAGGTCTCCGCTAGCCGTGGGAGAGCCACGCAGCTCTCCCAGGGCTAGCGGAGCGCTGCGCCAATCCCGAAGCTTGGGGCGTGCGGAGCTCAGCGCGCCCCAAGCTTCTGGGTGCCGGCAACGTCTCCACTAGCCGTGGGAGAGCCGCGTGGCTCTTCCAGGGCTAGCAGAGCGCTGCGCCAATCCCGAAGCTTGGGGCGTGCGAAGCTCAGCGCGCCCCAAGCTTCTGGGTGCTGGCAAGGTCTCTGCTAGCCGTGGGAGAGTCACGCAGCGCCACGCAGCTTTCCCACAGCTAGCAGAGCGCTGCGCCAATCCCGAAGCTTGGGGCGTGCGGAGCTCAGCGCGCCCCAAGCTTCTGGGTGCTGGCAAGGTCTCTGCTAGCTCCCATGGCTAGCGGATAGCTTCCTGAAGCCTGGAGAGAGAGAGGGGTTGGTGCGCACCGACCCCTCTCGCTCTCCAAGCTTCAGCAAAAGCCTGCATTCGCCCTATAGGACGCACACACATTTCCCCTTCCTTTTTGGGGGGGAAAAAGTGCGTCCTATAGGGCGAAAAATACGGTATTTCAACGGTTGCTTTTGCAAACTGAATTTAAGACCTACATGAATAGCGTGTCTCTGTAACCCCTGGAAGGCATCTGTACATTGTTGGAAGCCACCCTGAACTGCTGGGGCAACCCAGTCAGACGGGCAGCATATAAACAATAAAATTATTGTCATTATTTTAGTCTCTCTCTTGCATTTCTTCATTCTTGGTGGTTTTTGTGTTGCAGTGCTTTTTGTGATCTGTTTTGTGTTCTGTTCCTGTGTACTACTTGGGTATTATCTGAATGCAGAACAGTTTACAAATTCTGACAAATAAAAATTAATGTGGAAGTAAGGAGGTCTGACTTTCTTGCTTGCTGCAGTTGTTCATAACGTGGATTGCAACAATTTTTTTAACATGTGTTTTCATAATGAGAGGAGCCTCCCTGTCTGAAATGCACTCTGTGCCTGTGTGTTGTCGCACTTGGTTTTGCAGGTTCATGCTAAGTGGATTTTGGACACAGATGTATTCAATGAATGGATGAATGAAGAAGATTATGAAGTAGATGAGAACAAGAAGTTGGTCAGCTTTCGCCAGCGTATCTATATGAAAAATGAAGAAGTAAGACTTACCTATTTCATGTGATGGATGTAATGTAGAATAACTGCATTAGTTGGGTGTTCTTTCGTTTTACTCTGCTGCTATACCTAAGCCGATTGTCTGGTTCTCGAAGAAATGCCAGTATTCTTCTTGAAATTAGTGTGGGACTTAGCTCTATGACTCAAATTTTCCTTAAAATGGCAAGTGAACAAGCTAAGTATAGCTGGCTTGGGAGGAGCCAGGGACCAGTTCTGTTGACCTTCCACAGGCCCATCTATTTCTCATCTTCGGGTCTGCTGGAGCCAAGAGGGGTTTTTAGACCAGCTAACTTTGCTTGAATCCCTTTGACTAGTTCTTTCCATGGGTGTGTGTGTGTGTGTGATGTGTCAGTTTTTATCTGCAGTAGGTCATATGTTGAAGTTTTATCCTACCTTGTTTCCTTAAGTGGATTTTTGCAGTGCCTCTTTAGAGGGCTGGGTAGTACCCTTAAGTAGTTGGCAGCCTCTTCCTTACTAAGCAAAATCTGACAGTGCTAGGCCCTGGTAGATAGCAAAGTGCATCTTAGTTCTGGACAGGTTATGCCTATCGCTGATGACCTTTCCCCCCCGCCCCCTCGTGACAGCCAGTCCATAGCCCTGAACGGAGAGATAGGAAGGCAGCCACAGGTGCCAGAAAACGGCGGCACTCCCCTTCACCGCCACCTCCTCCCACCCCAGCAGAATCGAGGAAGAAAGCTGGAAAGAAGGGGTGAGTAGTCTGCAGCTCCTGCAGTTTACAATAATTTATTTCTGAAATATTTGAGGGAGAGAGAGATGAGCCAGCAGCTCGGCTCAACTCCACATTTACAGCGGCCTGCTAAGATGCCGTCTCCTTGAGTCAATGAATGTTTAATGCTGCTGCACATTGAGCTCCATTCCTTGATCATCCAAGGGGAATGTACCTCCTGCCAGTAGAAGAAAACTTGACGCAGTCATTACTTCCAATCTAATGAGCGCCTCACAGTTGACATGCGGAGACCATTAATAAGCAAATTTACTTCTCAATATGGCAAAGTCTGTCCTGATGTAACTCTGTTCTTTAATACAGTTGTCTGTGCAGTTGTTGAACGTAAAAAACGACAACTGTTTTCTTCCTTGTATGAGCCTAAGCTATTGCACACATTATTCATATTTGAAATTTATGTGTGACTTTTCTGCCATACGCCCCTCAAAGTAGCTTAAATTAAAACAGTTGAACAGCATCATAGTGTATGTAATTTTTTAAAAGGAAGCATTATTGATTGGGATAACAGCTTTCTCCAGAAATGAATTCCTGAAATTCTGAAAGCCGGGCTCTTCACTAAAGATCCAGTCTAGTGAATTAATCTTCTCTTGTTCATGGTGGGTTGAAGCAGAGTCCTTATTCTGTCCTGATTTCCTGTACTATGTGTACACACGCAAAATGGGCTGTGCCTTAGACTGAGCCCCTGCTAAGCATGACCATCTCCTTAGCAGGGCCCCACACTTTTCAGTGACCTTGTATCAGGAATAGCTGGATTCAGACAGACTCTCTTGGGCCTTCAAACCACGTCTCGGTTATACACACCAGATCTGCCACTTAAGATTATATTATGAATGATTAATGGTCTGTTCTGGACTGACGACATTAAAAAAGCTCAAATGTGGCTCAGTGGGTGGGCAGAGAAGCTTGAAGAAAGGAGGCCATAATTGTCTACCCCTCCTTTCCTTATTACAATTAGACTTACCCCCAATTCCATATCTCCTAAAACCCCATGCCACAAATGGAGAAGAATGCATTTGCCTGCAATCGCTAATTTCTGCCAGGCGTTATCTATCTAGTCCCAGAAAGTCACACCGCTACAAAATGAATACTGTTAGCTTCAGAATATTAATTAGAAATTCGTTGGAGTTGGAAGGTACTCCTAAGGTACCAGGTAAAGGGACCCCTGACCGTTAGGTCCAGTCGCGGACGACTCTGGGGTTGCGCCGCTCATCTCGCTTTACTGGCCGAGGGAGCCGGCGTACAGCTTCCGGGTCATGTGGCCAGCATGACTAAGCCGCTTCTGGCGAACCAGAGCAGCGCACGGAAATGCCGTTTACCTTCCCGGCAGAGTGGTACCTATTTATCTACTTGCACTTTGACGTGCTTTCGAACTGCTAGGTTGGCAGGAGCTGGGACCGAGCAATGGGAGCTCACCCCGTCTCAGGGATTCGAACAGCCGACCTTCTGATCGGCAAGCCCTAGGCTCTGTGGTTTAGACCACAGCGCCACCCGTGTCCCAAGGTACCCAGTACCTTAGTCCAACCCACTGCTAAGCAGGATTCTCAACCAAAGCATCCATGACAGATGGCCATCCAGCCAGAAATATTGTGGTTTCTATTCACCTAGTGAATACCACTGCCCAGAACTTTCTTATAGGTCCATGGGCTCTGCCCACACTTTTGAGGTGCAGTATCACAGTAGTACAGAATGTAGCCAATGCAGCCATCTGTTAGGAAACCATTAGGTGACTAGTTGTTTGTGCTTAATTTGTCACAGGCAAGCAAGTCTGTATGGGAAAAGGCGAGGGCAAAAGGAAGAAGATGAGCAAGAAGATCTTACCAAGGACATGGAGGATCCAACCCCTGTGCCTAACATAGAAGAAGTGGTACTTCCTAAAAATGGTACAGTGTTCCAAATACTTGCCCCATGACTGAGCTGTCTCCGTACCATGGCTTTTGCCATGTCTTGTTTGTTGATGCTGATGATGGGTAATCTTGATGGAACTGAACTGGACTTTTTGCATAAAACCTGGGTTTGAGTGACTGCTCTTGCAGAGCACAACACACTCTTGCCATGCGTGCAGAGATATCTCTCCAACGCAGTGTTAGAAACAGATATGAAAGCTAGGAGCTAAATGGCACCTTAAATCGAGATTATGAGTGCAACAACAGAATGTCTAGTCGCACTTTTTTTATAACAAGAATACAGAGCTGAAAACGAATGAATATTACGTTCATTTTTCACATGGTCTAGTACTTCCCCTGCCCACCCCCCTAATATTCTTAAGAGGGTCTCTTCTCCAGTCTTCAGAGGGTAGCTGGAAGTGGGGAGGCAGAAAAAGTTCCTCCTTTCCTTCCATTCTGCAGTTTTAATCTGAAATCTTAGGCGCGGTACTGCGCCCGGGGCTCAGAAACTGCTCGTGCTAATGACATTTCCCTGTCACAAAATGCGCCTAGAACAATGGGAGTTTCGAACACGGCTCCAATGGCGCACCCATCAGGCTTACTCACAGAGAGCAGCTCTTTGCACCTCTCCTGCATTCAAAGCAGAAGGGAGAGAGTGTGTGTGTCCAATCCTGGAACTCAGTGTAAGATGAGCATGGTTTGGGAGATTTAGGAATTTCCTGTTTTCTTAGGGCCCCCCCTGCCCCAAGAATTAAAGGCCAATCTTTGCTTCCCTTTGTGAAAACAATTGTTCATGTTAAAAGTCTTAAGGTGATATGTTCAAGCCCCTGCTGGAGTTGACCTGCAAAAGAGGTGGCCTAACCTCCAGTGCTTCCATTCTTTCGTCTCTCCTTCCTCCCGAAGCAAGCCAGACATTCTTCTCCTATCCAGAACTTCCTCCTCCTTCCTTCTAAAACTGCCTCTTTTGTCTGTGTTTGCAGACCGTAATTGGCTCACAGTTATGTGATCAGCTCCACTACCCAGAAATCTTTTCCCTCCCTCCCAATGGATAAATCCCCAGCTGCCAACATAAATGTTTGTTTTCCCCTGAATATATTGTGGAAGTGCATTTGGTTTCCGTTGCTTTGGAGCATCGAAAATATCTAGTCTGTATTTTGATCTTGAATAAACCCCTTCAGAGCTGGCTTTGTGTACATTTTTAGCTGTTGGAAAGAGGAGTGTGTTTTCTCAGCAAAATGCGTGCTTAAAAGATATACTGCCATAATACTCTGCTGATCTGGAGCTGGAGCTGCCTGATCGGTTATTGGAAGGCTCTGTTCCTTATCTACCATCATCTTGTTTAGCACAAGATGTAGACAAGGCACCAGAGGCTGTGCTAGACAGGTGACTGTCAGAAACATGAGAAGCAATGGGCAAAAAGTAACATTTTCAGCACTGGGCAAGAGAGTAATTTCCAGAATGTGTAAGAATAATGGCTCGCCGCAGTTACTCACAAAGGACCCTTGCAAGAACGCAAATCAGTTTTGCCTGCAAGCTGACAGCAGTGCCCTCTTGGGCTTGCAGCAGGCGTGGTGCCTGTCATCCTCTTCTGAACTGTGGTGGACAGATCAGCAAAGTAAACAGTTAAATGTAGCAAGCTGTGAATGTACAAATCCAGGTGCAGAATCCTGCACCAGCGTTTATTGGCCAGTCTTCTCCTTGGTCTCCTGCGGATCTGGAACAAGGAAGTGGCTTCTGTTTCCCCCCATCGCTACTGTGTTTTATTCTAACACCTCGGCTGTGCAGTTGCAGGTCTCCCACTTGACAAGCCTTGAGCATGAAATTTTAGAAGTGTTTCATTAGGCTGGCGAAGGAGCGGCAAGGCACTAAGGCAGTGCTGATGTCTGCAGTGCAGCTTACTTACTCCCCATTCCGTGGGCACTTCAGTCTCAAGCCACAAAACAATGGAGGTCTATGGTAGAAGCAAAGGTCTTTCTCCCAGTTGTGTCTTGGAAGTCCTACACAGTCTCAGGGTGGATAATTATCATTGGCTACTCATCATGGTGGCTTATGTTTATGCAGATTTTAATCTGTTTTATTGTTGTTTTAACTTTTTGGAAGTCTAATTATTAATTCTTCTTCTTATAGATAATTGCATTGCTTTAACTTTTTCGTAAAGTGGGAATCGGGGGGGGGAGAGAGTTCTGTTGCTCTCAGGTCCTGCTTGCAATGATCTGCTTGGCCATTGTGAGAATGCAGTGCTGAACTAGATGGTTCTTTGGCCAGGTCCAGCAACTGGCCCCTTCTTTTTGTTCTTTTTATTGGGCAAAGATTTTCAGTGGTCTCTTGTCTTAAAGGCCTGGGAAAGTAAGACTCAACTGTAAGAGTGACTTGATGTTCCAGGCAAGTGTTGGGATACTGCCAGGGAGACAAAGTCCATCATGACTCCACGTCGTCTCTGGACGTCCATCGATCTCCCACAGACACGCAGTATCAGCAATTAGCGACACGAGCTCCAGAAATAGCTTGCCACATTCCAGAGCCGTGCACGCTCTATCAGCAGATAATGCACAGCGAAAGATGCAGTCAGGAAAGCATTATTTACAAGTTTATTTCTGCATTGATCAGAACAAAAAAAAACATGACTGCCTGCTTCAGAGTTCCAGCAGAGAGAGAAACGAAAGCAAAGACACAACAGAAACATCCTGTGAAACAGGAAATGCGCAGGCTGTGACACAAACATTCTGCTCCCTTTTAAGGTGGAACGGAAATATCCTAAGAGCAAGAACCTGCTTTTCGAAATAACTACTTATAGCAAGTCTGAATAGAAGGCTTGATGGTTCTTCTGTCGAGTATTGCAGTAGTAGGACAGTGTCCTTCAAAATTGCTGTTTGTAGAGTAGCAAGTCAGTCAGCTGGGCTTTGATCAGGAGGCCTTGGTCATCTGGCCTCAACTTATATGCAGCCAGTCCTAGTCTTTGCTCATGAGTTTTTTTTATGAGAACCAGAAACATAACTGGATGATCCTAATGAACTGCTCACTGCCTTTCATCCTAACATTGCCCAGCCTAACCCTGCGTTCTTTATTTATCAAATGTAACTCACCAACAAATGCAAAGGAAGCTTGTTAGCTTGGGATAGGGGCTCATTGTGTGCAAAGCCAGATAATGAGAAAATGTGGTTCAGAACCATATGATTGATGGTGGGGAGAGTGAAGAGGTGGCTAGGCGACCTTTGCATAATGTAACAACCCATGCAGCGTTACTGCAGAGAAGGCACAGCCTGACGTTCTCAATCTTGTTTAATTTTTGCAGTAAATCCAAAGAAAGATAGTGAAAACACTCCTGTGAAAGGAGGAACAGTAGCAGACCTTGGTAAGTTCTTTGCTTGGTTTTTTTCTAATGATGGATTTCCCCCTCTTCTTTGAGGCTGGCAACTATATTTGCTTTGTAACTCAGCCCGTTCCAGGGGTGTGTGTGAGAGCAATTTTCTGTAGAGGCTTATTCTTACTCTCTGGAGAGCTCTCATCCTAAAGGAGGATGCAGAGGGGAGAAGCCAGACGATTATTATTTTTAAAACTGCCCCAGGCATTTAAAATTATCTCTGTAGGTAGGGGAAGGGTGATTCTTCACTAAAATAGCTGACACTGCCATGGCAAGTCTTTTTATAACCTGCCCTACTAAAACAATGTTCAGGGAAGCTCGCATTTCTTCGAGACAATGCCACTAGTGTTAACTGAACCTTCACAATTTTTCTGACAGTTACAAATCACAGACTCACAAATGAAACTGGCTATTTGTTAAATGCATTTGAAACAGTGCGAGTCCCAAAAATGTTCGTAATTTCCTGGGTTAAAAATAAAATAAGGTCTTAAGATTATTTTCCCGGGACCTCTAGGGTGTTGCTATTTATGGACCTTGAGGGTCTCCGTGGGGCATACCAGGAGAGGCGGTCCCGTAGGTACGAGAGTCCTAGGCCGTGAAGGGCTTTAAAGGTCAAAAGCAGCACCTTAAATCTGACCCTGTACTCCACCGGGAGCCAGTGCAGCTTGAAAAGCACTGGGTGAATATGCTCCCATGGCAGAGACCCCGTGAGGAGCCTCGCTGCAGCATTCTGCACCCGCTGGAGTTTCTGGGACAGCTTCAAGGGCAGCCCCACGTAGAGCGAATTACAGTAGTCAAGCCTGGAGATGACCATCACATGGATCACTGTGGCCATACAAGGCTTCTGCTTAAGCGAGTGCCCATTTACTGGCCCTTATGGAATACATCCGTGCTCCTTTTCTTTCTTCTGTGACAGGCTCTATGTTTGCCAAGTCACATGACTTCTCTAGCAGTGGCTTGTGCGTATTTTTCTGCTCTTGTTCTTGCTGCAGTTATTGCCCCGTTGAGGCGCAATGATGGCAAAGCAGCCTTCCTTGACCAGGCGCCCCCCCCCCAAGGGTTTTGGACTGCAACTCCCAGCAGCCTTAGCCAACGTGGCTGTGGGGTGTTGGGGCTGATGGGAGTTGTAGTCCAAAACATCTGGAAGGCACGAGGTGTAAAGGATTGTTAGTTGTGCCATTATTTCTCTCTGCTCATTTATTTTCCAGATGAGCAGGATGAGGAGACGGTCGCCACGGGAGGAAAGGTAAACTGCTAGCTCTTCGTTTAGAATGAGTAAAAATGAACTAAAGTGCAGCTTCACCTGATGCCACTGTGCTGTCAGGTGGGTAACCCTGCCCGCCTGCCAAATTGGGCCCTCCAGCAGTTGAGAAGTTTCAAGATTTGGCCTTGTGGCCAGAAAACGTTCCCCACCGCTGCCCCCTGACATCACTATGGCCTTTTGAACTTTTTTGTGTGCTCTGCACAGCCAATAACTGCCCTCCCAAACAACTCTATATCTTTCCTCCTGCAGGAAGACGAAGATCCCAACAAAGGTGACCAGAGCCGCTCGATAGATACCGGAGAAGACAATGTCACAGAACAGACAAATCACATCATTATCCCCAGCTATGCATCCTGGTTTGACTATAACTGGTACGTTCTAGGGTGTAGGGAACCAGGGAATAGTCACAGGTCCAGAGTCTGCTATGTGTGACAGCCACTTGCATGATAGCTTGTCCTCATGTTCCTGTGATGTATTTCACAGCAGTAAAAACTACCTCAATCTGAAAGTTGCAGCCTTTGACATTAACCTTCCTTTCCACTCTACACCACATATTTTCATTTTGTAGCTATCTCAGCTAAACTGGCCTCTATGCACCATTTGTTGCAAACCGTTCTGGATGCCAGATAACGTGGCCCAGGTGTAACCCAAGAATCATATGGCCAGTTAAAACTAACCTTGCCTTCTGCCTCAGCCTGGTGGGCCATGACCAGTTTAAGCCTGTAGACTGGCTGCTAGCAGCTTCCTGCCTGGAAGGGCTGTTAAATAAGTGAAACAAACCTCTTTGTAGAGCTCGGCACTACAGGTTGGATAGATGATGTGCTTGGGTTGCAAGATGAGCTGTTTCTGTTCCCTTTGAATGGATTCTGAAGTGCAGGGATAAAGAATGGGGTGCACCCATCTGCTTCTTCCCTCTTGCCTAAATGAAGGCAGCATGCCCTAAATGTGTGTGTTGAGGTCACTTTCTCAGCCAAAACAGTAGATAAATCCATATCGCTGCTGAATATATAATAGGTGTCAGGCCCTGGAACCTGAGGGTTTTATCCATCGCTGCTGTGCTGCTCATACAATGGACCTTCCTCCCCACACTCCAGTCCCCTGCAGCCCCCCTACACACCCTCAAAATCTGCTCCAGAAGATTGTTGACCCTCAGAGCTGATCTGGGGAAGGAGGGACTTGGGGAAAGGAAAGGAAGTGAAAGTCCCATTGTGTAAATTGAATACCACTGAGATAGCGTTCGATAAAACGCTAAATCTTCTGCATTATGGCTTATCTTAGACTGCACTTAATTTTGTATACATGTAGGCTTTCTGAATGTCAGAGTTAGACCTTCACTGCCCATTGAAGAGATGATGATGATGATGATATTTTTATTTATTTGTACTCTTTAAGGCAGCTTTTACACATAAAAATAAGAACCAATTATTCCCAATTCCTTTAAAGAAAACTGAGTGGCACACTGAATACCCCCCTAAATTTTTGTTCCGCATTTTTTCTCTTCCTTGCTGCTATGGGACCCGTCTTCCTCATGCAGTTGTAGATATGAATAAAATCATGTCTGATTCTTCCGGCACTGAAGTGCCTTGCTCTGACGTATGTGGACGCAGCTTGTCTAATGGCTGTCTGGGGAAAGTGTTTTCGTATCCAAAGCATGCCCAAGCACTTGTAACTAGGCTAGACACTACCCTCTAAACGGAATGCAAATTGGCCTGGTATAATTGCCGTTCCGAGACTTGCGTCATTTGGTTGCCAAAAAGGAGGAGGTATTTTTACATCCATGTCCGCCTGTTTCCCTTCATTTCCGTGGTGAATCTTTCAAACGTTAAATCTTGTGTTTCAACCAAGTCAGGCACGACATGCCACAGATTACATTCCTCCAGGAGCATAGGATGTGTAGGTATTCTTTGCCATTTGTCCTGTCCTGCTAATTCAATTAACCATTTCCATATACAGCTTTTAGTGCTAGAGAGGAAGGGTTTTTCTTTAATTCAAAGCAAATTTTGAGTCACTTTTCCTCCTAAAGCTTCCAATGCACTATATCAATTTAAACATGAGGCAATAACGTTTGTAATAAAAACCTGGGTACCATAAATAAAATTAACACAGCACCAGCATCAGTAAATGATGCTCAGGTCTATTACCTTCATGTCCTGCTGTTGGGCTTCCCCTGAGAATGTGGTTTGCCACCGTGGGAAACTGGATCCTGGTCTGATCCAGCAGGGCCTGCTTTTCTGTTCCTGTGTGTTAAAAGACTGTGGCCAAGCACTCTTGGGTGAGAAGGTCCTAACACTCAGCTCTGGCCTAAATCCCGAGAAACGCCTTCTATATATGCGGCTCTGTTATGGGAGTGGGGGCAGTTGAGGACAATTAAAGTAAATGCATTTGAAGACCTTCAAGTCAGGAACTTCTGTGAATGGCAGTCTCTCTTGGAGGCTATTAAAGCAATTTGTGGAAGAAAATTCACATTACCCAATTATTTTCGACCTAATCTTTCAATAAATGAACTAGCCTTTCGATCGTTCTCTGAAATAGAAAATCCATTTCATAATTCAGTTGATGGTAAAGGGATTATATCCAGAACACTGCACATTGTGGTGTGTTGCAGATGAAGTAGAAGAGTGCTCTGTATGTTAAAGGAATTGGGAGCAGAGCTGAAACCTCAAGATCCATATATGTTGAGTTGGTGTGTTTTGCTTTTTTGTTTTGTTTTGTTTTGTTTATTTCTTAGCTTTGACATGGCTGTTTGCTACAGCCCATAATGTGTAAAGCAAGCACTTTACTGTGGACATTGTGACTGTCCTACAACTCTAAGACTGTAACATATTAAAGTCAATAGTGATCAAAATAGCAAATCCGTAAGCTGTGGGTTCCTGCAGTTGTGACCAATACTACACTTCGTTCCAAACTTATTTTCCTGCAAATGCAGATTCAGAATTTTATTCCCTCCTCCTTTGGTATTAGTGATCTGGAGACTCTTAAGGTTAAATAACTGTTTCTTAAACCTATATTTATAGAAAAGGTCTTGTCTTGGATAGATGTCATGCTGTTAGCCGTGTCTGCTTAGTTCATAGTGTGTGATCAGTGTTGAGTGAATCTTGGCATGTTCTACAGTGACTACATTCCGCTTTTCCTCCTGACACAGTATTCATGTAATCGAGCGCCGTGCTCTTCCAGAATTCTTCAATGGGAAAAACAAATCTAAGACCCCAGAAATGTAAGTAAAGGCAGAACAATGTAAGCATGTATTGTGTCTCCCTTTTTGCTTATAACAGGCACAGTGGTTATTCCCGGGGCAATTACAGCCAGGTACAGTTGTAGCAATTTCTGACCTCTTGCAATGGGGCTTTTGACTTGCTCTTCAGCTTGGCAGTTCCCTGACACCATAAGCGGCTTTTCCTGCATGCATGCCTATCTGAGACAGCACAAGGAATCCATCTTGGATCTTTCCGTGTGCTGCGGACACTGTCTTTAGAAGCAACTCACTCAGAGGCAAGTTTTTGAGGGCTGAGTGCAGTCTGCATCCAGCATAATGTAAGGACATGGAAGTAAATACAAAGTTGGTGTTGGAAAGACGGGTTTGGAGAAACGTGGAGTTTGTGTCAATTTCCTAAGGATTTCATGCCATGCTGAAATTCTGCGTGTTTTGGGCCGTATCCAATACTGTATCTCTGCTGGTCCATCAGACCCCCATGAGCAGAAGAGGGCTTCCTCTTTTGTCCTCTCCTGCCCCTTCTCCCACCATCAAAATCTACTCCTGAGGTTTGGAATTTTGATAGAAGCAGGAGTCATGAGGCTTCTTTTCCTTGACACAAGAGTTGGGGGGGCACCTGCCCCTATCCTCCACTTTGGATGATCATTACGGGTTTTTGGTTGTTGTTTTTTATACCTGCGAACTGTCGTCTCTTCTGTCCTGTGTAACAGAGCTATGGGCATTCCTTATTGTGCACCAAGCAGCCTTCCTCAGTGCTTCTGTGTTCCCAAGGGTTCACTTCCAAATGAGAAGGATGGGAAGGATTATGTAGATGAACACTTTTGTTGTGTAAATAATCTTGTCTTGTCTTTTCCTCTTTCAATTTTTTTTATACTTCGTATCTTTGTTATGTCTTTATTTTTTTCTTTTCCTCTTTTTTGTTCCTTTGGAAATTTTCTATTCTCTACATAATTTTCTTTTTCTTCATATGTAAAGAGATAGCATATAATGTTTATATAGATATGTAAATTTTTAATCAATAAAGATTTTTTTTTTTTTAAAAGCGTTCACTTCCAAAGCCTGATTCCCTCCCTCTCCCCCCCCCCAAAAAAACCCAACAATAGTTGGATGGCTTTGGGTTCTTGTGCCTGGCCTGGGCCTCCGGGCAGGGAGTTTGGAGCTCCAAATAAAAGATATTTTGCTGGAGGCTGTAGGTTCTGAGATGCTGCTTAAATCCGGTAATGCAGGAGAAAGAGGCCTGCCTCCCTGGGAGCCAGCGCTGAGAGGTTTTGCTGCCAGGCATCTGGCTTACATCCAAGAGAGCAGTTTTAACCTGCACTTTTTTTAGGGATGGAGGCACCAAGGAAAGTACTAAAGAGACACAGCTCACCTGGGCTTTACTTTGCATTGGTTTATTTTTTCTGCGTGAAAATGAAGTGTTTAGAAGATGAATCATTAAGTGGGCCAACAAGATAAAGAGAAAATGTATTTCCCTTACATAACGGAAGTAGCTGTTGGATAATATTTTCCTGCTTTCTGCCTCCTGAGCTCCGTAGTTTCTATCCTGTATCCCTCTTCTTAATGTTTGCTGTTCTCTCTCTCTCCAATTTTTCTTTTCTTTTCTGCTTTTTGTTCTCGCCTCCACCCCCCACCCGGTTCACCATGGAAGAGTGCGGAAGGAAGCAGGCTGATGTCCCAGTTGGTCTTCCTCAGCTGCTCTTCCATGTGTGAAACCCTCTCAGGCTTACTGCATAAGGGAAGTTGCCTTGGAATAGCTGGCACCTTCCTGCCCCAGAGGCGCCCTCCTTGGTGCCCCTCTGTAAGGCTCCACTGAACTGAAACTCAAAACTTCTTCTGACGCCTGGGCTGTAACTAAAGGTATGTGTCCTACTAGTAAACCGAGGACACCCAAGTAGATGAGACACGGCATAAAAGCTGCACATTGAAGCCCTCATTTTCCTTTTTTTTTGCTTCGGTCCCTAGTCAAAGCATAACAGGAACTGGTTTTTGTTTGAAATAGGTCAGTGTGTCTGTTCAATTCAGAAACTGAGATTGAAGGTGTTTTGCTTCTCTATAGACCTGTCCTCAGACAGGTTGTTAAAGATCAACCACATAGTTAAATTGTCAATATTACCTGAAAAACTGCCTCCTTCAGGAGGGTTGGCAGCAGTCTGGGAGGGCCTTCTCTATGGTGGCCCCTAAGTTATGGAACTCCACCCCCACAGAGGCATCTGTTCGCCCTGGCTTTTGACACTTGAGGTGCATATTTTTAGGGACCACCTTATCTTTGTGACTGTAAGCTGCTCTGAATTGTTTTTTGTATTGCGTCATAACTTGCCCTGCGACCTTAGGGTGAAGGGCGAGTAATTCAGCATCGTAATAGTCTTCTCTGTTAAGGAGACCATAACATTCTCAAGTGACTCACATTGGGAAGGTGTAGCCATATTGTGTCTGTGGATTTCTTTTCAGATATTTGGCTTACCGCAATTTCATGATTGATACCTATCGCTTGAACCCTCAAGAGTACTTGACTAGCACTGCCTGCAGAAGGAACCTGACTGGAGATGTTTGTGCAGTAATGCGGTAAGTCTTGCTCTGCTTGGCTGCAGGTGGAACAGGATCTTAAACTCAGCAAAGTGTTGTTTAATTAATGCTTGAAAGACGAAGAACATGTACTCTATGCCCAAATACAGCCATGCATTTTCTTACCTGCTGCTTTTTCTGTCAGCTGACCTGGAGAGTATCCATGCGCAGAGTGTTTCTAAGGCAGTGTGGGAAATGGAAGGAAGAAGCTACAGTGGTGCCTCGCAAGACGAAATTAATTCGTTCCGCGAGTTTTTTTGTAGAGCGAGTTTTTTCGTCTTGCGAAGCACCACAGCGGGGAGGGGTGGGGAGAAGCAGGGCAGCTGCCGCAGCCGGTACGTCGGACTCACCCGCGCCTTGTGGCCACCGCGCGGTGCGGCTGCTGGAGGGCGGTGGGGCTCAGGAGCGCAACTCCGGCTGCAATGCTGGCTGCTGGCGGCAACGGCTCCTGAGGGGAGTGCGCGAGGGCGGTGGGCAGCGGCGCGAGGCAGCCGGAAGGTCGGAAGGTCGGCCGGAAGGTGGGAGGGAGCCGGAGGAG
This sequence comes from Podarcis tiliguerta, assembly GCF_965153285.1. Lineage (NCBI taxonomy): Eukaryota > Metazoa > Chordata > Lepidosauria > Squamata > Lacertidae > Podarcis > Podarcis tiliguerta. The sequence goes on along the minus strand of NC_139545.1, from coordinate 57,481,775 downwards.
CTGGGAAGCAAGCGTGCGACTGTTGCCATGACAGGAGAGGCAGGGCTGTTTCGTCTAGCGAAGCAAGCCCTTAGAAAAATCCGTCTTGCGAAGCACCTCAGAAAACGAAAAACCCTTTCGTCTAGCGGGTTTTTTTGTCTTCCGAGGCATTCGTCTTGCGGGGTACCACTGTATTCTTGCTTATATCCTATGCTGCCTTTTTCTTCCTCTTTTACAAGGTGCTCCAGGCACCATCCCCATCTCTGTGGTCTAGGTTAAAAATAGCTTGATAGCTTAATATAGCTTCAATAGAGACTGGTTGGAAAGGTGTAGAGATCACATGATGTGATCAAGCCACTCATTCCTGGCCACGATGTCAGTTCTGAGTACTTATTGGTGTCAGTCAAGCATTTGGGAAAGAACTTCCTCAATATGTGCTGTGTTTTCTGATACTCTTTCCACAACCTCCTGTCAGCCATCTCAGAATCCAGTGACTACACATTATTATTATTATTGGCCTGCAGAAGGGTTGCATTTTATGAAATGCCAGATTTACTCTATCAAATGCTCATTCAACAATTTTGCTTTCCTCGGTTATTTTAATTTTATATGTTTATAAAATCAGAATTTAAACAATGCCAAAAGAGCATATAACCAGACCAACGTAATAAAGCGCAAAGCCACAAAAAAATCCAGTGTTTGGTAAGCCAGTCGAGAGAGCGAGAGTTAAAATTCAATTCAAACCAATTGCCTGGCACAATAACCGCTTCGTAATTTGCCTAAAGGCAAGTGAAGAGGGTTTTTCTCACCCTTCAGCAGATGGGGAGCCTGCCTGAGGCAAGATGAGAAAGCTGCATCATGTAATGGGCTTGGTGTGCCATGGAGGGGGCAGAGGTGTGTGTGTGTGTGTGTGTGTGTACACACATGCATGCAGCATTCTGGGAAGTTCTGCCTAAGCCCATCTTGCAATGAGCTGAACAAGAGTAAAAGGAAAATATGGATGTGGAGCTATTGTAAGATGCTTCAGGGCTAGCTCCCCACTTCTATTCTGAAATGTTCCCTCTTTCTGACCCACTGCCTTTCCCATTCTGATAACTTTTCCTTTTTTATATATATAAATATTTTATTAAGTTTTTTTACACAAAAAATGAAAAAAGAGAAAAATCAACAAAGAAAGCAGAAAAGAAAAATACAAAGTTACACAAACACAGAACAACAAAAGGCATCAAAAAGAAAAAACAATAATAAAAACAATTCCATCTTCATGATAATTCTTGCATTTGCTTATTTCTCCGACTTCCCCACACCTCCCTTCCCTGTACTCCAAATCGTGTATTTAATCAGCAAATCCCTTCCCTCTGTCTTAATTAATCTTTGTCTTAATTTTAATATCTTAATATAGCTTAATCTTCTTATATCTTAAAATATTAAATCTTTTAATTTTAGAACTTTTTACTAATAACCTTTTACATTCAATCTGATGTCATTCTAACATTCATTAATCTTATAATATTTCTGTAAATAGTCTTTGAATTTCTTCCAATCTTCTTTCACCGTCTCTTCTCCCTGGTCTCTGATTCTGCCGGTCATTTCAGCCAATTCCATATAGTCCATTACTTTCATCTGCCATTCTTCCAGAGTGGGTAACTCTTGTGTCTTCCAATGCTGTGCTATGAGTACTCTTGCTGCTGTTGTGGCACTGATAACTTTTCCTCCATTCAGTCTTTCGCTCTTTTAATGTCACCTCCTAGGGTACATGCCTTTTTGGAACAGTGGGGGCTTATTAATTACCAAGTGGATCCTGAGAGCCGGCCCATGGCCATGGGGCCTCCTCCCACCCCACACTTCAATGTGCTTGCCGACACTCCCTCGGGACTCATGCCTCTTCACCTTCGGACACCTCAGGTAAAGATCCACTGCCATCATGGAACGCCTTTGCCCCCTACGAATTGTAGCAAGGCCAGCTGCCTCCTTCCTGCTGTTACTCGGGAATTCTAAGCGACCCCCCCAAAAAAACAGTGCAGTTTTGGAAGGTTCAGTCCGCCACCTTGTTCAAAATGGTGGCCAGTGGTATCCAAACATAGAGGGAAACCTGTTGCACTTGGGGAACTTGAAATTTGGTCACAATATCATTAAGAGGGGCCCAAACGCGTAGCAAGCAAACAGCTGTCCAGAATAGTTGATACCATCCAGACGCCGAGGGGCAAATGCTAAGAACTTTTATATAATTCTGTTTCACCCCTGATTTTTAGTGCCTTAGAGAGTTGTCCCTTTAAAACAAAACAACAAAAAACTATTTGCAAACACTAGCAGGGATTCACAGTTGCCATGTGGTCCTGGAGCTGCAAATAGGTCATAGAAGGGATACTATAGCTGTTTTTCTTAATCTGACAGATTGTGAGAACTTCTCCTCTCGAGCATTCTTAAGTAGTGGTGGTAGTGGTAGTAGAAGTATCTACTATAAAAAACACGTTTTCAACATTCCACTTGCACTTCCCCAGGAACATAGGCTGATTAATATGACCGTTCTGATGCTTTCATATCCTCCCTCCTGCTCTCATCCTTTTTACATTTCTTTACCCAGATCCCAGCTGCTCAGCAGATGTTGAATTTCCCCGAGAAAAACAAGGATAAACCTACTGACCTGCAGAACTTTGGGCTTCGTACAGACATATACTCGAAGAAAACATTGGCAAAGGCAAGGCACTAGATATTCTCTTTCCTTTCCAGACCCCTGCCTGCCCCCCTTGTGTTTAATAATAATAATAATAATAATAATAATAATAATAATAATAATAATTTGTTATTTATACCCTGCCCATCTGGCTGGGTTTCCCCAGCCACTCTGGGCAGCTTCCAACCGAATATTAAAAACAATACAGTGTCAGACATTAAGAACTTGCAGAGATTACGTTTTCTGTTTCTTGGGCAGCGACTTAGTAGCCAAGGCTATGTAAAGCAGCATGTCTCTGATTGCTGGTTCCTGGGGGTAATTCGTGGGATCTTGCACTCATCTCCTGCTTGCGGGGTTCCTGGAGACACCTCAGTGTTGGGAGATTCTAGTCAGACGTTCACAGAGCACATGTCCCAACTATGGAATTTGCTACCAAAAGATGTAGTAATGACCACCAACTTGGACCAGTATTGGAGGCGGTATGCCTCTGAATTCCAGCAGCTGCAGAACAATGCTGTTTCACTTGAGTCCTCCTTGAGGGATCCTCATTAGGGCATCTGACCGGCCACTGAGAAGGAGGTGCCTGGCTAGATGGGCCTTTGCCTGGTCCTGCAGGAATTTCCTTGTTGCCCTCTGCTTATGATAGCTCAATAGAAATACATGGCTGTCATTAAATATTCAGACTTGTGCCCCTGTTATGTTTGTGAACCACGCACAGAACTTCTACATAGTCAAATCTTTATAAATGCTGTATGTTTGGTTCAGAACAGCTGTGTTTCTCTCTCTCTCTCTCTCTCTCTCACACACACACACACACACACCTATTGATCCTTTTCCTGGCTTTTTTAGCAACAAGAATTAATGCTAATTTTAAGGCTGGGGTGATATTTTCCTAGAATGCTAAATATTTATGAGCACCTGTAGAGAATTCTGGGAGATTTAATGGACATTCTAAGCATTGCTTTTGATTGCCATATTTGGGAAGAGGAAAACAAGCAGATGTTGGGACCAGGCATGTTAGCCTTCCCCTGTGCTGGGGCCCATTTATTTAGCTGAGCTTGTCTCAGTCACTTGAACACAGTCCTTGCTGGCATGTTGCATTTATTAAAATTTGACGCAGGTTGTGCATCCCTGTTATCTCTTAGTTGCAGAGAATTGGGCTGATGGTAGGCTAATCTGCTCTTGGTATTTGAATCAGCAGCCATATCCTAGCATCAGTGCAGGGTGTTGAATGAGGGCCATTTTGCCTTCTTTCCTTCTCTGCAACCCTTCCTCCCCCACGGGACTATTCTCCTTTGTAGGCTGTTGCTAAAAGGAGAGCTCTTGCACTTTACCTCACTTGTTCGAACATTGTCTTAAAGGGAAAGTGCCTGCATGCAGCGCTTCCTCCATTACACAGATCCGTAACCTTAGAAATAGTTAACCCTCTATTCTGATCAGATTTCCTACTGAGCGAGTGTTGATTGCTTCTGGGATTCTTGCCTCAACTGCTGAGTCAGGTTGCCCCAAGGAGCAGCAGTCATTTTTCTCAGTAGTGGCACCTGCCCTGTGGAATGCCCTCCCATCAGATGTCAAACAGATAAACAACTATTTGACTTTTAGAAGACATCTAAAGGCAGCCCTATATAGGGAAGTTTTTAAAGTTTGATGTTTTATTTTGTGTATGTGTGTTGATTGATTGATTGATTGATGGAAGCTGCCCAGAGTGGCTGATGGGTGCCATACAAATAATGAAAAGATGATGATGCAGATGATGCAACTTGCAAGAGTTTCTCAGGTTCTCCTTTGACATGGCATGTGCCACTAGGGCTTATCTGTGTTTAGGGAGGCCCCTTCCAACAAGTAACACATCTGTGATGGAACAAATTGCCAATCCCACCTCTTGACAATAATGGCCGTACTCACCTGTGCACTGGGTACATGAGTGAACTGTTTCCCTTCTCCTTCATACAGAGCAAAAGTGCTAGCGCTGGGCGAGAATGGACAGAACAAGAGACCCTGCTGCTACTTGAGGTAAGAAATTTTGAGCGGGGGGAAATTGGGGAATTGTGATGGTGGGGATGCAGAGAAAAGGAGGCTGCTGAGTGACATTTGAATGGGTACCTAGTTTCTGACTTAAATTGAGTTAATATGTTTCTGGGTGACTTCTTGTACAGAGCAAGGCTGTCGAGTAGAGAGCGGAGCCTTTTCTGCAGTGGCTCCCCATTTGTGAAATGCTCTCCCCCGGGGAGGTTCGCCTGGCACCTTCATTATATATTTTTAGGCGCTGGGCAAAAACGTTCGTCTTCAACCAAGCATTTGGCTGATTAATATCCTACAGACTTTTACATGTGCCTGTGGGAAGGGGGGGAGGTTATTGTTTTGTGGTTTTGGTTTAATTATTGTGTTTTATCTTGTATTTTATTCCAAAATGCCCTGAGATCTGTTGATGAAGGGTGGTACATAAAGTTAATAAAAAAATAATAGTATAATAATAAGCAATAAGTAAAACATGAGTCCTTGGTTGTCAGCTGTATGGCTATAGAATTGTTGGTGCTGTTTTGTTGCAAAGCTGTGGATGAACCTGAAAGGAGTCGATGCAAGAATCTTACAAAAATAGAATTGTAGATTTGGAAAGGACCCCAGGGTCATTAGTCTAACCCCCCTGCAAGGCACCCATGACAGATGGCTTAAAAACCTTCCATGAAGGAGAATCTGCCGCCTTCAGAGGGAGTCTGTTCCACTGTTGATCAGCTTTACCATCTGAAAGCTCTTCTGATATTTAGCTGGAATCTCCCTTTTTGTAACTTGAATTCATTGGTTTGAGTCCTACCCTCTGGAGCAGTAGAAAACAAGCTTGCTCCATCACCCATGTAACAGCCCTTTAGATATTTGAAGGTGGCTATTGTATCACATCTCAGTCTGCCCTTCTCCAGGCTTAAACATATCCACCTCCCTAAACCATTCCTCATAAGGCTTGGTTTCCAGATGCGATGAGGCCTTTGTAATCTTGCTGTACAGAGCCTTAGGTTGTGTCTCAAAGCTGCTTACATACATATTGGAATTTGTTTAATATTATCTATCGGCAGTTCTTCATTGCAAAGGCTGCTGAGTGATGTACAGTTTATATGAAGAAACTGCAATGAAATCTCTATATAAAACGTTAAAAGTGCAAAAGGGTAGCACTCATAAAATCCAGCAGAGCTATAAAAACGAAAATAAAACATGCTCTAAAACATGCTGCAGTGGCTAGGCAGCTGAAAAAGACCCTCTTCCTTGTGCTGAAGAGGCTTCAAAAATGGCATCAGGTGAGCTGCTCTGGGGTAGGTGTTACTAATGCAAGGCACCACGGTGGAAAAAATCTTCTTCCTAGGCATCCACCACCTCGCTTTAGGTGATGGGAGGACCTGGAGGAGAGCCTCTGATGAGCAAATGGTTCAGGCAGCCTCCAGTAGGAAAAGGCCCTCCTCCATTGGCCCTCAGGCACAACAGGCAGCCATTGTTCCCCTCTACATGAATGAGGCTGCTTGGGCTTTTGTGTTCACTTGCCCCCCCCCCCCCAAATCTTCCACATGTCAGGGGAGATTAGAGGATTCTGCTTCAGATTTTAAACTAGCCACAGTTCCCTATGTTTTGATCCTGATTTGTACTCGCCTTAATTTAAACAAACCATGGGTTTCCCAAGTTTGGATGTCAAGATAAATGTATTATAAACATAAGTTTTATAAAAGAGGATTGGAAAAATTTACGCAGGAGAGAGCTGCTGATGGCTCCTCGCTTTAATGCCTCTACAGTTGGAGACCGCAATGCTTCTCTTTCACAGGAGACAAGAGTCCTGCTTGGTGTAACGTTAACATAGGAGAGAGTGCTGGAGGTGAAATAGTTAAACAGGTTACCCAATCAGAACCCAGGGGGTGGAGTCAGTGGGACTATAAAACCAGCTCTGGGAGGGGTGAAGGAAGAGTTCGTTGGGAGTTGGGTGGTTGGTTGGAGTGGGAGTGAATTGGGATAGAGTTTGTGGGCAGGTTGAGTTAGTGTAGCTGAGTCAGGAACAGTTAGGGGCTAGGCAGACAAGTAAATATCTGAGAGGTGGTTTAGTGAGTGAGAGCAGGTAGCGGAAGTGATAGGTCTGGATAGGCACCCCGTGATTGTAATTGACCGATACCGTTTATGAAACCACATGCTTGTTAAACTGCAATAAATAAACAGAAGTTTATGTTCCAATTTAACCCTGACTGGATTCAGTATTGTCCCAGGTAGGGCCTGGGTGGTGGCAGCGAGAAATAAAGTAGTGGCACAGGGATCAATAGACGGTGAAATGTCTGGGGACCCTGTGTGATCGCCACACTTGGGTCCTGCTTCCGGGTTTCCCACGGTCGTCTAGGTGGCCACTGTGAGAAACTGATGGTGTGCTAGATGGGCCATTTGCCTGAGCCAACAGGCTGCTCTTATGTTTGTTGTTCTTATAGAAGCAGAAGCTTCTTACTCCTGGAGATGAAAGAGGGGAGTGGGGAGCAGAAGCTCAAAGCTCACCGTGGTTCATTCACATAGCAGGAAACCATGGTTTTCTTGTCAATGCTGAACTGAACCATAGTATTCTGTTCCTACCCAGGCCATCCACTCCATCATTGGGCATTGGAACAACAACAGCAACAAAACCTTGCACACTGCCTGCCCTAGTCTGAAAATAAGAGTGTCTTGATACTTTGCTTGGGAGGTCTCGATGGTATTTCCAGTCGATATTTTCTCCATATCACCCGCTTTTCCCTGTTGACGTTAATTGTAGCCGTGCTGTGCTTCTGTCTCGCTTTTTGAAAAACAGAGCTTAATAGCATTTTGAGTTTGGGGGAGCAAAGCAGAGAAAGAAAAAGCATGAATCTGACTTGTATTCCCCAAGCACTTGTGGAGAAACGTCAGACTGGGCGACTGCTAGGTCAACTGGCATTAAGTAAAAAGACACAGGAAGAGGCACGGATAAAAAGTGAGGCAGGAAATACTTGGCAGAGAACTGTGGTGAGCTGAGTGTTGCTCAGACTGAAGAGGCAGGGCTGAGCTGGAAGCTCTTGCAAGGGGTTGCTCTAGTCATGTGATGTTCTAGTCTGCTAGGTGTGTTCATTGGCTGTTGCAGGGTGGGGGCTCGCATTGCATGTTTATATCACCCACCCCCGGCAAGAGCTCACATATGCATCCTGCCTGACGTCACTGTCACCTTCTTGTGGGGTGCACGTTCTTCCTAGGCCAAGTGTGCAGGATTACGACCCTTTCAGATTTTTCATTGTTCAGCACTGAGTTTGTAGTAAACACCAGCTGTGCTGTTTCTCTGAGCAGGCCTAATTTCCCCCTGTGTTGCTCCAACACGGAGGCTTTCAAGATCTGTGCTCGCATATGTCGTGGCTCAATAGAAACGTGGAAGTGCTGGCTGACTTTGGTGTCTGAGCAAGCCAGAAGCCCTCTTGCCAGACGAGAGGGAAACGGTAGCCGCTGGTTTCTGACAGCGCAGGCGGCTTCCTGCTTGGCGGCAAAGCATGCCTTGTGCTTCCTTGAGTAGATCAAGTTGTCTAATCGGCAAGAGCGTGCAGGTCTGGTCTTTCTCTGCCCACGTTGGGATTGCAATAGCTCTGGCAGGCCAAGCAAATCTCCTTCGGTTTCAGGAAAGCAGCCAGGATAGACTTTCTCCTCTTGCTTAGGAAACCACCCCAGCCTTTCCTGAAGAGGAGCTTAGTGGCATAACTTGAACCTGAGTGGGGTAGGGAGTGAACACACAACCACCTGAGCAACTGAACAGTCACCATCCAGCCCATTGCCATCTCCACATGCCACCTGTTCCCTCACGGTAAGGTAGCTAGCTAAAGCTCCCCCCTTAATAGCAGTATGGATGTTAGAGTACTAGCAAAAGGGGGAGGCAGGTTCTGTCTTATAAATGGTGCACTCACTGTCTCTCCCTGATTTCTTGAATACGTAGCAGGAACACTGTCAGTGTGGTGTAGTGGTTAAGAGCGGTAGACTTGTAATCTGGTGAACCGGGTTCGATTCCCTGCTCCTCCACATGCAGCTGCTGGGTGACCTTGGGCTAGTCACACTTCTCTGAAGTCTCTCAGCCCCACTCACCTCACAGAGTGTTTGTTGTGGGGAAGGAAAAGGAGAATGTTAGCCGCTTTGAGACTTCTTTGGGTAGTGATAAAGCAGGATATCAAATCCAAACTCCTCCTCCTCCTCCTCCTCCTCCTCCTCCTCCTCCTCTTCTTCTTCTTCTTCTTCTTCTTCATTGGATGGGGCAGCATAACAGAATTCTGCTTCCATACAGAGGTCTATTTTACATGAAAACATCTGTGTTACTTCAGGATGATGAGTTTGACACTGCATTGCTTATCAACACTGGGATGCAGTGTATAAAATAATGACATTTAATGCACCTTACGGTGTCTGATTGTGTAAATCAGTCGTGTTGATAAGGTTATTTGCAGCGGCAGCATATCTTACACTTTCATTGCCGTTAATAGTGCGAATAGCCCGGAATAGCGATTTCCAGAAAGATACAGTAATGTGGTTTATTTGCAGCCCAGAGGTGTCAGTTGATCTTATCCTTCCATATTTGAAAGGAGGTGACAATGATATCAGTGGCGCTTGGGTAAAACTGAACTGTTGCTATGCAAGACTGCAAGAAAGCTTCAGAGCAGCTAATTCATAGGAGGACCATCTTGTTAATTCATTTTTGACAGGGAGAGAGCCCAGCGCCTGTACTATAATTTAGCTCTCTAGACACAACTGCTTTTTTCCTCTCACACTTTTTAACATCCAGATAAAGCAGCGAAGCGGGTATCAGTTTATGTTTCAACCTCCAATAGATGAAGCACGTCCTTTACAAATTCTAAGAGTGCCTTTGAGGAAGTGCATATGTCACAAGCTTCAAAAAAATAAATATCCAAGTTTTTCCCTTGCCTGCCGGCCCTGTATCTCTTTGGCGCGGAGTCGGTTTTTCCCCTCCCTGCAGGTTAATCACTGTCAGATCTCAGCAGGCAGATAAATGAAGTTGTGTTACATACATGTTAAATTCCACAGAACACAAAAGGAAACGTTATTGGCTTTCTTCTAAGCAGTAAGACAGCTGAAACAAGCGGAAATCAAGGTTGCCATGGGGGAAAACATTTATGTGCCCGGTTAGAATTAGGGCAGCACAGAGTGGAATCCAGGTGGGGCAGATTCTTCGAAGCCCCCTACTCAGTTTGTGACCTCTCCAGCATCCTTTGCCTTTCAGGCTCTCCTGGTTACTGACTAAACCCAAGAACATGTTGTATCTGTAGTTGTTAAAATAGAAAATGTGATTTGGCGCAGAAGCCAGTTCTTTCCCAGCTGCTTCTCCTAGTCCCTGACTCTTTGCATTTACAGTGTCAGTTGTTTTTTAGCTCCATTCACACATTTCTTCCTTCTTAGAGCTGCTTCGCACATTGCGTAGTGTAGGTGTAAAACATAACGGCAACAAACATGCTCTCTAACGTTTGTATCCTGCGGGTGTATTAGTGAAGAAATTGGGATTGGCTGCAGCTGCTGACTAAGTGTACATTTTGCTACCACATGTTATAAAAGCATTCGCTGCCCCGGCCTTTCCAGTAGAGAACACCAAATTCCAAATGCAGCAAATAAATCTCACAGGAACTCATGCCAGTAACATACAGCCCACAGATATATGCCTTATTTGTTCCTGTTGCGAAACCCGGGTGTCTTTATTATGGACTTCTAGTCCCTGAAACTTGAATTGCGTCTTGTGATAGCAGTACAAGTCTGGCTGTTTCCGTGTGGAATGAGCAAGGTGACATTGGATCTTGTAGAACAGTTGACACGATGGCTGATGTAAGAAAGCTCAGGTAATCAAATTGTCAGCAGCTGCTTTCATATAAATTTTTGGGTTGTTATTCTCCATATGGGAGAGAAGACTTGGAGGTCATGTTTCTCTCCAGAGAAAGAGAACCCGTTGAAGTCCTTTTTTTTTTATTTGTACCCTCCAGTACATTTGACAGGTATGCTGCCTTTCCTTTTTTAAAAATTTGTAATCATTTTGTGCAATATTTTCATAAAAATCAAAGTGTTTGCACTACACTATTCTCCTTGGTACCCTCCCTCACCTTAAGAACAATCAGTTCCCTTTCCCTTTCCCTTTTCAACATGCTCTAGAAACAGTTCTGTTGCATTTCAGATGGGAAGTCGAAACAGGATATCTCCATCTTCCAATTCTGCCCTCCTCCAGATACTTATATTAAATTCCACAACTTATTCTAGGTGCCATAGTTCCAAAATTTGGAGAAAACACAAGCTGGAAGAGATAATTCGGCCACACAAAGCTTAGAAGCCAGCAAATAAAGGGAACAGCCTGAAAGTTTACGCCTTCAGGTGATGGTTTACGTCAGAGTGGAGTCATGTCAGGGTGGGGTGGGGACAATTTAGATGAGCCAATATGAATCAACCCAAGAGAAGGCACTACAGGAAGGAAGGACACAAAGAATATGTCAATAATAATAATCTTGGCAAGAGATGATGCTGTAGCATGGACTAGTAGATTAGAAGTAATTGTAAACCAGGTTGGAGATGGGTCAAGAGAGATGGAAGGCAGAAAAGGCTGCAGAGACCTGAGTTGCTCAAAGGAAGAGAGATGGCAGGTGAGACTTGCAATGAATTTGAAAGGTGATAGGAAAGGTTATAGTGGAGAAATTGGTGCAAAGACCAGTGAGGCTAAGGTCAAGGGGCAGGTTGTGGGACTGGAGGTGGCCAGGGAAAGAGGAGGAGGAGAGAGTTTATTAGCAACAGCCACGATGACGGGTGCAAAACGCCAGCACCCTGTCTACAACTTCACTAACATCCATCTACAACTTCACTAGCGTCTCTCAGTATTGTGAACAACACCGAACAAAGCTTTTATAGGTATCTTCATGAACTTACCTAAAAAGAGAAAGAAAACAAAAGACTGAGTTAAGCATTTGAAAAATCTATTGAAATCAGGCATTATAAGTTCATCTTAGACTGGGTAGTTCGCAAGTTTTTGTGGCTTTGCACAAGGTTTTGTATTTTTCTCAGAAGATTGATAAAGAATGTATAATTATTTTGGTAATTACTGTGTGTATGTAGTTGCCAATGTGTTTTGAAGTAGCAACTCTCAGATCCAAAGCTGAAATGCTAGGTGGGTGTAGGCCTTACTCTGCTGAATTTTGTTTCTGTGTTCAGGGAAATATATGGGTGGGGAACCTGAATCGAAGATACCATACCAATAATGCAGCAAAAGTTTTAGGCATGTTTCTGAGGACAGAGGATCTAAATGACAGCGCTTGGCTACCTTCTCTTCATGTTTCAGAGTCAGTGTTGTGGAAGGAAGGGGTGGTAAAAGATCCCCAAGAGTCGCTGCTGCTTGGACATTTTTTGCCACTAGGAGAGTTCATAGAATCATAGAGTTGGAAGAGACCCCAAGGGCCATCGAGTCCAACCCCCTGCCAAGCAGGAAACACCATCAGAGCACTCCTGACATGGTTGTCAAGCCTCTGCTTAAAGACCTCCAAAGAAGGAGACTCCACCACACTCCTTGGCAGCAAATTCCACTGTCAAACAGCTCTTACTGTCAGGAAGTTCTTCCTAATGTTGAGGTGGAATCTTCTTTCTTGTAGTTTGGATCCATTGCTCCGTGTCCGCTTCTCTGGAGCAGCAGAAAACAACCTTCCTCCCTCCTCTATGTGACATCCTTTTATATATTTGAACATGGCTATCATATCACCCCTTAACCTCCTCTTCTCCAGGCTAAGCATGCCCAGCTCCCTTAGCCGTTCCTCATAAGGCATCGTTTCCAGGCCTTTGACCATTTTGGTTGCCCTCCTCTGGACACGTTCCAGTTTGTTAGTGTCCTTCTTGAACTGTGGTGCCCAGAACTGGACACAGTACTCCAGGTGAGGTCTTCAGAAGTAGCAGTGATGGCCCAGTGGTACCAAAGACTGGAGGATGGTACTTAGGGGCAAGCTTAAACCATAAATTCTTGTCTCTAATGTTCTGGCCTTTCTCTGACTGCTTGCTATACTGAAAGAAGGTCGCCATGTATCTCATACAATAGAAGGATCCTGCTGTCAAACAAGTTGCAGAATGTATGTTGTTTTGGGCTAGCGTAATCACTTTTGACACTTGCTTTGCCGGTCTGGTAACTCGCCTTTTCTGAAATAAACATTCTCAGAATTTCTCAGCTCTTCATATTTGTTCTTTTTACACACTGTCAGGGAAGACACACACATTTGCAGGGACGCGGGTGGCGATGTGGGTAAAACCTCAGTGCCTAGGACTTGCCGATCGTATGGTCGGCGGTTTGAAAGACGGTGAGCTCCCGTCTTTCGGTCCCAGCTCCTGCCCACCTAGCAGTTCGAAAGCACCCCTGGGTGCAAGTAGATAAATAGGTACCGCTTTATTAGCGGGAAGGTAAACGGCGTTTCCGTGCGCTGTGCTGGTGCTGGCTCGCCAGAGTAGCTTCGTCACGCTGGCCACGTGACCAGGAAGTGTCTCCGGACAGCGCTGGCCCTCGGCCTCTTAAGTGAGATGGGCGCACAACCCCAGAGTCGGTCACGACTGGCCCGTACGGGCAGGGGGTACCTTTACCTTTACCTTACCTTCATTGAAAGACGTTCACAAAAATCTATCAAAATATTTCTTTTAAAAGAGTGGTCACATGTAGCCAAACCTTCCCACGGCTTACTTCTAATCTCAACTGGCCCACAAATTGTTTCTATTATCTGCACAAATGTTCAGTTCCTGCTCTTCTCATGGTATATTGTTTCAGTTACCAAATTTGTGAACCAACTACTTTTGCATTGCGTCTTTTTAAAAGTTGATTCCCCCCCCCCTTTTTGTTTTTAAGGCGTTGGAGATGTACAAAGATGACTGGAATAAAGTTTCTGAGCATGTCGGAAGCCGCACTCAGGACGAGTGCATCCTCCATTTCTTGAGGCTTCCCATTGAGGATCCTTACTTGGAGAACTCCGACGCCTCGCTGGGCCCTTTGGCTTACCAGCCTGTGCCTTTCAGCCAGTCTGGGAACCCTGTGATGAGCACCGTGGCTTTTCTGGCATCTGTCGTGGATCCCCGGGTGGCGTCTGCTGCAGCTAAAGCAGCTTTAGGTATGGATCACCTTCCCTCCCCAACCCCTTTCCAGTTCAATCTCGTCTGAGAAGGTCTTAATTTCATGCTTGGCGCTGATTTAGCCTTAAAGAAAATCCTCCACCGTCTCCTTGGCTGATCTGTCGTAAATTCACCAAAACTACTTAAGGACTGCCTGGAAAGATGCTGGTATTTAGAAGGGTGGGGGTTTTTTTGAAGGGGGGGGGGACATTCTGCACACAGGCTGGCGAACCTGCCCAGGGAAGCAAATTGAAGCCTGCTTTCATCTTTTCTGCAGTCTGCTGCCTGCTGTCACTTACCTTTAATTGGTTAATGTTAGTAAAGCACCGCCTAAGCCAAGCGGTACCTAAACGCCAAGCATTAATTTGTCGTTTGTGTAGCTCAACGCATAACTTCAAAAGGGCCTTGCTAACCTATTACGAATGCTTCAGGTTCTGCTGTCTGCTCCCATCCTTGATTTCATCTTCAGCTCTTCCCGAGATGCTGTCCAAGATGCTCTCAAGATTTCTGAACAAAACAGCCCTTGTATTATTAATTGCCGCACAATGGCAACATGCGCGTTAGAGTTTCGTGTGGGAGAGTAATGCGTTTTTAAAATAACTTGGAAATGGCCTTATCCATTCTGCAGGCAGCTTCCCCAAGAGGCTTCTCTGCATGTCATCTTCCCTGATCAGTCAATTCAAAGCGCTGGTGCTAAAATTACCTTCCTTTTTATGTCTCTTTTTCATGGCTCCTCTCTCAAGGCTGGTGCTGCTTTGTGCTTTGAGCTTCTTGGCCATTAATTTTGGGGTCCTCTTGTCTGCCTTGCCCGAGTCTCTTGCCACATCTCCCTTTGTTCTGCTATTCATTGGCCTGTCCTGCTGTCAGCTCCCTTTGTCCCCTTCTCCCACTCTGCTCTTGGCTTTGTGACTCACATCTCCCTTGCTAAATGTCCAATAAACAGGAGTAACTACAATAGTGCAAAATGTGGAATCAGATCATCCAGCAGGGTCATCTTAAAGCAGCCTTTCTCAACCTGTGGGTCCCCAGATGTTGTTGAACTACAACTCCCATCATCCCTAGCTAGCAAGGCCAGAGCTCAGGGATGATGGGAGTTGTAGTCCAACAACATCTGGGGACCCACAGGTCGAGAACCGCTGTCTTAAAGAGTTACCTGTTCTATTGGTACATGACGTTGAAAACCCTCTAAAAACAAACTTCTAAGCTTTGTTGCTTTTACTTTCTTTACAGAGGAATTTTCCAGGGTCCGAGAGGAAGTCCCGCTGGAACTGGTTGAGGCCCATGTCAAGAAGGTGCAGGAGGCAGCCAGAGTCTCTGGAAAAGTGGATCCCACGTACGGACTAGAGAGCAGCTGCATTGCCGGGACGGCTCCAGATGAGCCAGAGAAACTTGGTACGTCCTTAGGGTTTGCCGTCTGGTGCTCCTGCCCATCATGCTTGTCTCGTGATTTGTGTTTATGTCAAGTATATACACAAAGCATCAAATGTGGTGACAGTAATAATAATAATAAAACAAAACAACAACACCACAAACTGGCTTATAAGTATAAAACCAAATTTACTAGAATAATAGCTAGAATAGAGATAGACTTGTAACCATTCAAACAATAAACATACCAACAGCAAGGGTAGCACCCTGGAGAATATGAAAAAGCTTTTCAAGGCTGTTTTTCAAAGACTGAAGTGGATGAGATGTTCTTCAATGGGTCTTGAGTTGGAAACACAAAGCCGTATGCATGGATCAATCACGGGGAGGCAAATCAAAGCCACCACCCTGGTGAGAATAACCTCTCAACTGAGGATAATTCTCACTTCCGCTTTTCTCATCCAGTTCAGTGTTTGAAAAACAGAGCTGAAAAACTTTTTTCATATTCTCCAGTGTGCTACCCTTGCCGTTGTGGCGGCATGGGGTTGCCATTCTGTGATTGGTCTTACGCTACTTGTTGAACGGTTCATTTATCCAGTCTGTATAACATTTACTGCACATGTAACTTGTTAAGACAGAGTTGTACATTTATCCACTCCATGTTTACAGTATCTCTAGGCTTTGTCTTGCACATGGCACCTTAGTATGTTTGTTGTTTGAATGGTTACAAGTCTATCTCTATTCTAGCTATTATTCTAGTAAATTTGGTTTTATACTTATAAGCCAGTTTGTGGTGTTTTATTGTGTTTATGTCAACCAAAGGCAATCATAACTAAGGGAAAAGGTATAGTAGAACACGACTTGCTTTATTTTGGGGTAGGGGCAGCAGTCAGAATTGGAGATTGGGTTGTTCACATAAGCCACCATATTTTTGGCCATTGAGTGATGAAGAAAACCAATATATAATTGTGACTCTGAGAGTCACATGACAGCTCGTACTCCGTAATCATTATTGCCTGCATCGTTCATGAACTCAAGAAAAATGAAATGTTTGATCTTGACGGGGGAGTTGGAATTATGCCTGATACAATGGTTGAGAATCTGTGGGGTGTCAAAAGTGTGTCAAAAGTGCCAGAAGCTTGGGACTGCCTTATTTATTTCCCAGAAAGTCATTTACAATATGAGACGTTTGATTTTATGCTTGGAGATTGAACATTATTCTCCCCATTTGGAATAATGATCGAAATGCCACACCAGCATAGATCAGTATGTGGCAGGCGCAAGTTCAGGAAACAGTAAATGAGGGGTCATCTTGATAATTCCTACATTTAAGCAGATTGTACAACACAATGGAAAGCAGTCCTTGAGTGAGAGATATTGCTTCTGGTGTGAGACTTGAGAGTAATTAGGGCATAGTTCCTTCCATTTTCTGCATACGCAATAAAGCAGAATTTTACAGCTTTGTCAAAATATAATTACTGAGCACCATGGTGAATACATCCTTTGATTCAGCCTCCTGCTAAGACCAAAATGCCACAGTGCTTAGTCTGCAGCACACTGTTAAGTTTGTAGCTTACGTTACCTACTTTAACGTTTCTGCAGGCAGTGCCAGCCAAGGTACAGAGGAGAACGCAGTTCGGCTGACGGACGTTCGGTTCTTTTGTGCCCTCCTGAACCATAGCGTCTCACCAATTTTGTCTATTGAAACTAATTTTCCTAGATTCCTGCTCTTCTCTTCCTCCTATACCCACACAGTTTACAGTAATCTTCCTTCCCACAATTACATACGATAGCAGCAACAGTACCACACGTTGCCCCAGTCTCTGAGAACAGGGAATTTCAGTCAAGCTGCAGTAATGTCAAGCATTGACACTTGAACTCGAATCTCAAGGCTCCACACCCTTGTGAACATCTCAGTAACTGTCTTTATGCTTTGTTTCCCTTCTGTGTCCTTTCCATGTGCCTTATAGGTTTCAGGTAAACACCCGAGGTTGTGATTAGCTTCATGGCTGCCTAGCTAATACTGTGCTCCAGTAGATCTGGAACTTCCTCCCAGAGAACCAGACCAGGGCGAGGTTTTGTTTTTTTCTGGCTCTGCTGTGTTCTGTGCTTTTAAGTGGAGACGATGATGGTGATGATGATAATAAGAATAATAATTTATTGCTTGTACCCAGCACATATGACTGGGTTGCCCCAGCCACTCTGGGCAGCTTCCAACAAAACATAAAAGAGCGCACAATGCAGCAGACATTAAAAGCTTCCCGATGCAAGGCTGCCTTCAGATGTCTATGGAAGGTTGTATAATTGGTTATCTCTTACAGGCGGCCATCCTCCAACTCACCAGGGGGCAACTATGAATGTGGCAGGGCGAGTGTCCTCGCCCCCACTGTATTCTCCACGTGATTAACATCAGACGGAGGAACAAGCGCCTGAATAGGGCTCTTTAGTACTGAGTGCTGAATATTTATTTTTTGAAATATTTGGAGACCCTGCTTCCGTTAAAAATACAGTAAATGGGTGTACAGCATGCAAAATTACAGCAAGGACAGCAGAAACATAAGTAAGAAGCCACGTGTTTTCCCTTTCGCTCGCTAGCGGCAGATAATAGAATTTGAAGCCTTTCCTTGGCCCAGAGAATAAAACGTGAGATGCAGATTATTTCTGAATGAGAGAAATGAACTGGATTTTTGCAGTTAATGTTAGCCAGTTAATGTGATTTGTATTGATCTGTGACTAATGGAATAAATTAGGGCAGGAGCAGATGGCTCTCTGTGGGGGAGTGGCTTGGCAAAATTGAATTGGGTCACTCGACGGTCTGCAGCGCCTCTGCTCTGAAACAGCTTTTCACCAGAGGGTGCAAGGCAAAGAAGCCCTCCGCCAAGCCTGCGCTTTTTTTGCAGGGGGGTGGGAGGTTTACAAATATGCAACAGCAAAGTTGCATGGTATATGCCTGCCGAAAATACTGCTTATATATTTGGGCAGCTAAAACCAGAAGGGTTGGATTTAAAACATTATTGCTAAATAAAACGCTTCCTTGGGGGAGGGTGATCCCTCAGTAGTAATTACTGTAGCTGAGCTGTAAAACTGCAGCATGAGCAACTGCGTTGGCAGTGGTAGCTGGTAGTCCCAGCGCCCATCCCTGAATCATTTAGCGGAGCCATGATGGGCGGCGTAGACCACAGGTCACACCACACATTTACATGTAGCAAGCGAGTATGTAATGCACACCCATGGCAAATGTGCAGGTAGCTGAGAAAATGCCACTGCATAAGGCATGAAGAAACCCTAAGGTTAAGCGAAATATTTTGTCATTCCCATGTCTTCGTGTTGAAAGAGTCGAGAAATCCTCACTCGCGTCGTTCACTGGTTCTTAGGACTTACTGGAGGCTTCAAATGCAGCATCTCAGGGGTGCGCTCTGCTGCTGCTGCTGCTGCTGCCGCCGCCGCCGCCCTGGAAAAATGCCCTGGGAAGGTTGCAAACTTCCCAAGTCTCGGGAGCATTCCCCGGTGGCCCACTCTGGCTGTAAATCTTCTTCAGTACAGAATAGCTGGTAATAAGCGACCCTTCTCTCCTGAAAAGAGCACACCAGTCTTCTGGTTTATCATAGCAGAAGAAAGACTCAAATCATCTACAGTCATACCTCATGTTACGTTTGCTTCAGGTTGAGCATCTTAAGGGTGCGTCCTGTGGCAACCCGGAAGTACCGGAAAGGGTTACTTCCGGGTTTCACCGCTCACGCATGTGCAGACACGCAAAATGATGTCACACACATGCGCAGAAGCGGCGAATTGCGACCCACGCAGACGCAGGTTGCGTTCTGCTCATGTTGTGAACAGGCCTCCGGAACGGATCCTGTTCGCAACCAGAGGTACCACTGTATTCTTATGATAAACATAATTGATTTTTTTTTTAATGAGCCTTTTCAGGATTGGTTTTGTCTCTTTCTCACTCCCTCTGTTTTATTTAATGCATGTGCCCATGCAGAGCCACAAAATCTTTTATTTTCTTCCATTCCTTGCAGCTTAGCTTGTTCTGTCCTGCAAGACTAGACGCTAATCCATTTTTTCCCCGGATGCAGAGCTCCCAGTGGCTGTTCAATATCTGAGGCTTTCAATGAGCTTCCAGCTTTCTATTAGGAAGGGAAATGAATAGCCTGCAAATTTGTTTCCATGGAGCATATCAGGCATGAGCTGCAGTGGATGCGGCTCTACATCTGCTCAGATCGGATGTTTTCCGTTGCTGAAAACCTCACTTCAGGGCCTCTCCTGTGCACACATCCTCCCAAGTTGTTCAAGGCAGCATATTGGGGGGTTTGCAGTTTTTTATTTGCGCGGCAACTCTGTTTGGGTAAGTAGAATATTTGGAGCCAGCTGCACTGCCAAGCAACCCTAGGCAGTGGCCTTGGGGTGGTCCTTTTGCAGCAGGCATCTCTCCTGCTGTGAAGGCAGCTAGAGGGTTGAATCATAGAATCTTAAGAGTTGGAAGGCACTCAGTGGTCATCTAGTCCAACCCCCTGCAAAGCTCCTCTTCCTTCGTGCATGTTGTCATGTTTTCACTTGCATGCCACTTTCCCATGGCGGGTGCATTCTCAAAGTGGCTCACAACATGCAGAGTAAATGAAAACCACATTTCACGATAATGCAAGCAGAGCACAATTTAAACAAAACAGCCGCACTAATGTAAATAGGGCAGACAAAGACCTCATGTTAGTAAACACTGAAACAATGCCGAACAATAAAATAGGGAACATCCAAATAGCAAAAAAATAACAACCCCACCTTCCCTCAGGTAGGGGAGGGGGCAAGGCAGGTGAATAGCTTGTCCCTGACGGACAGGCGATGTGCTTCTGCAGCTGAGGAAGGCCGGCGATGGGTGGATCCGTAGGGGATTGGCTAATGATGACAAGGTACTTTTGTTTTTAACCTTCAGGGCTAAAGCAGAATTGCGTGATCTTTATCCAGAAGGCAGGGAGTGCTTTGAGACGGATGAGAGTTTAGCGGAGAGTCAGTCAGCACCGAGAGAGCCTTGGGAAGGGCTTTGCAGAAAAGCACAGCACTCAAAAGTTGAGAGTGAATTGCCTCGGCAAACAGGAGATGCATTTGATCAGAGTGCCGTCGCGGTCCAGTGTGGGTTGTCCTGTCTTGGCATGTGGTTTTGTGCAAGAGGATTTAGTAGCCACTGAGTGAGTGAGCAGTTGCCACCTGGGGAAGACTGAAAGCAAGCTGCAGTCGCTTGCTGATGAGTGCCAGCTGGCTGGACCAACTGTGGAAATAAGGATATAAAGGGGGACTTTTTAAGAGCTTGAAAAGACACAGAGGCCCCAGTGGAATGGCTGGGGACCCCGGGGGCGTGGGGGGCAAGTTTTCACAGGCGCTTCGTATTCTGTTACAAGCATAATATGAAACCTCCTCATGAACACAGTGGGACAAGCAAAGGGAAGCTTTGCTAAAATACCCACTAACAAGTCTTTGCCTTGAGACGCTCTTCTAATTGATCGCTGTGAGAGTTTTATATATCTAATTAACTTGTTTTACAGGCTGTGTGGAGGTGTTGAGTGGCAATTACTTAGGACTGTTTACCCTGCGCCAAGGCATTCAATCCTGGGCCCATAAATTATGGCAATTAAGAAAATGTGCATAAACGCACTTAATTTGCTTAATCTATTCTCATTGCCAGAGTTTGGGTTTCTGCATCCAACAGAAGCCGGAACCTGATGCTTCGGAAGAATAATTACGGGTCCCTGTAGCTTACCCCAGGCTTCCAGGAATCGGATGTTTAGGAACACATGTTTTAGGAACTCTTGCAAGATCGTATCGCCGTGTTCCACACGTTATTTCCGTGCCTAAATGATAATTGGAGCAATCCGCCAGAAATGTCAGCACCCATGCTTGCCATTGAGCTAGAGGAGCTTGTGGAGAATTACCCCACCGCAGGGAAGAGTTAATTTTCAGAGAGCCACATACATGCGAGTGGCTGGCTTCTGAGAGCAGGATCCGTGTCACAGCATCTCTCTAGAGTAGGGATGGGCAATCCTTTTCCTGTTTGGGGGCAGAGCCAAAGGCGAAGGTGTTCTGGATCAGGTAACCTGGAATAAAGGCTTTGCTGCTTCTGTTTTCATTGTGTCTGCCTTAGATTAGATTTCCCACTCCTGTGCAGATCTGCTCAGAAGTAAGCCCCTCTAGATTTGCTGGTCGTTACTCTCAAATGGAGGTTCAGTGGTGCCCCGCAAGACGAATGCCTCGCAAGACGGAAAACCCGCAAGATGAAAGGGTTTTCCGTTTTCAGAGGCGCTTCGCAAGACGAATTTCCCTATGGGCTTGCTTCGCAAGACGAAAATTGACGAAAATTTTTGAGGGTTTTTTCTGCTCCAAAACCCCTTTTTCTGATGCGCTAAGCTGCTAAAAGGCTTTTAGCAGCTAAACCGCTAATCCCTTAAGCCTTTAATAGGCGTTAATAGCCCTTAAACTGCCAATAGCGCTAATAGCGCTAAACCGCAAGACGAAAAGACTCGCGAAACGGATTCTTTTCGTCTTGCGAGGCACCACTGTTTTTTTTTAAAAAAAAATTCAGTGGACCAATCAACCTGCTCTTCTGGAAAGCAAGTGAAAGTAATCTCTATACAGTGGTACCTCGGGTTAAGTACTTAATTCATTCCGGAGGTCTGTTCTTAACCTGAAACTGTTCTTAACCTGAAGCACCACTTTAGCTAGTGGGGCCTCCTGCTGCTGCCACGCCGCCGGATCACGATTTCTATTCTCATCCTGAAGCAAAGTTCTTAATCCGAGGTACTATTTCTGGGTTGGCGGAGTCTGTATCCTGAAGTGTATGTAACCTGAAGCGTATGTAACCCGAGGTACCACTGTACATATATATGCATATGTAGCACAGGCCTGCCAGTGTATTCTCAGACCGGTGGCGGGCAGAGGAGCATTGATTCCTGGGACGGGATGACTCGTAATGCTGATCTGATTTGAAGGTTTGATTACCCATGGCCAGCAGGGATTGAGCTGCGATCGCCTTGTTCAATGTGATGATGCTTTGTGAAAGTGCTCTGAAAAACAAAACAAGAGACTTCCATTAGTCCTATGATGGGTTATCAATAACTGTTCCTGCTGCCACACGGTCAGCTTTGTATTAAGTGTTAATTATTCTGCCTTACAGATGGAGCTGAAGAAGAGAAAATGGAGACAGAGACAGATGGACCACAGGCGGAAAAAGTTAAGGTCTGACTGCTTCAAACGCCATTTTTAAAAAATTGTGCAGTGCTTCAAGCATTTCATGAATTATTACTATTAATAATAATACAGAAGCCTCTGAATGAAAATAAAGTCCCATCTTCACAAGCTCAGAGTTTGTTTTCACCTATTTTAAGGAAACATCTTGTTTTTTACCTAAATTAAAATTATGTATTTATTAATTTGTGTCCTGCTTAATGCAAAAATCGGCTTCTATTTTTATTTGTTTCATAAAGTTTATACATCAGTTCATTGGTTGTTTTTTTTAAAAAAAAAACCTCTAAACGGTTTTCAGGTATAAAAACCAATTGCACAAGCATTAAAATATAAACATATGTAATCCCTTTAAAACATATTGCTAACTTAAAGCAGGAGACTTGAGTAGGAAGATCTGAGGAATGCCAAAGTAAACACAGGATTCTTTTGTTTACATCTGCTACAGAGCAGACAGGTGCCTATGCATATTGAGCTAAATCATCCTACATCAGCCTGGTGCCGTGCAGATGTTTTGGACTACAACTCCCATCAGCCCCAGTCAGCCTACACTCTAGTTGGGACTGATGGAAATTAGAGTACAAAACGTCTGGGGAGCACCAGGTTGGCGAAGGCTGGGTTAAACCATGCTAAAGCAGTCAATGAAATCCACCAGTTTGGACTTCCAGTACGGGATTTATTTCATTGGATGTTGTTTTTCCCACTATGCTCTTTTGTTATTAGAAGGGAATATTTGGAGTTAGGTCCAGTATGCTGTGGGTTAAACCACAGAGCCTAGGGCTTGCTGATCAGAAGGTTGGCGGTTCGAATCCCCACGACGGGGTGAGCTCCCGTTGCTCGGTCCCTGCTCCTGCCAACCTAGCAGTTTGAAAATGCGTCAAAGTGCAAGTAGATAAATAGGTACCACTCCAGCGGGAAGATAAACGGCGTTTCCGTGCGCTGCTCTGGTTCACCACAAGCGGCTTAGTCATGCTGGCCACATGACCCGGAAGCTGTACGCCGGCTCCCTTGGCCAATAAAGCGAGATGAGCGCCGCAACCCCAGAGTCATCCACAACTGGACCTAATGATCAGGGGTCCCTTTACCTTTTAACACATAGAGAAACTGAAGCCAAGAGTATTCACTGAAGACTCTAAGCTGGCTTTTCTAGTTTGGAACTTTGGAATCGGTCAAGAGTATTTCTAAATAAGGAAACAATTGCCTTCTCCTCCTTTTTGGGGGGGTATGACATCCCTTGCCATTTCTATTTTTAAAGTGAACACTTGGTGTTCCTAATGCACCGATGTTCTTCAGGAAAGCTATCCTTTATTTTCATGGGCTGCTGTGTCTGTACTTCTGCAGTTATCTGTTTCCTGCTCAGTAACTACGGTTGTCAAGAGGAATATTCCCCCCCTCCATGGAAACCTTAAAATTTCGCTTCCCTGAGCTGTTTAATTACAGTACACCTCCCCCACTTTTCATACGCTGTAGATTGAAAACAAAGGGGACCATGAACTTGGAGATGCAAACAAGGCACAGGAAGGAGACGAAGAGAAAAATGCAGAAAAGGATCAGGATGGCGACGTCTCCCAGGACTCCAAGCCAGGTAGGAAGCTTTAAAGTGCTTTCCCTGTAGTTCCAGGCATGTCTCATAAATTAAGCTGTAACGAAGGTATTATTCCCCATAGCATGAGTTGCCAACATGGCACCCACAAGGGCTTTCCCTTTGCTCCCTACCCGCCGCCAGTGAAATTAAGGCTTGAAAAGGCTTTCTGTTATAGCGAGTAAAAA
This sequence comes from Podarcis tiliguerta, assembly GCF_965153285.1. Classification (NCBI taxonomy): domain Eukaryota; kingdom Metazoa; phylum Chordata; class Lepidosauria; order Squamata; family Lacertidae; genus Podarcis; species Podarcis tiliguerta. The sequence continues at coordinate 57,457,642 of NC_139545.1, read as the reverse complement.
GTGGAGGCTGAACTCTCCCCTCCAGGGCTGTAACAAACGAATCCTGAAAACAGCCTGTTTCTGAACTTAAGTTAGGCTTGGGAAAGAATTCCTATTTCAGTTTGGAAGCTCCTTCCAATTCAGGGGTGATTTCTAGGGCAGAAGAGGGGGGAATTGCAGCTGGAGGAGAAAGGGTAACACCTTCCGTCCTCCGCACACGTGGACAGACACACACACACACACACCCTTTTGCAGCCAGTAGAAAGCTTCTTCGAGTCTAATTATTGCAGAGGTGATACAACTGGGGAGGCAATAGTTAGCGCCCCTGTGACCACTGCCTCTGAAATTAGCTTGGGAAGAAATCTCTTGGCTTTAATGGAAGCCTTTTTTCAAGACTAATTGTTATGTGTGTGTATTAGCAGGGGGGTACCATCCTGGAGTTTAGAGCTGGGAAGGGAAGGTTATCTCTAGCTGCCTCAGCTGCCCTCCCCAGGAAAATACCCCGATTAGTTTAGAAGAAAAGCAAAAATATTTTTTTCCCAGCCTAGTAGCTGCCAGGGGAGAGAGTGGTTGCAGTGCGCAAGCGATTACGGCTGCGGCCTGTGCTCCCATGGAGATCCCCACATTTTCTCCAGTTTGCGAATGTGTCTGTGGGCGAATAAACATCGGCAACCCCTACCCCACCGTAACATGTCTGCTTTGGATGGAATGCAGTAGTCCATATTCAGGCTTTATCTCACAAGCCTGGCTCAGGCGCTAAATCTTGATTTGAAATCCTTTCATGCTTCAGGCAGGAATTCTTTTCATCTTGGTTGTACACTTTGGGTAACAAATGCTGAGCTGAAGCAGCCCTGCCTAATAGGAATTGGGTGTGTGATTTCCTCTTGCTAAGCCATTGGTTCAGCCTTAATCGGAAAGAATAGGTGGGCAGGCTGTGCCCACTTTTTAAAGTATCTTGCTGTCTTCTCTGCCTTTCAGTTGACAGAAACTCGATAATTTAAATCATGAAAACATTTATGTCCTTTAGAACAATTGAGTCTGCTTTTTTGAAATTTAAATAGTTGGGTCGGGGGATAGGTTTTTAATAATTTCTCTTACCTTTAGTGTTGATTTGCATAGTTGTGGGGGGTGGAGAAGGTGAGCTAGAGGAACCCCTCGCCCAAAGCAGCATCATTAGCCTGGTAACAAGAGAAAGGTGACGGTCAAATGATTATTTCGCAAATCATGGATAGGCCAGTATATCCAGTGAGCTGGTTCTGGGTGCTGTTAGGAAGCTGTCTCACTGCAGCAGTCCCTTGACATTAAACTCGAAAACCAATATTTCTCTTTCTCAAATGGAAGGGGACATTCTGAATGGGTGCACTGAGCACACCACATCCTTCTTGGGGCGGGCCAAGCCAGAGGTGTCTATTTTCTCGGCTGTTCTAGGGAGGGCACCCAAGACGACAGCTTATCCCAACTAGCGGTGTCTTTCCGAGAGTGAAGCTGAAAGTACTTCATGGTCTTATTTTATGCTAGAAGTTTGAGCGCTGCACAAATAATCAGGAGCGAGATGGTGGCATCAGCTGCGCTAAAGGGATGTGCAAGACTAACTAGGGAGTGTTTTTGTTTAGATGAGAAGGAAGCGGACGAGAACAAGGAGAACCTTGATGTGTGCAAAGACAAGGAGGGCGACGCTGGGAAGAAGAGAGTGGAGCACGAAATCTCCGAAGGGAACGTGGCAACGGCTGCAGCTGCTGCCCTCGCCTCGGCTGCCACCAAAGCCAAGGTTTGTCGGGCACAGATTTCCACTGCATCTGGTTTCCGGTGCTGTTCAGGGAACGCTTTTAAAATGACCCCATTGTTTGCAAAGGCACCAATAGAGCTTGTTTCTGCTTCTCATGCCTTTTTAAAATGCACTTTCTGTGCTCCTCGGCTTCAGCTGTATGAATGTTATCATTAAATGAAATTTGTTTCCCTGTGAATGGGTTTGAGGCTGCCATTGTGGGCTTACTAAAAGGCACAGTGAGAGCGCCTATCCAGAAAGTTTGTCAGCTTCTTTTTCAGCTTTTGATGGGCTATTTCTTTTGGTGGTGAGAAGATTCAAGAACTCAGCCAGGCATTCCTTTCCTCATAAGCCCATTACCAATTCCTTGGGAGGTTAGCACATTTGAAAACAGAACTTAGAAAGTGTGGCTGAAGGAAGCCCTTGTGTGGAACTTACAGAACCGGAGGAGGAATTTCCTCATTTTTCTGGCCTTCGGCACTTGGCGCAAAATAGATGTTTTTCTCCCGCTCTGGTCTCAGTTTTCCGGTTTCCAGGCTAGCGCACAGAGACCCTCTTTAGCAAGGCTCTCCCCACGATTCCCCCTGCCCGCTTCTTTGGTTCTGCTTCCTTAAAAAGAAGGGTTGTTCCTTATTTGCCTATCACTTCCATCTTGAACAGTGATATCTTCACAGAATCGTAGTATGACGCGTCTCTTGTTAAAGAATGAAACGGAAAGAAATATACCCAACGAATGGAGAAATCAATGGCAAAATAGCATGTTCAAGAAATTTGGGGCCGTCATACGTCTTAGTGGAGGGGTCCTTCCCCTTCAAGCATAGATACTCCCACAGCCTGACTTGTACCGTCTCCGAGTGTTTGAGACTTACAGCCTGAGCAGAGGGCTCTTGTATAACATGCGTTGCTGCAAGTGTCCCATCCATCACAAACTGATAGGTGTCATTAAAGCAAGCAATACAAAACCGAATAAGGATGAATATTTAGGTTCTTAGTAGATGAACCAATCGCTCTCCTGGTTTGCATGAAAAATCTGCGAATTCTTGCGACCTGTTAGCCAGCCATGCTTTGTGTCTTGGGTATGACTTAGTCCCGTGTATCAAACTGTACTCTTAGTAGTGCCAGTTCAGCATGACAGCTGTTCCAGAGGTTCCCATGATCATAACTTCAGTGTCAAAGCCCATCTTGAACAGTCTTTCAAGATGTGTTATAGAAACATTGGAGTAAATGAAGTTATTACATGAGTGGAAATTTTAACATACTACTTTGTTATAGGTTGTTGTAATGGGTTAAACCACAGAGCTTAGGACTTGCTGATCGGAAGGTCGGCGGTTCAAATCCCCGTGACGGGGTGAGCTCCCGTTGCTCAGTCCCTGCTCCTGCCAACCTAGCAGTTTGAAAGCATACCAGTGAAAGTAGATAAATAGGTACCACTTTGGTGGGAAGGTAAATGGCGTTTCCATGCGCTGCTCTGGTTCGCCAGAAGCGGGTTAGTCATGCTGGCCACATGACCCGGAAGCTGTACGCCGGCTCCCTCGGCCAATAAAGCGAGGTGAGCGCCGCAACCCCAGAGTCGGCCACGACTGGACCTAATGGTCAGGGGTCCCTTTACCTTTACCTTTAAGTAGTTGTACAGTTTCAAATTCAGTAGTCTACGGGTTAGTACTCCATGCGAGCTGCAGAGGAGGATATATCAGGGGCTACTTTGGCCCTCTGATAAATCTTGGCATTAAACAGATTCTCAAGCAAATACTGTAGATAGCATAAAAATAAGCTACCATTGAACCTTCAAACCTCACTTATTGCCTCATGCGGTTTCAGCTCCAGCTAGTTCACATTTTTAAAGGACTTTGACGCTGTATGTTTGATAAGCCCCCTGAAATCTGAAGAGGAAAATGAACTGTTACCAGGTTAGAAGTCAGAAAAGGTTTTGTACAAATGAAAAAGCTGGGGGGGGGGCTTTGCTATTGTTTCTCCTGCATGTAGATAAGGTGTGTGTGTTTGTGCTTTTCCTCCCAGCATCTAGCTGCTGTTGAGGAAAGGAAGATCAAGTCCTTGGTCGCCCTCCTGGTGGAAACACAGATGAAGAAACTGGAGATCAAACTCCGTCATTTTGAGGAGCTGGAAACAATCATGGACAGAGAGAAAGAGGCGGTAAGACTGGTTGGGGAGGGGGCATGTTTATTTTTTATATGGTGCCCCCTGAAAGCTCAGCGGCGTTGGTCCTTTAGGGGCTGTGTCAGTTTAAGCTTTTCATCAGCATTTAAATGCAGCATCTCTCCTGTGCATTGATGATGCCTTCACGTGGTTTTGAAAGTTTCATTCCATATGCATTTATGGAGTGATTACTTATCTCAGTTCTGCGACACTGCGGACTTGGTTTTTGCCTGTCCGATGCAAGAAAAATTGGAGAACGGTTGGGGACACAGAGTATCTTAGGATAGTTCCTTCGAAATGGAGTGTGCTGATTTGGTTCCTAGACAGCCTTGGTCAGGCTGCTGCTTAAACAGGTTCTGAACACCCAGAATTCAGTTGGTTTGCCTCTTGTCACTTTCCCTTGGATCACTTGGCTGTGTGTGTGTGTGTGTGTGTGTGTTGGGGTATCTCATTAGCAGTTCCTTCCACCGCCCCTCACAGGACCCTCAAATGCCAGCCTAATTGGATTCCCTTTAAATGTTGCAGGAGCGTTGTCTAGGGTTGGACCTTGGTGAGACTGCAAAAGGGTGTAACTCAGGGCAAAGCAAGGCTGATGCTAATGGGTGGAATCCTTGGGCACCTGCATAGGCTCTTCTTACATCCGACAGCTGCCTTGGACAGCACCTCTGCATTGCAGTAAAAGTTAGAGAGAAAGCCTATAACTACCGTATTTTTCGCTCCTTAAGACGCACCTGACCATAAGACGCACCTAGTTTTTAGAGGGGGAAAGCAAGAGAAAAAATATTCTGCACAGAGCATGTAAGCGGCTCTCGCTTTTCTTGCTTTAAACCATTCCATCCCTCCTCCCGCTTCCCTGAGAAGCCAGGAGAGCAAGAGTGATAGCTGCGCAGCACCTCTTCTGCTGGCTTCCCAACAAAGTGGGATGAGGGGCAGAAGGGAGCCCTTACAAGGGAGTGCTGAGCAGAGCCTGGCAGAGGCTCTTACTGGCTTTTCTGGGAGGTGTGGGAAGGGCAGCCCCTCAGTCCCTTCTCCCACCTCGCGGGAAAACCCCCAAGAGCCACACACACGATCCGCATGGCTCATTAAAGGGAGCGCTGAGCAGAGCCTGGGAGCGCTGAGCAGAGCCTTGGGGGCTTTTCCGGAAGGTGGGAGAAGACGCACACACATTTCTCCTTACTTTTTAGGAGGGGAAAAGTGCGTCTTATGGAGTGAAAAATACGGTAGTTAAATTGAAACATCGTGCAATACAGCACCATCCACCTAGGAGCTTAGCCCAGGCTTCAAAATCCAGGTCAATTGCAGTGTTTTGATTTGCTTCAAGAAGAAGTCAGAAGATGGACTGCTCTTGCCCTCTGTATGGGCAGAGCAGACCCACAGAGCAGGGGGTTGGACTAGATGGTGTGCCTTCCAACTCTGCGATTCTGTGACATACCCTTCAGCTCGGTTTCTGTGACGGCATTTGCGAACCTGGTGCCCTTTAGATGTAGGACTATGGCTCCCATCAACCCCAAATGACTGTGCTGGGTAGACTGTCCATTCTGTGTAGGGCTTGTTCTCTTTCTCATCACACAACCCCTTACATTTGCATCTTGTTTTCTTCCTGATCAAGGGGTCTGGAGGCCAAGTGAATTGGGGCCTTGGGTTTCATGCAAGGGAAGGAATAGGCAAGGAGGAGCTTGTGTTCTCTTAGGGACACCCCCCTCCATGTTGAGAGGATGTTGGCATTAATAGGTCCGCCAGGTAATTCTGCTTGACTGCTGCGGGGGCCTGCCTGGATGATGACAGCTTGCTCCCCTGGTTTGGCACTGAATGGGGAGGTTAAGAACTTAAGAAGAGCCCAGCATCCTGTTGTCACAGTGACTAACTAGGTGCCTGTGGGAAACCTCCAAGTGGGCTTGGAGCATGGTAATCATTCTGGACCAAAAACCAGCAACTGTCTGCCCCACCCCCTCTCAGGACATCCTGAGCTTCTCCCGCTTGTCATCTTGTCCTGGACTGGGAAAATTAGCAGTGGGTGCGGCAGCTGTCTGTCAGAGAGCAGGGGGAATTATTTTCCACAACTGGAATGCTTAAAGGATATGTGTTGTCCTGATTCTGACGCGTAGTAACTTCTAGGTTCTTCTGCCCTCATCCTTCAGCTTTTCCCCTCCTTTAGGGCCACACTCAACTACCTAGCGGGTGTGGCTGTTGTGGTTTTTAACAGCTTAGATAGCCAGCATGAGGGGGACCCAAGCCAGGTTAGGATGGTGGGCTGTAGGGGAGTCTTCAACACATTCCCCCTGATGCCATGGTGCTGATCAGAATTTGTCTATACTGCCTGGCAGTGGCTCTCCCCGATTCCTGGAAGTGCATCAGCCTTGCCTGGAGATGTGGGGGTTTTAGTCTGGGTCCTCCTGCATGCAAAAATGCAGTGCTCTGCCAGTGCATTTTCCTACTGGCATTTATCACCTGATTGCCAAGACAGGCTGCATCTTTCTGGCTCAGCGCCGTGTTAGGAGGTGTGTTGTATCTTCCACTCTCCATCACCAAAAAATAAAAATCTGTATCTTCAGCTCGTCTGCTGAGCATCTCTGCCTTGCTCCTCCCCACCAGCTCACAGACCCCGCTGCTGATTGGCAGATAAGGTGAGAGCTGTTGCTAAGGGGGAGATTCTCCCTGGGTTCCCATATCTTTAAGGAAAATCCTCTGTTGCATCAGCCATCCTCACTCCATCTTCAGGCATCTGATATTCTGTCTCTTTCCAAGCAGACTATCTCATTTGTAAATTTCCCTCCAAAAAGCTCCCAGCGATTAAAAAATAATAATGCAGCTTTTAGTCTTTTCCTGTGGGTCAGTTGCCCCAAACCTCTCATATCACAATAAAGGCTGTTTCCTCATCGTTTCGAAGTGGGGAGCAGAGGAGGGGAGTCAACAGGTTTGTGCATAATATGATCTAATTTGTAAACCGAAGCCGTTTTAGGGCTGTCAGCCCAAATTGTATTCTGAGTCAAGAGCACTTGTTAATCCAGAAATTGTGACAGAGTGTATTACGATGTACAGTTGACAGTGACATGTGGGGGGTGGGGGGTTGTTCGTTCCTGATTCCTGGAGCAGCATTTTCACTTGTGTGCCTGGTGCCAAGATTAAAAATTTTCCACTTGCAAGGTACCATTTTAAACAATGAAGTTACAACTTGAGTAAAGCCACCCAGCGAATATGAACCGAGACCGAATTCCAGTGCACACTGCGCAGCAGAATCCCACTGGCTGTTATTTGAGAGGCTGCACCACAGGCTGAACCTGCCCTGTCTGCCTCCCACCATTTGGAGATGCAGAGTGTGTGAGCTGAATTCAGGACCTCGTGCAGAATTTTACCATCTCAGATCATGCTCTATTTCCTATTTTCATTAAGTTTCAGAAACCCCCGGGTGGTATCTGTCTTTCCACGTGACTCTCTCTTTTTCTGGACCCCTGCCTCCTTCCTTTCATTGGTCATACCTTCCCAAAATAACAGTACTCAATATTTTTGGGGAAAAACAACAGCAGTTGTATAAACCAAACAGATGCAGGCGTTTGTGCTTTCCGTTTGGCATTTGCATGCGAATATCTAGTTGCCACATCTGGGTATCCTTGGCTTGGCATGTAGCATTTGTGGCTTCTGCTGCAGCCCTGGGTTAGGCAGCCTGATTCTTGTCATATAAAGCCCGCTTCAAGGCAACCTTTCCCAATTACAGATCCTGAAAGCCTAGCTCACTGTCAGCCCTCCCTGGCCCAATTGGATTGCTCCCTTTGATTACTGTCACCACTGTGAGCAGAATCTCTGCTCCTGCCCAGCTTTTGCCGTCGTGCGCTGAGTGCCGCGCATAGCTTGATCTCGGTGTGATTTTTGTCTCGTCGTTTTCTACGTGACCTCGAAAACTGGAAGCCAAAGGCTAGTGTGCTGAGATGAATTTGCAGTTAAAATGTCAATATGAGGAGAGTCCTGTCTTGGTGCTATCTTCCCAAGAAGGTCAACAAGTCACTTCTTGACTAAACAGCTGGTGGCAGGCAACCTCCAGCCTGCGGGGACCCACCAGGCCTCCCCTTTTGACCCACGGGGCTGTCATGGCCCTACCTGCCTACACCTGTCACCATCAATGGCAAAGGGAGGACTTGGACCGGAAGGACTTTGCAGGCACTGCAGATCAGCTGGTTGTTTGTGCCTGCAAACCTCTTTGCGCGGTGCCTGGGTGGTGCTGTCCGCACTACTTTGCCCCGGAAGCTTGGTTTCAAACTGCAGGCAAAGGCAGGTTACCTGGAGTCATTTGCACCAGGTAATTTACTTGTAGGTCGCCCCAGCCTCCTATCAAACCTGACTTGTGGGGATGTGGGCAAGTTTCCTGCCTCTGACCGAGAGGCGTTCAGGGCTTTGGGGATGAAAGGCTGCTCTGCCTCTGCTATGTCTTTATTCTATGTGCTGTGTTCTGTGTCGCCTCTCAGACTGTAGCAAACCAACTTCTTCTTAGCCTCCTTCTTCCTGCTGGCCACCAGTCACTTCATCCGTGCTTCTCCTTTCCCAGCCTCTCCTATTGTCTCCTCCATTCAACTCCTGTGGCATAAAATTTACTTTCTTACCTGTTGCATTTTTATCCCACCTTTCCCTCCAAGGAGCTCCAGGCGGTGGACATGGTTCCCCGCCCCCTCATTTAATCCCCACAACAACCCTGTGAGGTAGGTTAGGCTAAGAGGCAGGGACTGGCCCAAGCTTCATGGGAAGAGCCAGTGTGGTGTAGTGGTTAAGAGCGGTAGTCTCATAATCTGGGGAACCGGGTTCGTGTCTCCGCTCCTCCACATGCAGCTGCTGGGTGACCTTGGGCTAGTCATACTGAAGTCTCTCAGCCCCACTCACCTCACAGAGTGTTTGTTGTTGGGGAGGAAGGGAAAGGAGAATGTTAGCCGCTTTGAGACTCCTTAAAGGGAGTGAAAGGCGGGATATCAAATCCAAACTCTTCTTCTTCTTCTTCTTCTTCTTCTTCTTCTTCTTCTTCTTCTTCTTCTTCTTCTTCTTCATGGCTGAGTGGGAATTTGAAACCCTGACACTCTACTCCCAACACTCTTATCCGCTGCGAAACACTGGCTTGCTAAAATTCTCTCTCTGAAAATTCTGTTCAAGAGCTTAACTCACACGTTTTGTACAGCACCTTGAATACGCTGCCCGCTAAACGCATGCATGTATCTGTGGCAATTGCAGTTTCTTCCTCCCCTACCACACCCCTCGCCCGCCACAGTGATTGCACATGGCAAATCTGCTTAGAGAATGTAGCTTTCATCTGTACTGGTAGAGGTATTGCCAAACTGTACCCTTTTGGGGGTCGTCCCTCCCCCTTATGAACCCACATGGCTCGCCTTTGCTTTTTGTATGACCCTTAAACAGCTGCTGCCTGTTGCTAGCTAGCTATTTGCCCCACTAGGGAAGAATGAGGTGGCCAATTTTGGCAGCGCTGTAGCTCCAAAGAGCTGCGGTTGGAAGGAGAGGCGTGTGTGTGTATGTGTTTCCATCGCAGAGAGCTGCCACAACAATGCTGCTTTATTAAGCCTTCCTCTCGGAGCAGTTTCAGCTGTGAAATTGCCCCCCAGCTATTGAATCGTGTGTTTTTTCTACCCACACACCGTTATTATCACTGGTGAACCCTTGGAAATATGTGTCTTGTTTATCCAAGGAGAAAGGAAGGCATATTAGCACAAATAAAATGCATCATAGTTGTTGCTTGCTGCAGAGGCCACCCCAAGGACTGGAATGCAGCTGTGAGCACTCTCCCAGAAGGATGGTGCCCTGCATGGTTGAGATGGGTTTTAAGCACATGGTGCAGCGAGAACATGGGAGTGCAAGGGGAATGCATCACGCAAGTTATCCTGTTCTAATCCTCGATATGGATTGAAATCCAGGATGCTTCCTATTTTGGGGCCGGCACCTGCCGGCCGGACACGGCACAATGGGCCCCCACTTCTCTCTTTTTTTAAAAAATAATATAATAATATTTATTACTTTTCCAGCAATTCAAACACTACACAAAAAAAGAGGGGGGGAAAACAGCAGAAAACAAGATAAAAAAGAATACAATACAATACAAAGACACCACACAACACTAACACATTCACCCAACAAAACCAAACAAAAACAATTTAAAACACCTCAAACAATTTCAATATCCTTTCTTTCATTCACTTATTTCGATGACCTCACCTCCCTTTTTGTATTCCACTTCTGTTAATTGTTTCAGCAATTCCTTTCCGTCTTCCTCTGTCTATTGGGGGATCGCCAATGGGGAATGTTATAAAACTTGTGAGAGGTATGGAAGAAGCAAATAGTCCCCCCTCCTTTCTATAATTCTTGCACTTGGACACATCCAATGAAATTGGCAGCAGATGGAATAAGTAGCGTTTTATAGTGTTTAAATATTTAATATGAAATGTTTTAATTCATAAAGCATTTATAGATTACCTTTCATGTTAAATAGCTCTTGTTGACACCTGTCTGTCTCAAGAGATAACTTAGGATGCCTCCAGCGCTGAAGTCAAGCTGCTGGAGAATAACAGCGCCCGCCGTGGGTGCAGAGACTGGTAACTCATGACTGCTGCCTCCCACATTGGGTTTTTGCTGCCTTAGCAGCACCAAAGCGACTTCTCCGGGGCGCAAGCCTGGGCAGTGTGTCTGGAGGTCCTGGGCTGCCCAGGCTCACGGATGCAGTCCAAAAGAATGTTCCAATGAGGTGGATAGCTCAGTTGGTTAGTGTGGTGATGACTACACCAAGGTTGCAGGCTCAATCCCCATAAGGGATAGCTGTATATTCCTGCATTTCGGGGCGTTGGACTAGATTATCCTCAGGATCCCTTCGAACTCTAAAAATTCTATCTGGTAAAGCTTTTGCGACACAATAAAAAATGAAAATTGAAGTTCTAATGGCACAATTTACAGAATATACCCCCTCAGGGTGAGGTGATGGCTTTAAAAGGGCATTAGTCCAGAAATGGGGATGGTGGCGCTCAAGATCTAGTTGAGCCTCGGCGGTGTCATTTTCCATAATGGATGTGTTGGTTTAGTTCAGGAGGTGGTGGCCTGGAAAGGTTTGGGTGCCTCTGCTTTAACCGAATACAGTGGTACCTTGGGTTAAGTATTTAATTCGTTCCAGAGGTCCGTACTTAACCTGAAACTGTTCTTAACCTGAAGCACCAATTTAGCTAATGGGGCCTCCTCCTGCTGCCGCACCACTGGAGCACGATTTCTGTTCTCATCCTGAAGCAAGGTTCTTAACCTGAAGCACTATTTCTGGGTTAGTGGAGTCTGTAACCTGAAGCATATGTAACCTGAAGCGTATGTAACCCGAGGTACCACTGTATCAAGGAATGCTGTACTGTAGAGACTTGTATGCGGAAGGAAAAGCCCAAGGGTTTTTTTATAGCTTGGCTTTCAGTCAATACACAGCTGTGAATCTCTCCCTTTCCCCCATCAGCTGGAGCAGCAGAGGCAACAGCTGCTGACGGAGCGCCAGAACTTCCACATGGAGCAGCTGAAGTACGCGGAGCTCCGCGCCCGCCAGCAAATGGAGCAGCAGCAGCACAGCCAGAACGTCCAGCAGTCCCACCAGCATTCCAGCGGCCCTGGCATGAACCCTCTGGGGACGCCCAGCCACCCGGGCTTGTTGTCTCACCAGCAGCCTCCTCCGTATCCCATGATGCACCACCAGATGCCCCCTCCTCATCCACCGCAGCCAGGTAAGGGCTGGGAAACACACACACCCCTTTGTGCTTTTGGTGGAAGTTTGGAAACGGGTCTGAGGCTGGACTGTAGAGATGTGCCGGGTTCAGCAGGTAAGTATGCTTATACGACTGCAGCGTTTCTGCAGACTCCTTCCCCCAGAAATTCATAGCTTTGTGGCAAAAAAAGGGGCACAAAGAAATAGGTGAGAGGGAGCAATGTGCCTGCACGCTTGGGACACATCCATGTGTAGAAGTGTAATGTAAAGGGACCCCTGACCATTAGGTCCAGTCGTGACCGACTCTGGGGTTGCGGTGCTCATCTCGCTTTACTGGCTTCTGGGTGATGTGGCCAGCATGACTAAACCGCTTCTGGTGAACCAAAGCAGTGCATGGAAACGCCGTTTACCTTTCCGCCGGAGTGGTACCTATTTATCTACTTGCGCTTTGACATGCTTTCAAACTGCTAGGTTGGCAGGAGCTGGGACCGAGCAATGGGAGCTCACCCCATCGCGGGGATTCGAACTGCCGACCTTCTGATTGGCAAGTCCTAGGCTCTGTGGTTTAACCCGCAGCGAAGTGTAGGGGTTTGCTTTTAGTTTGAAAGCTAGGTGTTCCCAGGAAGCCAAGTAACGGATCCACAATACATTGTTTGCTCTGCAAGGGGCACACATCATTCAGAGCCCTAGGTATTGGAGCGCTGGGAAACATCAGGCCACTTTACGATGTACAGGTCCTGCAATTCTGAATCTTAAGTACCTCTCGTGCCAGTTCCCCCACACTTTGTTATCGAAAAAGGGTTATTCCGATCTGGATAACTGTGAGAGAGCACCTTTCCTCATAGCTGGCGTTCCACGCTACCGTTTTGTGTAATTTCATCATGACCGCTTTTCATCTCCTCATTTTATATCTTCCATTTCCTGGCCTTTTGTAAGAGCCCCACTTGATCACGCTTCTCCACACCTGTCAATCCATCAGCACTCTGGAGGCCGATGAATGAAAAAGGCCAAGCCTTCCATCAGATTACAGTGCTCGGGGGGGGGGGGGCAGTGCCATTCTAAACAGGGGCTGCTAGTTCTGTCTGCTTAGCTGCCCGACACCAGGCATGGCGTGATACACATGCGCTAGCACCAGTGCCTCACGACGCCCTGTGGAAAGTACTCTAGGGAGACTTCTTCAAATCCAAGCCCTATCTTAAAATACTGAACCCAAGGCATCACCTCGTGATGAACCTTTTCCCATAACCTCTCAGGAGAGGATTAAACAGCACATAACCTCCTGAAAGTAACTTAAGACTAGCCGCTCTAATGTGCCAATTGTGTGTGCGCCAACAACTGCTCTGAGAAGCCAAAAGCATCTAAAGGAGTGTAGTTCATGCTGCCTTCGGTTTCTGGAGCGCAGTCTCTCTCTCTCTCTCTCTCTCTCCCACCACTACTGTTGCCTTGATAAAATACTTAGTGGATCAATGTTACTGATAGTTAGCATGTTCATCTAAATCAGGGTTTCCCAAAATTCAGTCTCCAGGACTACAAGTTCTGTCATCCCTAGTTAGCAAGACCCATGGTCAGGGATGATGGGAATTGTAGTTCAAAAACAGCTGGCAATCTAAGTTTGGGAAACCCTTGGGATCTCTTCCAGCTCTACAGTTCTGTGTAACGGATGCCTGGGCTTCTTCGCCCTGAACCTAGGCATGCTCTTCTGGGAAGAAGTTGCGAACCTCAAGATCCTAAAGCAGTTTGTTCTCCGGGAAGAAACCCGAACAGATCCATGAGTAGGGAAGGCAGGGGTAGATTTTACAGTAGTTTGAAGTATAGGATCAGGAGAAGGGTGGTGCAGTGAAGTAGTTAAAATGGGAAGAGGAAGCAGCAAAGAACACCATGGCAAGGCTGTTCCGATGGGGCGACAACAGACGGGGAGGTGCAAGCAGAAGAGGCAACTTGTCAGGTACACGATTCTTTCTGGGTAAACTGTTATGTGTTGTTAGAAATCCAGACCTGTCCGTTCTCATCAGTGGTGCTGTGCTTGTAGGCCTGCGGTGCCAGAAAACATGAGCAATTGAAGCCGGATGGATTTATTTTGCTCAACCTCTTTTGCTCCAGTACCCCAGAAGTCTGTGCCTCTTATCAAATGCGAGTCCTCTAGCAAAACTAATTAAAACCTGAAATGAAGGCATGGTTGGGGAAATGACCTGTTAACAGCCTCCTTCCCCTGAATGACTGGCACAGACTTCATGGTAGTCTGTGGTTGTCCAAATGAGTGGCAGGCATGAGCATCTTCCTCACAGCAATGTCAAAGGAATGAGCAACAAAGGTTGCCCCATTGTGTGGGGGCTTCAGCGCTCTTTGCTGTATGGGAGGGAGGCAGGATTCCTCCCTCCGTGGGCAAGCCTGCAGTGACCTCCAGTTTAACCTGGAGCCCCCTAGTTTAAAGTACAACTCGCGTCATCCTTGACCCTTCCCCATGCAGGCTGGAGCTGATGGGAATTGTAGTCCAAAATAACTGGAGGACAAAAGATTGGGGCAGCTGATTTTAATTCCAGCCCCGTACAAAATGCTTGCGCAGTGGATGAGAGTTCAGAGAAAGCACAAGTGTTCTCCTCAACTTCACAAACCGTCACAATCTTCCCCATGAAGATTGATAATGTCACAAGGACCCTATTAGATCTGGGGTGGATAACCTATTTTATTATATTATAGTATGTTTTTATCACATTCTACTTTTATTATTTTATGTTATGCTCAAGGGCCACGTTCACTCTTGGCCAGTCCTCTGCGGGCTGCCAATCAATTGAGGGTTTGGTCAGAAAACCCACCTCCACACGGTCACAGTCAGGCTCTTTCTGGTGGTACACATCAGTTGCACACACTCTGCACATGCCAGCACTGTGTCTCCTTTATTTATTATTATGTTCACTGCCACTGCCAAAATCAGCAAGCCCTTGGGAGATCAGAAAAGTGTGTGTGTGTGTGTGTGTGTGTGTGTGTGTGTGTCAGATCAGACTTCTGAACAGGCAGTTAAGTCACCCTGTGTTAGACATTATTTGAAGCTGTCAAAGGCAGGCAGCACCACAGTCCTTTGTTTTCCTTCTGTAAAATTGTCTGGGCTTGTTGTTGTTGTTTATTATCTGGTTCTACCTCCCACTGCCCAGTTGTACAACTCCGGCATGTACAACTGCATATATGTGACCAGCCAGCAGAGATTTCTGCCCTAGCCTCAAACATGTTAGACCACGATATCTTAGTAGAATCTCGCCACCTCTGCTGCCCTAGAGGCACTGTGACTAGCCAGTGTTGGAAACCAAATACCCAAGGCTAGGCAGGTGCCCAGCTCCAGCAGGGCTGCTCCGGGACTCGTACTTCCGTTTATTTTTAGTCCTTGCTGCCCACACTTCACCCAAGGATCCCAAGGTGGGTTAGGTAAATATACGGGGGGAAACACAGACTCTAAAACCAACCGCTGTATTATCCCCACACACTCAATGCAAGACGGCTGCAGCGTCTCAACCCACCCTTCCAAAACCCCGACCAGCAGCAAAAACCGCACAATGTTTCTGCAGGACACACAGCGGGGGGGGGGGGGGGGAGCATCCAGTGCTATTGAGAAACGCCAAGTGTCTCTTGGGGGACTGCCACTCAGTGACCAAAGGCGCTCGTAACACACGGTTTATTGTGGCACAGCAAGTTTTGAACCCGTCTGGTAAGCCGTGGTTCTCTGCACGACACATGGTAGGCCTCCAGTACAATCATGGATTAAGGAGACCACCCTGAACACCCGTGAATTGTACTGGTCCTTTCACACACCTCCCAGAAGAAGCATTATGGGGAGCCACAGGAGGGGAGAGTGGATCTTGTGCTGGGGTCCTGCTTGCAGGTTTCCCAGAGGCATCTGGCCATAGCCGTCAACGTTTCCCTTTTTTTAAGGGAAATTCCCTTATACCGAATAGGATTCCTCATAAGAAAAGGGAAAAGTTGACAGCTATGCATCTGGTTGGCCACCATAGCTGTCAACTTTCCCCTTTTTTTTAAGGGAAATTCCCTCATTCCGAATAGGATTCCTCGCAAGAAAAGGGGAACGTTGACAGCTATGTTGGACAGTGTGAGAACAGAATGCTAGACTAGGTGGATCATTGACCTGATCCAGCAGGCGTTTCTTACGTCAGTACAGGCAATGACCATTTTACATGCGTTCTGTATGTGCATGACGGCATGCATGTGCATTGCTGTGAACCCGGAAGCAACTAGGAAAAGGGCGAAAACAGCCCCAAAAGAGCGCAGAAAAGGTGAAAACTGCGCAGAAACGACACCTAGCAATCCCATGAGCCTTTGCAGGTGCAATGCCAGGAGCCCTTGCGCTGGCAGTCGAGGCCTGTGGAGAGTTTGAATGAGGAGGTTTGGAGGGTCTTTGCAGGCTTATTCAGTGGTGTTCCCAATACACACAATTTCACTTAAAACGGGTGGTTCCTCAGAACGCAACCGTTGCGTAAAATGCTTGTTGCCTGCATCCTGTGTGCTCTGTTCCTTCTGCACTCTGATCAGCTGGTCCTCAGACTTCCACCTTGCTCTCCTGCTATGTCTCCGCCTGCAGTTCGCTTGACCTCCAGCTCACCAGGTGTGCGCTCTGTGCCCCAGTTAGTCTGTGCAGGGTGAGATTCGTGTGTGTCACCTGTTCATCTGCAAAAGGGAAGCTGCAGCTTGCACTTGCTTGCTTGCCTGCCTGCCTGCCTGTTGGATTTCTGCAAGAGTGATCCTGGCAGCGTGGAGGGATAGGCAGACTTGCGAAGCCTCTGCAACCATCCCCAAACGACTTCTCTGCAAAAGGAAGAGGAGGAGGAGGCCCCAAGGCAGAAAGCACACACAGAGGCCACCAACCAGCTTGACCTCCTTCCTTGGCTCCGTCACAGTGGCCTGGGAAAGGTTGAGCGCTCTTACCCTCACCCCCGGCAACCCTTCCCTGGCAGGCTTGGCTTTGCCTCCCGATGACACGTAGAAAAGCAGAACCGCTAATCCGGCAGAGCATGAAGGGAAGTGTGGGGCTTGAAGTCTCTTGCTGAAGTGACAGGCAGGTCTAGAGAAAAGATAAGGGGTCCATAAAATGCTTACTGGCCAAGAAGAAAGGGGGAGTGGATAGCTGTGGTTTACAGTCCAGAGCATTTTGTTTAAAATGTTTCTACGTCGTCCTTCGTCTCAGCGGATGAAGAACAGGCATTTGGCTGGGGTGGGATTCTTCGTATGAATCAGAAATTGAGAGGTAGCAAAAGCAGTAAGGCAGGTGGAGGCGACACACCTGCTTGCAGCACCTTAACCTAGCGCTGAAAAGTTGCGCCCACAAATTGAGACCTCCAGGGCTGGCTGAGCTGCTTCTTCCGTGCCCTTGTGACTTTTCTTACGGTTCATGTAATCCCTTTCAAATCCAGACCTCGTTATTCTGTTGGGTAGCTGCTGGTTCAAAGCTCGTTCCCTGGAGAGAAACTAGTCTACGTGCCGTTGGACTTAAGCTGAACCATCCTTTGCAAAGAGTCTTGAGATGCTCCACTCTGAATATTCAGTGCCACCACTTGAGGCTGCCCAGTGCCCAGGGTGGTTTCCGCGAGCTCGGCCCTAGCAGTCTCTACATAGCCCCACTGGATTTGAAACCTGGCTAGGCAAAAAGACTGCCTGTGCTGGAACTGGCAGTAAAGGGAGTCAGACAGGGGTTTTTGCCTCCTGCGGATGCCAAAGAATGATTTAACTACATTGAGCTGTGCAGGCCTTTTATGCCTGCAGAAAACACTTGAGCGAGTTTCATTGCTTGGTGCCTCCTGACAGAGATATTTTATTTAGGAGCCATAAATATTTGAAGGTAGCCAGTTCAGTCCTGGCGTGCCACTTAGTTTGCTTTATGTCTGGGCAGTGTTGGCCTTGAAAAACTACGTTGCCCGCTGCTTGATGTGTTCAGAAGAGGCTCCCTGGACACTTGCTTGGTGTCCAAATTGGTCTTAACCCAGAAAATAACCCTCTCGGTGCATTAGAAGCTGGTGTTTTTTGCAGGGGGGGGGGCTGCCGTTTCTCCGACCGGCGCAGAGTGAATTATCACGCTGGAGAGAAGTGATGGAAATGTTTGCGGCAGGCGGAGTGGGGAGCTGGAGAGTTGATGCTAAATTAGCTACCGTGCTTAATTATTCAGTGCCTGGCTTTGCGATTCTTTGGGTCTCCTGGGGAAGACATTCGGCAGGAAGGGCAGATTCCAGCGCTTGCCTAGTGGTATGAAGACTCGCAGTCCAGCTTTGTGGAACCCATTCATAATTTTTCGGGTGTGTGCGTAAGCACGCTTAATGGCACTGCGTTGCCCCACAGAAGGGACTCTGGTTTCCATGCTCTCCCTGCTAGACACATCCTGCACACGGTAGAGAGCTTCTCTTGCATTCAGCTGGTTTAATAACAAATGCATTTATTGAATAGAATCATAGAATCATAGAGTTGGAAGAGACCACAAGGGCCATCGAGTCCAACCCCCTGCCAAGCAGGAAACACCATCAGAGCACTCCTGACATATGGTTGTCAAGCCTCTGCTTAAAGACCTCCAAAGAAGGAGACTCCACCACACTCCTTGGCAGCAAATTCCACTGTTAAACAGCTCTTACTGTCAGGAGGTTCTTCCTAATGTTTAGGTGGAATCTTCTTTCTTGTAGTTTGGATCCATTGCTCCGTGTCCGCTTCTCTGGAGCAGCAGAAAACCACCTTTCTCCCTCCTCTAGGTGACATCCTTTTATATATTTGAACATGGCTATCATATCCCCCCTTAACCTCCTCTTCTCCAGGCTAAACATGCCCAGCTCCCTTAGCCGTTCCTCAAAAGGCATCGTTTCCAGGCCTTTGACCATTTTGGTTGCCCTCCTCTGGACACGTTCCAGTTTGTCAGTGTCCTTCTTGAACTGTGGTGCCCAGAACTGGACACAGTACTCCAGGTGAGGTCTGACCAGAGCAGAATACAGTGGCACTAAATATAAATTGCATTTATATCCCACCTTCTAAGAAGCTGAAGGTGGTGTGCATACTTCTTCTCCCCCATTTTATCCTCACAAGAGCCCTGTGAGGTGCGTTAGGGCGAGAGACGGTGACCGGCCCCAGGTCACACCCAGTGAGCTGCTTGGCTGAGTGAGCAGGGATTTGAATCCTGGTGCTCTAACCATTAAACCACACTGACACTCTTATTTTTCTTAAGTGGCAGTAAGGCAACACAGCCACTGCTTCCTGCTCAACCTTAGACTGTCATCCATTTTGGGGGTGGGACAGGGCTGTTGGCAGCTCTCAACCTGCAAGTGCGTCTCTATAAGTGATAACCCCTTAGCCTTCCTCCTCACCTCCCCAAAAAAACCCCGTAATGTGGGTTTGGGGGCTTACCTTAGAAGGGGGGGTTGTCAGGGCTAGCAAAAGAACATGATGTGGCATATTTTGAGCTCCCAGGAAAAGCCCTTAGTGCTCTGGCTTAATATAAATTCATCCTAATGTTAACGGAGAAATCTGAGGGCTCCCTTGGACAAAAAAACAAGGACACCAGCCAGGAATACCAGAGCAAACAGCAGCCAGTAGGCTTGGTCTTTATTGAAGACTGTCGCGACAGGACTCCCACCTGCCACAAGGTGGAACAAGATGGAAGCCCCAAACAAAAGAGAACCCAAACTTTTATTAGCTGCTAATCCCCATGTTACAACCCCCACACTACATCACTAATACGTCATGGTTACATCATGAAAGGGGAGGTCTGGTGGCAGTAATCTGAGCATCCTGGGCCCTGCCCCATGGTTCCCCTTGCCCTCCGCCAAACACCCATCAAGTGTAACAAAAGAGATATTTACATTTCCCTGTTTCCCAGCCAAGTTAATCACACCCTTTTGTCTTCATCTGGGTTTGTTATTTCTGGAAGGGCTACCTGTCTGGCACTCAGGTATCAGGATGCCAGGGATTATCACTCAGGCAGAGGGGCTGCTGAATAGCTGAGCTCACACGTCTATATGAATTTCTGAAGTTTCCCCAGTACATAGATACATTTATCAGTGAATTCTGACATTTGGTGCCGTGCAGCAAAGGCCCTTTGAATAGATAGGAAGAAACTGCGATGGGGTGTTTTTTGGGGACAAATCACAAAAGTCACAAAAGCGATTGTGCTGGTTTTGGTAGTGGGCTGCATGTGCATGATATCTGCTGGAGGGGCAACCCCCCCAAACCTATACATAAATTCCTGCAACACTAACAAGCTTTTTTGTAAACTGAGAAGGCAGCACAGAAATGCTTGGAATAAATGAATTCCACCCCATGCCTCCCCTTAGCCAGGACTACTCGGAGAGCCCGAAAGCCTGATGCTAGACTCTCCACTTAACAAAATGTGATCGCTCGCCATTAACAGAGGAGCAGCAGTCGATAAATGTGTCAGGACAGCCCCCGGGGGCCTGTCCAGGCCCAAGCTTCCCTGCACAGCCCAAAGCACACGCCTGTGTCATGCAACATATGTGAGCCTGATGCCAAGCAGCGTGACTTTGCCGGCCGAGGGAGGAGGAGGAGGAGGAGACCTAAACGTGGAACAGGCTTTTTCAGCAGGCTGCCTCTCACAGTAGTGAACCTACCTTCCCTCCTGAAACATCTGCCTCCCCCCCCCTCCCCCTTTAAGCTTTTCCCTTTCCTTATGTAGGTCACACTTCACTGTCTTTCACTCCCCCCGCCATTGCCTCTGAGTTTCAAGCCGTGTTTTCCTCTTCCTCCCAAAGAGCAGCATTTTGTGTTGTGCATTCTCTATCTCTCCCCCCCTTTTCCTGCTGATCGGAATGCCCAAAATGCTTAATCCACTTTTGAAACAGGCTCTCCCACCCCATCCTAGATGGTCTCAGCTACGTTATTTGTCAGCCTGAAAGCTGCCGCGACCAGAGAGTCACCCGTGAGCATCTCTTGCCTTAACAAATCACCGCGTCTCCGCTGCAAGAATAATGTTAGTGGGAAGCCATTTTCTTGGGAAATACAATGCAGGCTTAGAAACGGGCAGGCAGAAGGCGGGTGCCAGTGGAAGCGCAGAGGGCTTTTCCCTCCCCAGCTGATCTTAGGGCAGGGCACCCCCAAGTGTTTTACTAACGTGCCTCCCACCGAAATTTCTCCTGGGGGAGGAGGAGAGGGCAGAACAAATACCTTTTAAATGGCTCATTCAGACCCTTCGCAGCACTGGTGATCCTTACAACATTCTCGTAAGGTAGGGCCATGATTATTATCCCCATTATTCTGGGTGAGGCCAAGAAGCTTAATTCCCACCCTCACCACTCTGAAAATGCCTCACAAGAAGTGCTAATTTTAAAGCCCTTCACGGCCTAGGACCCTCGTACCTACAGGGCCGCCTCTCCTGGTATGCCCCACGGAGAGCCTCAAGGTCCATAAATAACAACACCCTAGTGGTCCCAGGCCCTAAGGAAGTTAGATTGGCTTCAACCAGAGCCAGGGCCTTTTCAACTCTGGCCCCGGTCTGGTGGAACACTCTGCCTCATGAGACCAGGGCCCTGCAGGATCTGATTTCTTTCCGCAGGGCCTGTAAGACAGAGTTGTTCCGCCTGGCCTTTGGCTTGCAGCCAATTTGATTCCCTCCCTCCCTCTCTTTCTTTTTTCTTTTCCTTCTCCTCCTGCGATGAGGCTACATTTTAATATTTTAATGTTCCATTATTTTAATGTTGTATTTTACTTTTGCTTTTAAGTTGTAATCATTCATCTTGTTTTTATTATTGCTTGTAAGCCGCTCTGAGCCCGGCCTTGGCTGGGGAGGGCGGGGTATAAATAAAAAATTATTATTATTATTATTAATAATAATAATAATAATAATAACATTCACCAAGAAAGCGGAGCCCAAACAACTGTTGCAAGTCCAAAGCCTAGATCTAAATATTATCCAAGAACTAACTTGATGATGATGATGATTTTGTACTTGAAAGTAGAATAAGGTTAATAGTACTCAGTGGTCTAGCATCTGCCAGGTTAATAAAAACCTTGGCTTACTATGCTACAGTACCTGGAGCAAATACAGTGGTACCTTGGGTTAAGTACTTAATTCGTTCCAGAGGTCCGTTCTTAACCTGAAACTGTTCTTAACCTGAAGCACCACTTTAGCTAATGGGGCCGCCGCGCCGCCGGAGCACGATTTCTGTTCTCATCCTGAAGCAAAGTTCTTAACCTGAAGCACTATTTCTGGGTTAGCGGAGTCTGTAACCTGGAGCCTCTGTAACCTGAGGTACCACTGTATATATAAGCTTGGCAGAAAAAGAACTCAGTCCAGTTGGATGACAGGGTCTTTGGGAAGAGGAGTTCAGTAATTCAGACCTGAAACATTTCTAGCTTCTGGGGAGAAAAGGACAGTTGAGGATGAACTAGACTTGTGCACTGAAACATTTTGGAATTTGCCTGGAATAGCTATTGGAGGCAGAAGGCCACAAACTTAGCCAGGTGTGGGGTTTACATATCCAGATGTGCCTCGCGGGATACAGCCAGGACCCACGTCAAGGTGCCAGCCCAGAATCTTGAGTTCCGACAGCTCATTTCAAACGGTCGGACCCTGCACTAGATGAATGAATATGGGGAAAGCCGAAGGCCACTCAGAGAAGGATCCGAAATATTTTCCTTGAAGCTTGAATTTGTTTTATTTGATGTTTGGGTGTATTGTAAACAGCTTTGAGATTTTTTAAAAATATAAAGTGGTATAGAAATGAATAACAATAATACATTCCACCGGTTGGGGCCATTCTGTTGTGGCGGCCATAACCTAGGTTTAAGGTTCCATTTGGCAAACAGCTTATTTTTCTGAGTTTCTAATGCGGGTTGGGGTACCTGTGCAGCCCTCTTCCCCAAAAGCCCAGCTTAGTGTGAGCTGGATTAAGTCGATTCTTTCCACCTGCCGTCTTCCTCCCCCCACCCTTTTTTAATTACTTACATTAGTGCCTTGATTCTGCTGGAGAAATCTCAGGCTTAACAGGCCTGTGCAAATCTAACCAGGGCAGATGGGGAAACATTTTGTGGCTGAAAAAAAACTCAACAGCCAGTGCTCCCTGTTTATTGGATGCGGTTGGGTTTCAAGGAATAGACTTGACCATTCTGGTGGCTGTGGCTATTTATGTACAGTAGGGAAAGAGAAGGAGGATGAAAGTGGCGAGCGAAGGGAAACGTGAGCCTTTCGAGAGCGCAATGCCTCTTTCAGCCTGAAGATCAGAATCTGAGCAATCAGAGGCAGGGCTCCATGAAGACCGCGGGATTATTGACCTTCCTTCCATTATTTCCTCACGGTAATTCCCAGATGAGCAGAGTGACGAACTTGCTCTCTTCAGCTCCGAAAAAGCCCTCTGGTCCAAGCAGTCCCTCTGTCGGCTTCCGTCTAATTCTGTGGTCGCCAAACTGCCATTTAGTCCCGCCACAATGCTCCTCATGCGCTCTAGGAAGAGAGGGCTGGAGTGAGCCCACCATTGCTTTTTCTGGAACTTAGCCTGTGGTAGCCTCAGTTCTGGAGCAAGTAGGTGAAATTTCACAGAGGCTAAGCAGTCATTTTTAGCCCGTTAAGGGCAGGCTATGATCAGCATCTATACCTGGGGACAAGTTTCTCCACCTGGATTTTCTTCATCAAACAGCTCCCGCATAGAATCGTAGAGATGGAAGGGGATCCCATGGTCATCTAGTCCAACCCCTGCAATGTAGGAATCTCTGATAAAGCATCCACGGCGGATGGCTATTCAACCTCTGCCTATAAACCTCCAATGAAGGAGCGAATGATAGGGGCAAATGTCTGTTGCTAACCCCTGATCTTAATGTCTGCATGTTTTGCCCCAGTTGCTCTGAGTTTTGATTGGGGGAGGTTGCGATTTGCCTGTGACAGGCTGCAAACTTGGCCGTGCCCTCACTGTGAGAAGTGAAGCTACAGGGAACCAGGCAGGGGGCTTTTTCCATATTGGTGCCCCCCCCCAATGGATTGCCTTCCCATCATATGTCAGAGAGAGAACCAATTACAGTGGTACCTCGGGTTACATACGCTTCAGGTTACAGACTCCGCTAACCCAGAAATAGTACCTCGAGTTAAGAACTTTGCTTCAGGATGAGAACAGAAATCGTGCTCCGGCGGCGCGGCGGCAGCAGGAGGCCCCGTTAGCTAAAGTGGTGCTTCAGGTTAAGAACAGTTTCAGGTTAAGGACGGCCCTCTGGAACGAATTAAGTTCTTAACCCGAGGTACCACTGTATGTGACTTCCCATAGACCTCTGAAGGCAGTCCTGTTTTTAATGCTTGTTGTTTCGCTGTGTTTTTATATTATGTGGGAAGCCTCCCAGAGTGACTGGGACAAGCCAGTCAGATGGGCAGGGTATCAATAATAATTTTTTATTATTCTTACTGGTCTCTGTTCCTCAGATCTCATAAGAGAGGGAACTGGAGGCAGGCAGGCAGGCAGAAGCCGGATCAGCAGCAGTAAATCTCCCATTGTGAGGAGGGGAGTAAGCCAAGCTGGGTAGCTTCCAGCTGAACATGCAGGGAGAGGGGGTTCCCTGCAAATCTTCTGCGGTTTTGTCCCATGCTCTGCTCTGCTTTCACCTGCTCAGGTGCTCTGGAGCATCGAAGGGAGACCCCAGCAGCAAAAGCCTTGTGGGCAGTCCCTGTTTCTCCTTTGGAAGGGGGAGCAAGTCTACTCAAGCCAATGAGTAGAGGAGCTTTGGCACAGGGAGAGCTTTTGGTTGGTTGCTGCTGCCGCTGCTCTTTAAGGGGACGGCAGAAATGCCATAGCTGCGTGTGGAGAGTGTGCTCGCCGGAGGCTGTGTGCACATCCATGTGTGCATGGATGGGTTTTGCAGTCTCTCCTCTCTGGTTGGAAGATTCTTCTGAGAACCCTTTGCCCAGGCAGGGTCTGGAGGTTTTTTCCCATCTGTTGTGCTGCAGTAATGCCAGAGGTTTTTTTTATATATATATATCATATTTTTATTAAGACTCTTACATAAAGAAAAAGGAAAAAAAAACAGAAAAATACAAAAATAAAGAAAAACAGATAAAAACAATTCCATTTTCATAATATTTCTTGCATTTGCCTATTTCCCAGACTTCCCCACACCTCCCCTCTCTGTATTCCAGTTCAGGTGTTTAATCAGCAAATCCCTTCCCTCTATCTTGTCTCAATCTTTATCTTAATGTCTTAATATATTAAACCTTTAATTTTGCATCTTTTAACCTTCAAATTTTCCATACTCCTTCACCGTATTATTACTAATAACCTTTTAACTTCCATCCGATGTCATTCTAAGATTCATTAATTTTATAATATTTCTTTAAATAGTCTTTAAATTTCTTCCAATCTTCTTCCACCGTCTCTTCTCCCTGGTCTCTGATTCTGCCAGTCATTTTTGCCAATTCCATGTAGTCCATCACTTTCATCTGCCATTCTTCCAGTAATGCCAGAGTTTTTTGCTCATATGTTTGGCTGTCTCAAGACTAAAGAGCCTGAACAGTTCCGGTTTCTGAACCCTGTTACTGGAGGGGAGAGAGAGGAAGGGGATTCAATAAAGATTATAGATATATCCTACCACCCAGGAACCTGTGTGGTGTCTTTGAATAAATCATGCACCTAGGAGACTCCAGCATAAACGTTGCATGCCGTGGTTGCCAGCCTGAAGGTGTTAGCAGGATCCCAGTTTCCTTTTACAGTGGTACCTCAAGTTAAGTACTTAATTCATTCCGGAGGTCTGTACTTAACCTGAAACTGTTCTTAACCTGAAGCACCACTTTAGCTAATGGGGCCTCCTACTGCCGCTGCACCGCCAGAGCACGATTTCTGTTCTCATCCTGAAGCAAAGTTCTTAACCCAAGGTAATATTTCTGGGTTAGCGGAGTCTGTAACCTGAAGCGTATGTAACCCGAGGTACCACTGTACAAGGAATTGCAGAGGACTGAATTCACTTTACTCTCTTGAACCACAAGGCCTGCTAGGATTTGGAGGGCTTTGGCGGTGGGGAAATTGGTTTCAGGGGTACAGGCAGAAGAAAGGCAGCTTTAAAAAAAAAGAAAAGAGAAAGTGCTTCTTTTGCTAATGATTGGGGAGATAACTCCCAAATGGAGAAGGTGCCATAAGTTTCAGCTCACCTTTGCTAAATATCAAAAGGTGCAGCCAGTGAGGTTTCTTAGTAGCATTGCATTGCAAATGCCTTATCACTGTGACACCTTCAGTAGAAACTCCCAGTAGATCCCCAGGCAAGGGGCAGCCAATACTCTCTCTCCTTTCTGCTGCTGCGCTCCCTGCTTGCTACACACACACTGGGCCCATTCTCACAAGGTTTGTGCTCTTGTTCCTCGCATCCACTGTCATTACTCCAGTCTTTTGCACAAAATCGTCCTAAAATTGGAACCGTGTCTACAGAGCAATTTATGTCCCTCAGGAAAGATTTGGGTTCCATTGGTGTGGAGTTTATGGAGAGCTAGTCTTGGGTGCCGGACCGAAGGGTGGACTTGTGACCAAAAGTTGATAGGATAGGCTGGTACTTTGGAAGTGTGCCAGGCCGGCACAGCACAAGGATCTTAAGGTCTAAGGAAGACCGAGAGCTCGGCTGGAGCTCTTCAGTTCCAGGCTGGGAATCCTTTATTCACCTGGTCCTGAACTGGCCTATGGGTCCTCGTATTTCGGGCCCTCTCACCTGCAGGGGGTGTTGAGTTTTCTGGATCCAGAGGAGTTGCATGTGATCTCTGCCTAACTTGCAATCGAGGTACCAGACATGAGGGTTTCTTCCTGTAAAAAGAAACCGCTAGCATTTGTGTGTCTAGAAAGGGTTGGGGTTTTTTTAATGAAGAAAAAAAAGTAGTTCTTGATGCTAACAAGATGCTAATAAATCTGTCGCAGTAACAGGCTGTAAGTGGGTGTTAAGAGTGGCAGTCAATAACTTGGCACATAGCCTTCACCTTATCTGCTGAGCTAGGAATTTCCTTGGCCTCAGTTCCCACCACTGCTGTGTAACACATTTTTAATGGGCTTTCTTGGCTGGAGAGGCCAAAGTGCTGTGTGTGTGTGTGTGTGTGTGTGTCTTGTGCCCCTGTGAGGAAGTACAGCAATTGCACTCCCCTCTCCTTCCTCAGTTTCCTGGAGACGGCCAGGATAAGGACCCTCTTTAATCCAAGTTTAAATTTATGAACAGCTGCAGCCCATCATCGCTCACCAACTTCCACCCCACACACGAAATGAGAAATAATTTGGCTGTGTGGCCCTTGCTCTCTCACAAGACGGCTTCATCCCTGAATCCCTTCGCTGAGCAGCAGCTGCCACAAGGAAGAGGCCACTTCTTGCTGTCTCTGAAAAGTAAATTCACTGTTTGTGAGAGATAATGCGGAACGGTCCCCCGCAGCCGCGGGTTGGGGCTGGTAATACTGTTCCCCAAAAAGAACCCACCCATTCTCCACTCTAGGATTGCCACACTCTTTCTTCAAAACGCTCCTTGAGTCCTGCTGCTTCTGTGAAGCGTTGTTCCTAAGAGAGGCAAAGTCTCCATACCAGTAAACTGGGAACTGGCCCAATTCAGCTCCTCCATCTCTCCCCACACCCCCTTCTCTTGCCTCCATCTGGTGATTCAACTTGAGACGAGGGACTTTTTTTTGCTCCTCTTTTCGGCTTTTTGCCCAGAAGTCTTCCCCGCTGCCCTGAACAGAACTGCCAGGGCTGGAGCCCCTAAACATCGTGCCTGACCTGTTTGGTCTCTCAGGGCCCCTCTCTCAACTTGACTTCAGGCATTGGTTGGGACTTTGGGCAGCTGGTGTACCTGCCTTCAGGGATGAGGTTTGCCAGAGTGGACTGGAGGGCATTCAGGTGACAAGGCGATGCATCCCATGGGCTGGAATAGCCAAGGGTTTTTCCAAGCCTTTAAGGAGCCACCCATCCTCCAGATCTTTCCTGCCTCTGGTCAGGATAGCACGGTGGCCTTCTTCCTCTGTAATAATTGTTTAATTGGTTGTCAGGGAACTGCCATCAGAGCCAGAAGGAGAGGGAGGGCTCCAGAGGGATTCCGGAGAGCGTCCCGGGAGGGAGAGAAGCAGCACATCTTCTGGGGAAGGAAATCAGCGTAGCACCAGTGGAGAAGGGGGGCAGATGGGGGAATCGGCGAGGTGGCTCCAAGACTCCTCGCCAGGGACCAGCAGGGAGAGCACGAGTCCTCCGATGCCCACACCCTCCCTACGCAGAAGGCTTCCGCGCAGGGAGAGTAGGCGGAGACTAGGCGTCAAAGAACTTTTATGCTGGAAGAAGTTCAAGAAACTGACGGATTCTGCCAGCGATTGAGACAGCCACGGGCGAGTGGCTGTCCAGACAGGAAGGGTTCACTCAGGCAACCCCCCCAGGTGTGGCGCCGATTTACGCACAAGCAACCCCTAGAACCATTACATTGGTGGTGAAAGACTTGGAAAGACGCTGCCTCCTCAGTCCAGAGGGAGGGACCATCCCATCAGCTGAATGTCCTCTGGTCCACTCTTCAAACAGAATCATAGAATTGCAGAGCTGGAAGGGACCCCGAGGGTCATCCAGTCCAACCCCCTGCAATGCAGGAATCTCAGCTGAAGCAGCCATGACAGGCGGCCACCCAGAAGTACTGTTTTGGGGGTGTGGGTGTGTGTGGAGGACTCACTGGTCCTGAATGGGGTCACTGTGCCCCTGAAGGACCAGGTGTGCAGCCTGGGAGTCATTTTGGACTCACAGCTGACCATGGAGGCGCAGGTCAAGTCTGTGTCCAGGGCAGCTGTTTACCTGCCCTGCCTGCCCTCAGACTTGTCTCACCAGAGCGGTGCATGCTCTAGTTATCTCCTGCTTGGACTACTGCAATGCGCTCTATGTGGGGCTACCTTTGACGGTGACCCAGAAACCACAACTATGTGACTTTTAGAAGACATCTGAAGGCAGCCCTGTTTAGGGAAGTTCAGCACCAGGATGCGAGCAGAAGGGAGTGGCTGTCGAGAGGCCTGGGGGTGGGACTGGGGAAAAATTACTGAGCAAGCCCAGCCCGTCTGTCCGCAACAGTGATTGTGGGTGGGCCGTAGAAACTTAACTCCTTTTTGGCAGGAAAATAAGTTACTTTTGGAGCCATGGGATGCCAGGATTTCACCTCCTGGATCGTGCTGCAGCCAGCATCATATGGGCTCCCCAAAGCTCAAGGTGGGGTCAGTGATTTTACAGCTTGTGTGGGTTTTCTTCCCCCCTTTCTGTTTGTGTTTGCCAATCCATTTGAAAGATCCCCGCGAGGTGCTTGCTACATGCATAGGTGTCTAGAGCTGTGTCGTGGCTGCTTTTCTTCACCACCACTGATGCCCACCCCCATTAAGCACCATTCTTCCCTCCCACAGCTCAGATCCTAGGGCAAGGCTCCATGATCCCCGGGCAGCCCTTGCCAGGCCGGGCAATGCCAAGCGGATCGGCCAGCGCTCACCAAGCCAGCAGCAGCAGCAGCAGCAGTGCTCCCCCATCCGGTGCGGCAGGAAATATCGTGGGAGCCCGGGGGGCCCTGGCTTCTCCGAACGGCTTGTGTAAGTAGAACCGGTCACCTGTGTTTCCCCACTGCGTGCCCCTTCCCCCTCGCCAACCCCAGGTCCTAGGCCTGCCACAGAATCACTGGGTTGGAAGGGGTCTCCAAGGCTTATGTAGTCCAACCACCTGCAATGTCCGGGTTTTTCTGCCCCATGTGGGGCTGCTCTGCACCATCACTGGTCTGCCCATACAGAGAGCAAGAGCAGTCCGTCTTCTGACTACTTCTTCATTGTAGACAGAGAGTTCTCCTTCACCTCACTCTAGTCCTATGACACCAAGGGTCTCTTCCCCCAACACCACCCAGCCCACCATCCTCAGACCTCCTCCTCCTTTTGCTGGGTCAGGCCAGTCTTAAGTTCTTATGCTTAATCTGGTGCTCCACAGGACTAGAGAGGACGTTCATAGAATTGTTGTGTTGGGAGGGATCCTGAGGGTCATCTATTCCAACCCCCTGCAATGCAAGATCGTGGGTCGCTGGTTCACTTGGTGAGAGGGTCAGTGGGTCAGCCTTGGAGGGGCAGTCTCCTCTAGAGGAGATTTATCAGGCTCCTTGTCCGATTCAGCCGTTGGACAAGAGGGGTCTCTGATTTCCTAAAGTGGAAGGCTGCAAGCCAAAGGGATGTGTTCCTGAGAGGACATCCCAGCTATAAAGACTCTCCTCTGGACACTGGGAGTGGGGGGTGGGATCTCCCAATTCTGGTCCAGGAGAGTGTCTCTGTAAGGCAGTGAGACGGTCAGCGCCATCTCCCAACCAGAGGGTGGTGCTATCCTGGAGCTGAAAGCACTGCCATTTGGACTCCTGGCAGGCAGTTTTAGGGAGTGAGGAATGTCCCTGCCAAGCTTCCTGCTTTTAATTCTCGGTTTCACACCCATTCCTCTGCAGATCCGCAACAGCAGCCGCCGCAGCCACAGCCGCAGCCTCCAGTTGACGGGGCGACCCCACCTCCTGCGGGAGCAGCAACAGCCTCCGCAGCTCCCTGATCGGTCCGGCAACAAGGCGTCTCTCAAGCTGTGACAGTAGCAACCAAAAACACCATTCCTCAGTTTCCTGCTCCTTCCTTCCCTGGCCTCTGCCCTCGCCCCCCATGCGCCCAGACCTCTTCCTCCACGCAGTTTTGGTGACGGTTTGTGCCTTCCTTTTCTGTCAGGAACACAGCCAGAGCCGACAGCGCTCCAACTTGTTACTTCACATGTTGAGCCTCTGGGTCCTCTTTACCTTCCCAGGTAGGAAATGCAGCGTAACCAGAAGCCCGTTGGGTCCCTTCGTTGTGGGAGGCGAAGCGTCGCGCTGCCGCCGCCCCTCGGTCACAAGAGTAGAAGCGTTTTGCAGCGGCCAGGGCGGTGAGCGAAGCAGCCTGCCTCTCCCTTGGCCCCGGCTTCTCGGTTCACGCTGACCACAGGCGCGGCAGGTGGGCAATTATTCAGGAAGCTTGTCGAGCCCTAGGGATTGCCTGGCGATATTATTAAAAGGAAATATCGATCTCGCCTGAGAAGAGCCGGGGGCCAGATCAATTGGCGGGGTGCTCTCTGCAGCGATGCTCGCTTTTCCCACTCCAGCCTTTCAGCGCAAGGGGAGTGGGGTCGATGCATCCCATTCTCCCCCCCCCCTCTCGTTTTCATATCAAACAGGTCACTACAGTAGCGGAGGGAGGGGTAAATAAAGCCTGCTTCCTTTCCCTCCCCTGTATCCTTGGAGCATATATTGCGGTGTTCCTCTTTCAAAACGAGCAAGCAATCAAACTCCCATAGATAACAAAGCGCAAGCTTACAGGATTGTGCTGGAGCAGCCTGGGTGTGGGTGTGTGCTTACCCCAACTACCTCTTGCAGGCAGCCGCGGGGTGGGCTGCAGGGAGCAGATTAAGGAAACACGTTTCCTTTCTGGAACGGTCCGAATAGGAGCTCAGAAACATCACTGACATCTTCCTTATTTGCAAGCACACGTAGGCACATCGCACACTCCCTGCTTGCTTATCTCCCAGCTCTTTGCTGGGAGCACTTGAACCCCGGGGGCTGCGCAGGGAGCAAGGGAATCTGTCCGCCTACAACCACAATTGGGGGCAGCTGTGCTCTCTGGATGTTGCTGGAATTGAAACTCCATCACCCTTGACCGTTGCCCGTGGTGGCAGCAGCTGATGGGAGTTGTTGTCCCATATAGAAGGCTGCAGGTGAGCTCGCCCTCGACCTACAACTTGGGCTGCTCCGTATCCTGCTCCTTGCCCAGATTGTGGCCGTTGCGTCCCTATCCCTTTCTTCCTCTTGTTCCTGCAACTTGCAAAGGAGTTCTTGTGTAAATGAGCAGCTTTGGCTTTGATTGAGGACAATGCCAGGGAAGTGGGTGGTCTTGAAGCCCACTGGGCTGGGGAGGGGCCATTCCAGGGGGGGGGGCAGTGTACCAGTTTTCCAAGTTAGGCCTCACTGCTCCTGTACGGTTAGTGCCCCTCCTAACACCACCATACACAAATAAGGGTTGCCAGGAGAGGTTGGTCTGATTCCAGCTCTTTGGCCACAGAAGCAACGCTTGCCCCTTCCTTCCTCACCCTGCTGCCTGGAAGCTCTGGGCTCTAGGGATGAGGAGAACAACAACTTAGTTTTGGCCGGACTCCTGCTCTCAACCCTCTCACTTAGGACACCTAGGGGATAACGCCATCCCCTTCTCAGGAAAAGAAAAGCCCCTGCCTTCTGGCCGAAGCTCTTCCTCTGCGTCCTCCCCAAAACACACACACACCCCTCAGAAAGGAAAGTGCTTCCCACGTCTCCCCCGCTGCTGTGTTTCCCTCCCCCTTTGGGCCCCATTGTCTTCGGAGCAGCTTGGAATCGAGATTCCGAACACAGTCCTCTTTAGACTAATAACCTCAGGTTGTTTTTAGCGAGATCCACTTCAAATGTCAAGGTTCTAGATGGAGAAACTTGTCTTCTTCTTCTTCTTTTTCTACTCTACTGTTGACTTGTGTCCTGCAGCATAATATGAATTGTTAACACGACGGTGTTTCTGTACACAAGTGGGTGGGTTGTGGGTGGGAGTGATGACCTTTCATTTGTTGGTTCGTTCCCTCCCCCCTTCTAGTCTGGTCCTGTATGTGGGGAGTGGGAGCGGGGAGACCTTCGTTTCTTGCAACTCAGCCACTTAAATTTTGTGAAATAAAAATGCAGGTTTTTTTTAAAAACAAAACACATCTGTGCTCCGTGTGTTCATTAGCCAGAACCAAGCTCAGAAGTGGTTTGGTTTGGATTCTTGCTATGGGTTTGAATGAATGACTGCCCTCCATTCAAATTTTCTCTGGGATGAATGGACAGAAGGTGCCGTCCACCTCGCTCCTTGACCTGGCTCATTGGTTACACAGGCAAAAACATTCCTCTTCCGCCTTCGGCTAATTAAACAATCGATGGGCCTTTTAAACTAGAGGGGGTGTAGCTTTGGTTTATTACTATGTCTTTGTGTTTGTTTGTTTATTGCAGACCGCCCCATGATCCTCAGATGAAGGGCGCTATAGAAATTTAATAAATATAAAAATAAACAGAATCATCCAGGAGACCATTGAACTGGGGAGTTGCTCCCCTTTACCCATCTGCCCTTCCCATCAGGCGTTGTTAACGACATGCACAGTGCATTTTAATAGATAAAAAGTTGCAGGGGGAAGATGGTGGAAAAAGCATTTTCATGTGATGTAAGTGCTAGATGATGGTCTCTTGGCCAGGGGCTGATGAGGATGGAAGCGAGCAAGAAGGCTCTTTGGTGTCCAGCTCTTCCGCTGCAGACCATGATGTGATTTGAGACGGAGCGTTGGGTGAGGAGGGGTGACGTTTGGAGAGGAAGTGGTTGGGTAATACAAGGGCCCAGGGCAAACGAGAGCCTCCAACTCGCTTCTACAAATGGTTGCTATAAATAGGGCAGCTGTTCAGAAGGACGTGCAGAGAGAAAGGGAAGTAGCATCACGCTTAAAAGGGCCCAGTCTCTTCCTCCACTTGGAACTCCGTTTGGCCTCGTTCATTAAGATGCTGAGCACCTCGGCTGTCGGACGGAACTAATCCTTTGCCTTGAAAGAGTTGAGTCCTGGAGTTGAGACAATGCGCTGTTGAGCAAGAGGGCGGGAGGGAGGGGAAGCAGCAAGTGGGGGCCCCATCTGATCTGGTATTCACGGGAGCGAGGCAGCCTCTTGGCTCTCCCCTTCCAGATCAGCCCTTGCCCAGCTCTCTAGGAACAGCGCTGCCCATTGTGCCTCTGCCATCTTCCTCCTCCGCTTTTCAAGGGCTCAGCACAGTGCCTTCGCCGGAGGCTTCATGAGTTTGGCCACAGGGTGCCCATCCCTACATTACACCTTTACCAGAGTTGGGGCAAACCAAACCAAAGAC
Organism: Podarcis tiliguerta; assembly: GCF_965153285.1. Taxonomy (NCBI): domain Eukaryota; kingdom Metazoa; phylum Chordata; class Lepidosauria; order Squamata; family Lacertidae; genus Podarcis; species Podarcis tiliguerta. The sequence continues at coordinate 57,424,163 of NC_139545.1, read as the reverse complement.
CTGATGTCGTGGACTGGCAGAGGAACGGTGGGAGGAAGCAGCTGGGGAAGAAGGCACAAAGCTAGGGGGAGGATGAGTGGTCAAAGGGAGAAGACTGGGAAGAGGTGGTGTTGGAAGCTAAAGAGGTAACTGCTTAATGATTAGGAAGAGTGTGGCAGAGAAGTCCAGAATCTGATTTAGATTCTGAGACCGGACACCAAGAGGCAGAGATGAGTCAGGTTGGTTAAGAGGCATGGGGTGTCTTCCCCTCCTGCTGTGACAAGCTCCCTTCCCCACATCTCCCAGGACCAGGAGAGGGCTGAAACGGGCGGAGTAGTGACAGGCTGCACACAGGTGCAGTCTCAGATTGCTTGGGAAAATCCCTGGAGCAGATGGGACTTAAGGCAGTTGTCGGAAGGCAGGGGCTTTCAGTCTCACAACTGATTCATGGGACAAGACCTAACGGGGATGAGCTGCTGCACTCATTAGGCCTGACACTCAGCCAAGTCTGTGAAGATTGTGATTTTACTAATAAAGAGATGACTCCAACTTTGAATGGTGTGCTGGCTCACTCTTTGACACCCATTAAAACCATAACCGGCTTGTGGACTTCTGGGAGACAGCTGAGAAACGAGAGCGCTGGCCTGGATGTTGCTTTGATCCACTTCAGCAAAGCAATTCCTGAGCTATTAAGACATCTGTTGATTCCCTGGGCGGTTAGGTGCCCTGGGAGCATAGTTTGCTGCCCCCTGGCTACTGGTCCATCTTGCCCAATATCAACCCCTGTGACCATCAGTTGCTCTCCTGCTACAAGAGGGTCTTCCTCACCCCCTGCTGTTTACCTGACCCTTTTAGCTGGAGATTCTGTTAGGGACTGAACCTGGGACCTTCTGCATGCCCAGCAGGTGTCCCTGAGCTGTGGGCCCTCTCTGCAAACATCAGAAGCAATTTAAAGGAAGAGAGTGGCAAAGGAAGATTTGTTCCCCTTGCCACCTGAGTAAATGCTGAAAAATAGTGTTACGCTGCAATTCTGGTGTTCGGAAGAAATTGGGATGTTTCCGTAAATGTTTCCAGGATTGGCCTGCTTTCTTTCCTTAGCCTGGAATAGCTTCCACACCTGCTTGGTTCATAGAATTGTCAAGGACCCCCAAAGGTCATCAAGTCTAACCCAATGCAATGCAGGAATCACAGCTAAAGAATCCCTGGCAGACAGCCACCCCCCATCAAATGATGGAGAGTCCATCACCTCCCGAGGAAGTCTGTCCTGCTGTTGAACAGCTCTTACCGTCAGAAAGATCCATCTTTGGTTGCCCTCTGCGCATGTTCTAGAGGAGAGCCTGGTTCTTGAGTGCAGCAGCCAAGGTGGTTGGCACCTTGTGGAGAGAGTTCACAGCTGGAAGCAGCAGCCGGAAATCAGAGTGCTGCCGCCTCCGCCGCAGGGCTAGTGTTTCAATGAGCTCGTTAATTATCGAGGAGGATCCGTTCTGGCGGGTCTCTAGAGAGCTTCCCGAGGCCATGCCTTGCAAGCGAGGAAGAGAGAGTGCAGCTGAGCCAGAAATGAGGCTTTAGCACACAGGTAAGAGCATGGATATGGCCCAATCGCCTTCTCAATCCGGCCCGTGGACGGTCTGGGAATCAGCATGTTTTTACATGAATAGAATGTGTCCTTTTACTTAAAATGCATCTCTGGGTTATTTGTGGGGCATAGGAATTTGTTCACCCCCCCCTTCAGAATATAGTCCAGCCCCCCACAAGGTCGGAGGGACAGTGGACTGGCCCCCTGCTGAAAAAGTTTGCTGACCCCTGGTCTAGACGCGGGAGGCACGTTCGCAACCCACCATGTCTGCACACGCGCAGATCGCGATTCGGTGCTTCTGCGCATGCGCAAAGCGCGATTTAGTGCGCATGCGCAAGCACCGAAACCCAGAAGTAACCCGTTCCAGTACTTCCAGTGCGTCCGTAACCCAAAAACATGCAACCTGAAGCATCTGTAACACGAGGTATGACTGTATAGTCCATCCATCTGAGGGACAGTGGACCGGCCCCCTGCTGAAAAGGTTTGCTGACCCCTGGATCAGCTGGCCTGAAGCACTTGGGAGCCAGATGCAAAATGGTCAAAATGCCTCCTGTCCACCTCAAACCCTGCTGGATCTTAGACCAGCTGGGAACGGAAACTCTTCTATCTCAGGGCACCCTTGCCTTGCGCAGCTCACTACTCCTCTGAGTAGAACATGTGAAGACCCTGCTGGATCAGGCCTGTGGCCTATCTGTTACAGCATCCTGTTCCCACAGTGGACAACCAGATTCCCATCATGGGAAACTGTGTTTTAGCTTAAGGCTTGCGGTCAGTTTGTCCTCCTGGTCCCTCAATACCAGCAGTCTCCCCTATAAAGTGGTATCTTGGTTGTCGAACTTAATCCGTTCCGGGCGTCCGTTCGACTCCCGGAACCGTTTGAAAACCGAGGCACAGCTTCCGATTGGCTGCGGGAGCTTCCTGCACGTGTCGGACATTCGGCTTCCGAAAAACGTTCGCAAATCGGAACACTCACTTCTGGGTTTGAGCCGATTTGTTCAAGAGCCAAGCAAATCAAGAACCAAGGTACCACTGTATATGAGCTTTAACCCTTCTCCTTGGCTCAACTCCCAGACAATGAATTTCAGATCAATGTTCACCCTGGCTGGAGGGCGTGGGGGAAAGCAGCAACAGTCCACATGGATGTTGTTGGCTGAGCAGCAGGCCCTGGCGAGGGGAGGACGGGAGGGAAGCAGCTGCCCCAGATTCATGGGAAATAATAATTCTGACCCTGTTTTCTGCATTGGGCAGAAAACACAGCGAAGAGTTGCTCATGTAGCTAGCAGAAGCTTGGCAGGAGAGGTTTCTTGAAGCTGGCGCACGTGTTGTGGGCACTTGCCTGTGCCCCATATGCCCCCAGAGCAAAGGCTGGTCCGCTGTGCAGCGTCTAGACCATGGGTAGGCAAACTAAGGCCCAGGGGCCGGATCCGGCCTAATCGCCTTCTAAATCCAGCCCGCGGACGGTCCAGGAATCTGCATGTTTTTACATGAGTAGAATGTGTCCTTTTATTTAAAATGAATCTCTGGGTTATTTGTGGGACATAGGAATTTGTTCATTCCCCCCAAAAAAATATAGTCCGGCCCCCCACAAGGGGACAGTGGACCGGTCCCCTGCTGAAAAAGCTTGCTGACCCCTGGTCTAGACACAAATGGAAAGGAGATTTGGAAGGGAAGGCGTTGCAATGCATCCTGCGCATAACATGGTATTTGATGCTCGTGTGTGACTGTCAGAAGCGGATGCACCTAGGAAATGCTCTGGGCGACAATGCCTCTCCAAAAATGAAAAGTCAGATACAAGGAAGTCCTTCACAAAGGCGGGCTTGATCTGGAGAGGAGTGTGTGCGAGCTGTGGCACACACCCAGGGACAATGGAGCGTGGTATTTGCACACACATACTAGTTTCCCTCCTGCCAACCTAGCAGTTCAAAAGCACGTCAGAGTGCAAGTAGATAAATAGGTACCGCTCTGGCGGGAAGGTAAACGGCGTTTCCGTGCACTGCTCTGGTTCGCCAGAAGCGGCTTAATCATGCTGGCCACATGACCCAGAAGCTGTACGCCGGCTCCCTCGGCCAGTAAAGCGAGATGAGCACCGCAACCCCAGAGTCGGCCACGACTGGACCTAATGGTCAGGGGTCCCTTTACCTTTTACAACTAGCTTCCACAGTCGGAGGCAGCAACCCTAATGAATACCACTTGCTGGCAACCACAGGAGCAGAGAGGAGAGGGCTGCTTGAGGGTTTTCGACAAGCCTCTGGCTGGCCACTGAACTAGAGGGGCCGTTGGCCTGACCCTGCAAGTTTCTTCTTACATGCATAACCCACTGGCCTTCCTCCATGCATCCCTCCACCCCTTGCAGCAAAGCAAGACCCCGTCCTCTCCTCCTGCTCCGGAGAGCAGGACCTGAACCCAAGGCTTCAAGTTACACGAAAGGAGATTCCGCTGACTAAACCTCAGGAAGAACTTTGTCATGGTAGGAGCGGTTTGACAGTGGAACACGCTTCTTGTGGACTCTCCTTCCTTGAAAGTGTTTAAGCAGAGGTTGGGTGGCCATCTGTCACGGATGCTTGAGCTGAGATACCTGCATTGCACGGGGTTGGACTAGATGACCCCTGGGGTCTTTTGCAATTCTACGGTCCCGTGCTTCCAAATTGCTGGAAACCCAAATGGGGAGCTGCTCTTGTGTTCGAATCCTGCTGCTCGGCTTCCCGCAGGTGGCCATGGTGGGAGGACGGCGCCAGGGACCAGATAGGCCAGGGGCCTGATCCGCCGTGGGCTCTTCGTTCTCATTCCAGTTCTTCCCAATTCCCAGCTTTAACTGGGATTCCTGCATTGCACGGGGTTTTGCAACTAGATGACTGAGGGTCCCTTTCCGCCTCTCCGATTCTATGGTCCTCCCTCTCTGGTTTGCGCCCTCTTTCGCATCCACCCCCCCCTCCAACGCTTCCAGCCTCCGTCTCCCCCAACTGCCTTTCCCTACATCCCACCCCAGCTCTAAACCGTGCCCAGGGGCGCGCATGCATTGCAGCAGCGCCCGGCGCGTCCTGCAACTGCAAGAGCGCAGCGGCTGCAACTGGGCAGGGGGGTGTTGCGCGCGCGCGCCTCCGCGTCCGTGTGCATGTGTGTGCGTGTGAGTCTGTGTGTGTCTGTCTCTCCCCCCCCCCCCGCGGGCACCGTAATCCTCCTTGCAGAAGCGCCTCCTCCTCCTTCTCTCCTCCTCCCGCTCCGCGGCTCCTGGCGCTGCGCGCGGCGAGGCGGGGCCGGCGCTTCTGCTGCTGCTCCTGCCGCTGGAGCTGGGGCTGGAGGCGGCGGCGGCGGCGGCCGGGGGACGATGGGGCAGCGGCGGTGGCGGCGGCGGCATCCTCCTCCTCCTCGGGCCGGCTGGGCGGCGGCGGCGTCTGGGCGCTGATCTCGGGGGGCGCGGCTGGGCGCGCCATGCGGCGGGGCGTCCGCCGGCGCTGAGCGGCAGCCGGAGCAGCGCGCGGAGCCTCCTGCCGAGGGCGGGACGCGGCCGAGGGTGCACGGAGCATGGGGCGCGCCGGGCTCGCCTTCGCCGCCGCCGCCGGCCTGATGGCGCTGGCGGGCCTCCTCGCGGGTAGGTGGGGGCGAGGTGAATTGGGGGGTGGGAAGGAGACGCCAACACACACCCATCCCCAGATTCCACCCTTTTCCTCTACCTGGATATTTTCTGGATTGCAAATATTTGGGGGTATCTTTTTGGGTGGGGGGTGGAATTTGCAACGGGGGATCCGCCCCCCCAACCCAGACAGTCTCGTCTCTTTTCCCCCACCCCCCGACCACTCCCCTCGCGCAAAAAAATAAGGAGGGCGCATTATTATTATGTTTTGGCAATGGTTAAGGACACTGGGGGAGCCTTTTCAAGAAGTGGGGTGGGGGACGGTTAGGGCTGGGGAGTGTAAAATGGCCACATTGTGGTGGGAAGAGAAGACCCCTCTTCCCTCCCCCCCCAAAAAATGATTCCCACCCATCCTTTTTCTCCTCTCCCCCTCCCACCCCTCATTTTGTAGGATGCTTTCGGGGATGTCTGTTGAGTGATTTGGTGGCGGCGTTAGTTGTAATGCAAGACACGTGTTACAAAATCCACACTCCTCGCCCTGCTTCCCCTCCCCTGCAAATGTATTTTGGGGTGTGTGTGTGTCCGTATTCCCCCCCCTCCAAAAAAAAGGAGGCTGTGGCAAATGGAGAGCTGGAGGGCAGGGGGAGGGGCGGGCGGCGGCGGCAGCGGCGGGAGATCGCAGCGAAATGCGGAATCGCACCGGATCACGTCCTGGTGATTCCGTTGCGGGCGAGTCAGGGGTGGTGGTGCAACATCGAAGACCCCCTGTGCCTTTCTTGGCTGCACCCCCTCTCAAAAAAAAAAAAAGAAAGAAAGAAATCTGTCGAAGATCGAATGAATGCAAAAAGAGAGTCCATTTATTTCCTTTAAAATGCGGGTCTTGCTTGATGGTGGAAGAGATCTATCTGTATATTCCCCCGCTGACCGTGTCCTGTCGTAAATAAACCCCAGACGCTCGGAAGGGAGTGAGAATTATCCTGCCTGCTGCTGCCGCCAGGTTCAGATGCGTAAATCTATGGATTTTCAGGTCAGAAGGCCACAAAAACCAGTGACTCAGTCAGACCTTCCTTCCAGAGGGGGGAATGCAAAATGATTCCCCCCCCCTGCAAGACCGCTCAGCTGCCTGGCAGGATCAGACCAGGAGGTCCACCTGTTCTAGGATCTGGTGATGACCAGTCAGACAGGTGCTGACTTGAGGTGTGTGTGCATCTGTGTGTAGGCATGGAGGTGATGTCCACCCTTTTGGGATCTCTCCATCCCTCCTCTCCAGCTGGTTTTGCCTGCAGTCCTCTTCTTCAGTCACACCCCCAGTGCTGGATGCTCAAAAACCAAACAGGCACCCTCCTCCTTGTATTTATTTCCCCCCTGGTTTGAGGAGGGGTGTTTCCTACCTCTGGAACCACTTATTTCTGTTTTGCATTGGCTTCTCTTCCATTCCGCCCTCCTTTTTCTGTTCGCTTTTGTCTTAAGCCTCGGAAAAAAACCCTGAGATCTTTCTCAGGGAAGCCAAAACTAGAACACTGGGTGGGTGGGGGTCTTGTCAGAGGAAGCCCACCCTCTGCCCATGGATGGATGGGAGGTTGATCAGGCTGCCTTCCTTCCTTCCTTGCGGGGAGAGGTCCACCGATTTGGTAAATAAACCCCGAGGCGACTGTTAGCGCCAAAGACATTTTCCCATATTTACACCCCTCTCCTCGCTACAACCAGCCAGCTTCTTCTCTCCCCCCCCCCCCACCTTCCAAGTGATTAATTCTGCTCTACTACACTGGGAAAGAGGGGGAAGGAGAAAAGCTGAATCAGGCAGCCAGAATGTGTGGGAATGAGCCGCGAGCCGAGACCGCTGCTATTTTTGACACCGCGGCAAGGAAGAATACGCATATTATATATATATAATACGGAAAGTACCATTTGGTGCGCTGGAATTGTCCGTAGGAGGTTCTGGGGTTTGGAAAAGCAGAGAAGCTGAATGTTGGAAGATTCAGGGCGGATAAAATAAAGTCCTTCTTCACGCAGTGCTGAGTTGATCTGTGGAACTCCCTTCCACAAGAGGCATTGATGGCCAAACTAGGTGACTTTGAGATAGGACTGGGCAGATTCATGGAGAAGAGAGCCGTCGAGGGCTAACAGCCCACAATGGCTATGCTCTTGCACTCGGGTCCTGCTTGCGGGCTTTGCATTGAGACAACTGCCCTGTTGTGCCCTGATGCAGTTTATAGCTCAGTTGTCAGAGCATGAGACTCTTAACCTCAGGGCCGTGGGTTCGAGCCTCACGGAGGGCAAAAGATTCCTGCATTGGAGTAGATGACACACGAGGTCCCTTCTGACTTTCCTGTGGTTCTATGTATCAGATTATGAGGACAGGATGCTGGCTGGGCCTGATCCTGCAGGGCTCTTTATGGGTCCTTATTTTGGGGAGGGAGCTTAGCAACGCCTCTGTGCGCACGGAAATGACCGCCTCTCAACTGCTTGCGTTCTTCCCCACTCACAATCACTTCCTTTCTTGCCTGCAGCCTCTGCTGAGCAACCTGCAAGATCCCCCAACGCCACTGACGTCCGAGGAGCCCCCTGGCAAAGCAGGGGGGCCGCTGTGAGCAGAGCGCCGTCTCCGAGGAAGGAGAATCCCTCCCCACCGAGACCCAGCGCCTGGCGAGGAGGGAACGCCTCTACCCCCAAAGCCTCGCAGGCAGCGGGAGCGAAGGAATCTCAGCTCAAGCCACCTGCCGTTCTCCCAGGCGGCGATGGAGGAGACGCCGCCGTCGCTTCTGACATCCCAGCTGCTGGCAGCCCCCCAGGGGCAAGCGTCACGGTGAGGTACTTTTCTGGAGAGATGGAGGAGGAGAAAAATGTCTCGGGCCTCTGTTTGGGCTGCCCCGGAGGGACTCTCAGCCAGCCTTTTTTGGGGGGACGCGACAGCAAGGGCCCCCTCGAAGCATTGTCGGGCGGAACCGGATTTGCCCAGCCGGCGCAGGGGCAGGAGGGGGCCTGGAAGTTACTTGACGGGGCAGCGGGGAGCCCCCGCGCTGCCCCAGAAAGCCAAGAGGAAGCCGGCAGTGGGGACCAGCCCGCCAAGGCCTCCCCGGATCAAGGGGAGTTGGCAGAACGGACCACGACCCCCAGGTTTGCCCCAGAGGCCAGCTCTTCCGCAGGCCTGGGCCACAGTTCGGCCGAGACGGACCTCCTCCTCGACACGTTTGGGGTAGCGGTGCTGGCATCTCCAACGAGGGCCGACGTCCCGGCCCCCGAGGAGGACAGGGCAGTCCCAGAGCAAGACTCCGCCCAGAAGGAGGAGCCTCTGGAGCTGTGGGTGGAGTCTTCCAGCAGCTCGCCAGCTGAGGGCGCGCAAGGCCGCACCGATCGGAGCTGGCCGGGCACCGAGACCCCGCGGACGGCCGTCACGCCTCCGGTCAAGGCCTCCCCGAAGCCGTCGCAGGACCCTTTGGCCTCCGAGATCATCGACATCGATTACTATGACCTGTTTGATGGGGAGAGGCTTGGCGGCGCCGGCCTGGACTCCACCAAGCGGAAACCGGTGGACGACAAAGGGATGTCGTGGTCCCTGCACGACCTCTACGATGACTTCACGCCCTTCGACGAGTCCGATTTCTACCCCACGACTTCCTTCTACACCGACGGGGATGAGGAAGACCTGGACGAGCCGGAGGAAGAGGAGGAGGAGGAAGATGGCGGAGGAGGTCTGGCCAGGGATCTGGAGGACGAGAACGGCTTTCGGATCCCCACGCCGGCTACGCCCAAGATCCACACCGCCGTCCAGGAAGCGGAGCCCACCAGCCGCCGCTACGTCGTCCCACCTCTGCAGACTTTTGTCATCACGGGGGGCGGCGGCAGGGCCACCCCCAGACCCCGTCCGGCGGAAGTTGGCCGGGACCTCAGCCTGTTGGGCGTGGTGGAGAACGGCACCGAATGCCGTAGTGGTTTTGTCCGGCACAACAACTCCTGCAAATCCTTGTGCGACACCTTCCCCAGTTACTGCCACAACGGGGGCCAGTGCTACCTGGTGGAGAACCTGGGGGCCTTCTGCAGGTGAGAAGTGGGCGGGGCTTCCCTGGCAGGTGAGGTGGGAGTAGCAGTGGCAGCTGTGGCCATGCTGGCCGCCGCGCTGCAGGGGGCGCCACAACTGGGACGTGGAAGGGAACATGAAAGGCAGGGGGGGATTTTAGCGACACCCTGGGTGCTGCTGAAATTTGAGTCTTCTTCCACTGGGAGTAGGAGCCTTAAAAGGTCTGGGATGAGCCACGCTCAGCTTGGTTTTGGAGCATAGATTCCTCCTCCACCCAAAACTGGTTTCAGCTTGGTCTCCACATGTGACAGGGTGAGGGGTTCGAATTCTGAGCTCGTCAGAATGGATGGAACCAGTTCATAGTTCAAATGCGTGAGCGCTGTTAACTGAACATGGCTTCCTTCTACTTTATGAAAACACACAAAGCTCGCCTTCAAGTAAGAGGACCAGTACATCAGGCGTGACGGTTTAAACCTAGACCGCTCCCTGTTGAGCTAGCTTTCTAACTGTAGGGAGTTTGGGCTTTATTTATTTATTTCATCAGATTTGTATGCTGCCTGGCTGTCAGAAAGCAAAACCCTCAAGAAAGATGAAGTGATAAAATTATTCATAAATAATAATAACAATATAATAATAATTTATTATTTATACCTCGCCCGTCTGGCTGGGTTTCCCCAGCCACTTTGGGTGGCTTCCAACAAAACACTAAAATACAATAACCTATTAAACATTAAAAGCTTCCCTAAACAGGGCTGCCTTCAGATGTCTTCTAAAAGTTGGGTAGTTATATTCTCTTTGACATCTGCTGGGAGGGCGTTCCACAGGGCGGGTGCCACCACCGAGAAGGCCCTCTGCCTGGTTCCCTGTAACTTGGCTTCTCGCAGCGAGGGAACCGCCAGAACGGCCGCAATAACTGAAAGTAGCAATGGACCAAAAACAGATTAAAACTCGCGCCAAGGCCGGGCTCAGGGCGGCTAGCAAGCAATAATAAAAGCAAGTTGAATGAGTACAACTTAAAAACAAGATTAAAATACAACAATTAAAATATTGAAACTTTAAAACACTAAAATGCAGCCTCTTCACAGGAGGAGAAAGGAGAAAAGAAAGAGGGGGAGGGAATCAAATTGGCTCCAAGCCAAAGGCCAGGCGGAACAACTCTGTCTTACAGGCCCTGCGGAAAGAAATCAGATCCTGCAGGGCCCTGGTCTCATGAGACAGAGCGTTCCAGCAGGCCGGGGCCAGAGTTGAAAAGGCCCTGGCTCTGGTTGAAGCCAATCTAACTTCCTTAGGGCCTGGGACCACTAGGGTGTTGCTATTTATGGACCTTGAGGCTCTCCGTGGGGCAGACCGGGAGAGGCGGTCCCGTAGGTACGAGGGTCCTAGGCCGTGAAGGGCTTTAAAGGTCAAAATCAGCACCTTAAATCTGACCCTGTACTCCACCGGGAGCCAGTTACCCACTTAATGTGGAAGAAAAGGGCCGCATCACTCTTGGCATGTGGGCTAAATCTGCGAAATCTCATCCGGCACCCCCAAGTGGGAATCCGCTCCTGTTTGCTGACCCCCATATCCTGACTTTTCTGAGAATTATAGAGTGGAAAGGGTGCTCCCAAGGTCATCTGTTCCAACCCCTCGCAATTCAGCAATGTGGGGTTTGGGGTCACACTGGACTGTGATGGAGCTTGAGGGAACTGTCTCATCAACCTGAAGCAGGAATGGGGCCCCTGTGGCCCTCCAGACATTATTGGACTACACCGCCCATCATCCTGACTGCAGTTTGCCCATCGGTGACAGACACAGACAGTACAGTGGTACTCCGGTTGCAGACGGGATCCAATCCGGAGCTCCGGTCGGATGCTGAGGTTTCCACAACCAGAGGTGCCTCTTCTGCGCATATGCGCACAGAGCGCTTTTGCGCATGCACGAGCGGCGAAACCCGGGAAAATACTTCCAGGTTTGCCGCTTTTGCAACCCGTAGTTAGGTACGTAAGCCAAGGTTCTACTGTACAGTGATACCTCAAGTTACATACGCTTCAGGTTACATATACTTCAGGTTACAGACTCCGCTCACCCAGAAATAGTACCTCAGGTTAAGAACTTTGCTTCAGGATGAGAACAGAAATCGTGCTCCAGCGGCGCGGCGGCCGCAGGAGTCCCCATTAGCTAAAGTGGTGCTTCAGGTTAAGAACAGTTTCAGGTTAAGAACGGACCTCCGGAACGAATTAAGTACTTAACCCGAGGTACCACTGTACTTTCAAGAACTGCAACGAAGTGTTGCAGCGCGGAGTTCTCCCATCAACCACGGGCTATTGAAAAATAGCCCATGCCATTCCGTTTTCCTGCCCCCGGACTCCTATTTTCCATTTCACACACCCCCCCCCGAATTTCCTATACATTTATTACATTCCACCTTTTTTTCTGGGTAGCTCACGGTGCCATCTGTGGTTTCCCCCCTCCCTCCTCGTTCAGTGCCCCACAACAATAACCCTGCGAGGCAGGGACTAGCCCCCAAGGTCACACAACGAGTCGGGATTCGAACCCTGGGCGCGCAGGGCGATGCTCTTTGGTCTCCGAAAGGTGTGCATCATTTACGACGACCCTGGGAGGTAGGTCCGATGCTGTCTCAGCCCCGTGCCCTCTGCCCGACCCAAGGTTGCGAGAGGCAGCCTGAAGGCGTCTCGGCTGCTGCCTGCTGAGCGGAGAAGGGGGAGGGATTTCCCGGGTGCTCCCTGCCCCCACAGCACCCTGCCTGCTCAGCCGAGCCGGAATTAGGTCAGAGCCACGCTGACGGGACGCTCTCCCTGAGTCACTAATCAGCTCTGACAGACAGCAGTGGCGGGAAGAAGGCGCGCTGTTTCCAGAGATGGCATTCTGGGTGCCAGTCACGGGGTGTGCCGAGAGCAGAGCTTGGGTAGGGGTCCTCTGCGGGAGATGCACCCCTTTGCGGATCCAGCAAAAATCCTAGAATCATAGAATAGAATCATAGAATCCTAGAGTTGGAAGAGACCACAAGGGCCATCGAGTCCAACCCCCTGCCAAGCAGGAAACACCATCAGAGCACTCCTGACATATGGTTGTCAAGCCTCTGCTTAAAGACCTCCAAAGAAGGAGACTCCACCACACTCCTTGGCAGCAAATTCCACTGTCAAACAGCTCTTACTGTCAGGAAGTTCTTCCTAATGTTTAGGTGGAATCTTCTTTCTTGTAGTTTGGATCCATTGCTCCGTGTCCGCTTCTCTGGAGCAGCAGAAAACAACCTTTCTCCCTCCTCTAGGTGACATCCTTTTATATATTTGAACATGGCTATCATATCACCCCTTAACCTCCTCTTCTCCAGGCTAAACATGCCCAGCTCCCTTAGCCGTTCCTCATAAGGCATCGTTTCCAGGCCTTTGACCATTTTGGTTGCCCTCCTCTGGGCACGTTCCAGTTTGTCAGTGTCCTTCTTGAACTGTGGTGCCCAGAACTGGACACAGTACTCCAGGTGAGGTCTGACCAGAGCAGAATATAGTGGCACTATTACTTCCCTTGATCTAGATGCTATACTCCTATTGATGCAGCCCAGAATTGCATTGGCTTTTTTAGCTGCCGCATCACACTGTTGGCTCATGTCAAGTTTGTGGTCAACCAAGACTCCTAGATCCTTTTCACATGTACTGCTCTCAAGCCAGGTGTCACCCATCTTGTATTTGTGCCTCTCATTTTTTTTGCCCAAGTGCAATACTTTACATTTCTCCCTGTTAAAGTTCATCTTGTTTGTTTTGGCCCAGTTCTCTAATCTGTCAAGGTCGTTTTGAAGTGTGATCCTGTCCTCTGGGGTGTTAGCCACCCCTCCCAGTTTGGTGTCATCTGCAAGCACAAATGGGAGGCGAGTTCGGATCCTGCCTCGCTGCTCATTGACTTTGGTGTTCCGGACCTGTACCTCTAGGCAGGAGAAGGGATTTCGGTGTGGCGTGTGCTGTGCGTTCATAAAGCCGTACAATTGTCTGGTTTTGGAGGGACTAAGGGGGGTCATCTAGTCCAACCCCAGCAATGCTAGAGTTGCAGGTTGCTAAGGCTGAAACACACCCCTGCAGGTTCCATGTGTTTTTCTTGGTCCTTCTGGGCTGGTGGGATGAGCATTTCCAGCTTAATCCTTTTTCCCAGCAAGCCTTGGATGCAAAATCTTCATGAATTGCATGATAGTGTTTTATTCTGCATAGTGGGGTGTGTTTTTTTAAACTTTGTTTCTGCACTGCATTTTGTAAAATTATCATTAGCCATACTGGGAGTGTGAAGCATGAGAAATAAAGAAGTCAGTGGTGGGCAGGTTTCAGCCCTCTGGGTGTTGCAGAACTACAAATCCCATCATCCATTGGGTGTGGGGGCTGATGGGAGTTGTAGTTTTGCAACATCTGGGGGGCCAAGGCTCTCTCCCTGCCCTCATTTCTTTCCATTAAGAGGCCTGGACACACACATGGCAGCAGGGTGGATTTGATTTAAATCAAATCACGATTTAAATCACTGGTCAGTAAGACTTGATTTAAATCTCTTTTTTTTTACAGACGGACTCATTCTTGCTGGTATAATCTTAATATTTACAGCCAGATGAAGGTTTCATTTCTGGAATAATAATTTTTCAGAATAGTTTTTACACTTATATCAAAAATTACTGATTTGGTTATACTATTAGAAATACACAGATAATTATGAAATTAGTGTGAGGTTTAATAGCTGTTTATATTTGGACAATTTTTCTGCTGTACTTTACAGAAGAAAAATAATCATTTCCTTGATAACAATTTAAACCATTTATTTAACTAAAACAATAACATTATAGCATATGTATCCACATTTGCTAACTGATGTGGTTAAACGATATTTTTTTTTAACTCAGACTGAGTTTTAGCACACGTGAAAAACTTAAAACAAATCCTCATTTCCTGATGAATAGCCTTTGGACTACGATGTAACTTAAATAGAAAACAAATCTTTAGAAAGAATTTTCCTCCAAAAGCATTTTATTTTGAAAATCCGATTTACGTTTAAAAATAAATTCCGATTTAAATTTTTAAAAAATCATATTTATTTTTAAATCATTGATTTTTATCCACCACGCACGATAGCCTAGCAAAGCGTTCCCCAACCTGGTGCTTCCCCCCCCCCCCCGTGTTTTGGATTCAAACTCCCATCAGATGCATGATGGGAGTTGTAGTCCAAAACGACACCGGCTTGGGGGAAGCCGGGGACCTCTGTGTGGTGCAGCAGCTGAGGCCACGCTAACATTATTGCGCAAGGCGCTGTACTTTGGGGCTTCCCGTTCTCTCGATCCAGAGCTGCCGTTAGCGCAGAATGCTGCAGTCCGATTGCTGACAGGAGTGAGGCCTTGCCAGCCTATCCCACCTCTGCTCAGATACCTGCCACTGGGCAAGGCTCAGGATGCCTACTATCAGTAATTAATCCCCTGAACAATTTGGGACCAGTTTACCCGCAAGATTGCCTCACCCTAAATGAACTGGCTTCGATTGGTGGAACTAGCAGGCGCCGAATAAGTCCCATTCGATATTTGTAAGAGCACTTTAGACTGTGGAACTCCCTGCCTGTTGATATTAAGCGAGCACCTGCGCTGTGGATTCTTCTGCGCCTGATAAAAACATTCAGTCCACTCAGAGGTTTAGAAAGCGGGTGCAACAGCAGCCAGAAACACTATAAGCAGACACTGGAGAAAGCTGGTGCAAGCCTTCATTGTAATTTTAACTTTTTGACGTCTGAAATAACCATTCCTAATTTTACCTAGTACAATGGACGCTCGGGTTGTGAACGTGATCTGTGTGGGAGGCACGTTCGCAACCTGCAGCATTCGCAACCTGCAGCAGCGCGTCTGCACACGTGCAGGTTGCGATTTAGCACTTCTGCACATGTGCAAAGCGTGATTTGACGCTTCTGCGCATGTGCAACCGCCGAAACTGGGAAGTAACCCGTTCCGGTACTTCTGGGTTTCGGCACGTCCGTAACTCGAAAAAACACAACCTGAAGCGTCTGTAACCCGAGGTATGACTGTAGTTTTCTTATGGTTCTATCCTTTTTGCCAACCTCTTTTGAGGGTTTTATTTTTACATTTGAGCGGCGTATGAATTTGACGAAACAAGCAAATAGGTTGCTGCTACAATGTGGGGCTGGTTTGCATACTGAGCCTAGCCCCAAATTGGTGACCTGTTTGTGCCGCTAAGCTGAACTAGGCGTAGCTTTCGAACCCAGTGTTGGCACCAACTAATCCAGAATGCGGCAGCTAGACTGGGGGCGGCCGCCGAGACCACATAACGCTGGTCTTGAAAAACCTACATTGGCTCCCGGGACGTTTCCGAGCACAATTCAAAGTGTTGGTGCTGACCTTTAAAGCCCTAAACGGCCTCAGTCCAGTATACCTGAAGGAGCGTCTCCACCCCCATCGTTCTGCCCGGACACTGAGGTCCAGCTCTAAGGGCCTTCTGGCAGTTCCCCTCACTGCGAGAAGCCAAGTTACAGGGAACCAGGCAGAGGGCCTTCTCGGTGGTGGCGCCCGCCCTGTGGAACGCCCTCCCATCAGATGTCAAGGAAATAAACAACTACCTGACATTCAGAAGACATCTGAAGGCAGCCCTGTTTGGGGAAGTTTTAATGTGTGACATCTTAATGTATTTTTGGTCTTTGTGGAAGCCGCCCAGAGTGGCTGGGGAAACCCAGCCAGATGGGCGGGGTACAAGTAATAAATTATTATTATTATAATGGGCCTTTCAGGGGAGTAAATCCCCGCATTTATCGAAGAGTCACGAATCTGTCCCTTTCGTCCTCAAGCCCCTTCTCCTGGCTGACATCTGCTTTGCAGAGACAATGATCTACCTTGCAGGACCGTCGTAGGGTTTTCTGAATCATTATCCCTTTAACAAGAAGTGCTCTGAGCACTTGAAATTTGCTACTTGAAATTTGCAGCTCGGCGCCTTCTCTGACGAGGGATGTCACAGGGAAACAGACAAGCTGGTGACATGTGGTTATCTTTTCCTAAGGTATCCTGCCCCTAACCCGGAAGTTCCACTTTTGGCCTTTGTGGGTTGGCATCTTCACTGGAGTTGAGCTGGGGTGGTGGTCAAGAGCCAGTGCGGGAGACCAGGGGAGGCCTGCCCTGTGGAATGCCCTCCTGGCAAGTGTTAAAGAATTAAACAACTATAAAAAATTTCGTAGGCATCTGAACACAGCCCTGCTTCGGGAAGCTTTTAAATGTTTGGGTTTTCCTTCTTTTTTAAATTGCATTTTTGTTGGAAGACATCCAGAGTGGCTGGGGTAGCCCAGTCAGACAGGCAGGGTATAAGAAAACAACAACAACAATTTATTTATACCCCGCCCATCTGGCTGGGCTTCCCCAGCCACTCTGGGCGGCTTCCAGCAAAATATTAAAATACAGTAATGCATCAAACATTAAAAGCTTCCCTAAACAGGGCTGCCTTCAGATGTCTTCTAAAAGTCTGGTAGTTGTTGTTCTCTTTGACATCTGGTGGGAGGGTGTTCCACAGGGTGGGGGCCACTACCGAGAAGGCCCTCTGCCTGATTCACTGTAACTTGGCTTCTCTCAGTGAGGGAACCACCAGAAGGCCCTTGGAACTGGACCTCAGTATACAGGTAGAACGATGGGGGTGGAGACGCTCCTTCAGGTCTACTGGACCGAGGCCGTTTAGGGCTTTAAAGGTCAGCACTAACACTTTGAATTGTGTTCGGAAACGTACTGGGAGCCAGTGTAGGTCTTTCAAGACTGGTGTTATATGGTCCCGGCGGCCGCTCCCAGTTACCAGTCTAGCTGCCGCATTCTGGATTAGTTGTAGTTTCCGGGTCACCTTCAAAGGTAGCCCCACATAGAGCGCATTGCAGTAGTCCAAGCGGGAGATAACCAGAGCATGCACCACTCTGGCCAGACAGTCCAGATATTATTATTATTATTATTATTATTATTGGGATTGATGCCTTTCCCAGGCTCCCCCTTTGCTGAGCATACCTCGCTTTCCGTCTTGCCTCGCAGGTGCAACACCCAGGACTACATCTGGCACAAAGGCATCCGCTGCGAGTCCATCATCACCGACTTCCAGGTGATGTGCATCGCCGTGGGCTCGGCCGCCCTGGTGGTCCTCCTTCTCTTCATGATGACCGTCTTCTTCGCCAAGAAACTCTACCTGCTCAAAACCGAAAACAGCAAATTGCGCAAGACCAAGTGAGTGGCGGCGGGGCTGGGCTGGGCAGGTTTTTGGGTGGGTGGGTGTCGATGTCATGGGCGGGTTGGACGCAGAGGAATAGGGGGAGGAAGCAGCTTGGGAAGAAGGCGCAGAGCCCTGGGAAGGGTGATGGAAGAGGGAGAGGAGGTGTCAGAATCTGAAAAGGCGACAGGGTTTAGTGAGCGGGGAGAGTCTGTGGCAGAGAGAAGTCCAGAATTGGAGGCTGAGGCAGGAGAAGAGGTAGGCCAAGAGGCAGAGATGGGTCTGGCTGGGGAAGAGTCATTGGTGTCTCTTCCTCCTGCTGCAACAAGCGCCCCTCCCTGCTTGCCTCCCAGAACCAAGGGAGGCATGAACAGGGCGGAGGAGAGTTTGGCCTCATGCAGGCGCAGTCTCAGATCGCTTGGGGAATCCCCGGAGAGGAGGTTGGGACTCGGCAACTGATTTTCACGGAGGAAGGCTCCTGGGAATGAGCTCCTTTGCTCAGCCGCACACTCAGCCAAGTTGGGTTTTTGCTAATGAAGAGCTAACTCCATCTTTAAATGGTGTGATCGCTGACTGGCAAGGAAGAGTAGGGAGACGGACGCTCCTGGAAAAGGTTTCGTCTTCGTGCTTTTATTGCAGAGGTGCCGGATGTGTGTGTGTTTTGGCTTTTTTGTCCTGAGGGCCACACTCATCTCTGGACCACCTCGCAAGGGCCGCATGCTAGCAGTGGGCGGGGCCTGGGGCAAAAGTGGGCGGAGCAACACATGTTTCTCATCACGGAGGGAGGGCTATTGAGGGCTCCTAGCCAGGATAGTTATGCTCTGCATCTGTGGTTAAAGACAGCAATTTAAAGCCCTAAACAACCTCGGTCCTGTATACCTGAAGGAGCGTCTCCACCCCCATCATCCAGCCCGGACACTGAGATCCAGCGCTGAGGGCCTTCCGGCAGTTCCCTCCCTGCGAGAAGTGAGGTTACAGGGAACCAGACAGAGGGCCTTCTCGGTGGTGGCACCCTCCCTGTGGAATGCCCTCCCTTCAGATGTGAAGGAAATAAGCAGCTATCTTCTTTTTAAAAGACATCTGAAGGCAGCCCTGTTTAGGGAAGTTTTTAATATTTAATGCTGTATTGTTTTTAACACTTGATTGGAAGCCGCCCAGAGTGGCTGGGGAGACTCAGCCAGTTGGGCAGGGTATAAATAATAAATTATTATTATTATTATTATTATTATTATTATCTGGATTCCAGTTGCTCTTGCGCTCAGATGCAGCTTGCAGGTTTCCCATGTGGTTGGCCACAGTGAGGACAGAATACTGGACTGGGTGCACCCCCTTTGGCCTGATCCTGCCCTCAATGGCAGGCTTTGCGGGATTCCTGCTCCCGTCCCCATCCTGTGATTTACGGGGCGGGAGTTTTCCGGCTGGGAGAAACGCCAAGTGTTGTTGTGTGCGCCCGGGATGGAGTGCCTGTCAGTTCGCCTCTTCCTCAGGGCTGTAAATTTCCTGGGTGACATCAGAGAAAGAGGTGAAACAGAGTGGAAGGGGAGGGGGACAACATTCTGAAAAATGCACACAGCGGCATTTTTCATAACTGCCCCCCCCCTTATATATAAAAAAGAATTTATCAGAATAGCAGTTTGCATGACCCACTAAGGAAGATAAGACGACATAGATAAAATTCGAAACAGCAGCCATTAATTGCGCATTCACTGAAAACCCAATTAAAACTATTTAGTTTAATTACTCCGCCAAGCCTGGTGAACCTGATCCGTGATGCCAGCTTCTCAAAGTCCTCTAGCAAGAGTACTAGATGCCACATTAGTAACGTCTTCACTGCTCCGTAAATTCCCAGTGTGACGGATGGGCTTGATGCAGCGAGTCCAGTTTCCCAATGTCTTGTTTATTATTATTATTATTATTATTATTATTATTTCTTGGATTTATATACCGCCCTATACCCAGAGGTCTCAAGGTGGTTCCCATAAAAGGATCACAGTATATAAAATTAAAATAAAAGCAATAACCCAATTATAAAGTAAAGGTAAAGGGACCCCTGACCATTAGGTCCAGTCATGGCCGACTCTGGGGTTGCGGCACTCATCTCGCTTTACTGGCCAAGGGAGCCGGCATACAGCTTCCGGGTCATGTGGCCAGCATGACTAAGCCGCTTCTGGCAAACCAGAGCAGCGCACGGAAACGCCGTTTACCTTCCCGCCGGAGTGGTACCTGTTTATCTACTTGCACTTTGACATGCTTTCAAACTGCTAGGTTGGCAGGAGCTGGGACTGAGCAACGGGAGCTCACCCTGTTGCGGGGATTTGAACCACCGACCTTCTGATCGGCAAGTCCTAGACTCTGGTTTAACCCACAGCGCCACCTGCATCCCTATAACTCAATTATACACCCCCTCCACACACACAAAAGAGCCACATTTTAAAAGGGTATGGGATGTTGATCAGGTCAACCAAAGGCCTGGTTAAAAAGGAATGTTTTTGCCTGGCACCTAAAGGTGTATAATGAAGGGGTCAGTCGAACTTCCCTGGGGAGAGCATCCCACAGACGGGGAGCCACTGCAGAGAAGTTATCAAGAGTCTTCAATCCCCACTTTCCGCAGCCAGCTCTTGCCCCCTTGCCTCTTAGGGAATCCCCCAGGGAATCCCATTGTCCTCCAGGGGGTGGTACTTTGCTGGGCTACGCACTTCATGCAGTTGTGGGGCAGAATCCTTTCTGGGCTGGACTGCTTCTGCCTGCAGGTGAGGGAACTGTCAGAACATAAACCTACAAGCTGGCGCCGCAGGCGGCGGGAGAGACACCCATGACTCTTCCCCAGCCAGATCCATCTCTGCCTCTTGGCCTCCCTCCTCTCTTGCTTCAGCTTCTGCCTCTGAGTCTGAACTGCTCTCTGCCACAGACTCTTCCCGCTCACTAAGCCCTGTCGCCTCTTCAGATTCCAACACCTCCTCTTCCCAGTCCTCCCCTTGTGACCACTCATCGTTGTCCCACCACCAATCCCCTGACTCTGAGTCTTCTTCCCTTGGGGGTTCTCCAGCTGGTGCCTCCCCTCCCTCCTCTGCGTCCAGCCAGTCCCGAACCCAAGAGCCCCCTCCCCTCCTGTGGTTTCCAGCAAGTCGAATTCAGAAGCATTTCTGCCTCCGAACGTGGAAGCAGAGCCCAGCCTCCATTGCCAATAGCCTTTTCCTCCACCGCGAATTTGCCCAATCCTCTTTTTAAGCCATCTAGGTTAGGTGGCCATCCCTGCCTCCTGTGGCAGCGAGTTCCATAGGTTAACCGTGGGCTTGCGTGCAGCAGAACTTCCTTCCATCCACCCTGAATTATTATTATTTATCCCCGCCCTTCCTGGTTCAGCAAACCGGGCTCAGGGCGGCTAACAACCAATTTAAAACACTTAATTGATGCAACAAAAACAGCATAAAATACAGTATAAAACGTGAATTACAACAAATTCAAAAATCAATTTAGGGGGGAAATCCATCCAATAAACATTAGATGATCCCCAGGGCTAGCTGGCTAAATTAGTCCTATTTGGGCCAATGAGGAGACCAGGGGAGAATTAGCTGTGGGATCCCAGAGAGGGGAATCTTCATAAAAGGGGAGGGGGAGGGAAGGAAGGGGAATAAAAGATCAGGCTAAGTTCAAATTGAAAGCCAGGCGGAATAGCTCTGTCTTACAGGCCCTGCAGAAGGAAGTTAAATCCTGCAGGGCCCTGGTCTCATGGGACAGAGCATTCCACCAGGTCGGAGCCACCACTGAGAAGGCCCTGGCCCTGGTGGAGGATAGTCTGACTTCCTTAGGGCCCGGGACCTCTAAACTATGATTATTCATGGACCTTAAGGAAATCTTCCAGCCCTCGGCCTCATTGGATGCCCGCGAGTTGTAGCCTGTCCCAGGTCTCTGTTCTTCTTCTTCATGCTCAACATTGAGCTAAACCTGAAGGCTGGAAGCTCTGCTGCCTGCCGGTCGCTTGGGGCTGCCAGCGCAGGCCAGCTCACCCTGCATAACCCCACTTAGCATCTGGAGGATGGGAAGGAGGGAGAGCTCCTGCGCTGCTGCTTCTCGGCTAAGGTTACGGCTTTGTATCCCAGCTCCTGGCTCTCCTCTTTTTCCCCTCCTGGGTCTGAGCAGGCCAGCTCCCTAATGAGCGGTTAATTGCTGTTTTGCAAAAGTGCCATCAGTAATTACCAAGGAGTGCTTTGCACTGTCTGGCAAGACCTGTGGGGGTGGGGGCCGTGGGAGGGAGAGAGCAAAGGTAGTTGCCAGCAGCTTCTGGGCACTGAAAGCACTTTGAGCTTTTCCCTTACATCTTCAGCAGAACAACTCCAAAATACGTCGCTTTTTTGCATGTCATGGGCATTGCCGTTTTTCGCCAAGGCAACGCCATTTGTGGTTATTGCCGCTGGGAATGACTGCATCCCAGGCGCCGGGAAACAAAAGTCTCCCGGTGGTATCCTGTTGGGAAGGTGCAAAATGATAGAGTGGGTTTGCATCAAACAAAAAACAGGCCCCCTCTCTCTCCCTCTCTCTGAGAATCCCAGCTGACCTCTCACTTCTGGCTGCGATGAGCCATTTTTCAAAGCTCCTGTCGTGGCAGAATCTAATAATCGCCACCCAAGCTGCAGGCACCCAAGTCTTTCAGACCCAATGCGCTTTCTGTAGCAGTGGCTATGGAGTTGCCTCCCACTTGAGGGAGGCTGGCCCCCTACGCTTTGTGCTCAGCGCCTGGCAACCAGAGATAGACTCTTCCTGGATATGGAGGTTCCGCTTAGCTACTTAGCAGCGAGGCCGTTTGCACGCTGCGATTTTGTAGGAGGACCAAAAACCCACGGTGCAATGTCTTCCGTGCAAAAATGCAACATTTTGAGGTCACCTCTGCGTGAATCTTGCTTTAGAAGCCGGTTTCTAGCCATTGTGGACCCAATTCAATGGACTTGGACTACTGCAATGCGCTCTATGTGGGGCTACCTTTGAAGGTGACCCGGAAACTGCAATTAATCCAGAATGTGGCAGCTAGACTGGGGACTGGGAGTGGCCGCTGAGACCACATAACACTGGTCTTGAAAGACCTACATTGGCTCCCAGTATGTTTCTGAGCACAATTCAAAGTGTTGGTGCTGACCTTTAAAGCCCTAAATGGCCCAGTATACCTGAAGGAGCATCTCCACCCCCATCGTTCAGCCCAGACACGGAGGTCCAGCGCCGAGGGCCTTCTGGCGGTTCCCTCATTGCGAGAAGTGAGGTTACAGGGAAGCAGACAGAGGGCCTTCTTGGTAGTGGCGCCCACCCTGTGGAACGCCCTCCCAGCTGATGTGAAGGAAATAAGCAGCTATCTTCTCTTTAAAAGACATCTGAAGGCAATCCTGTTTGGGGAAGTTTATAGAATCTTTATAGAATTCCTTCAAATCATAAAAAGTTCTTTTCAAATCATCTTTAATCTCAAAGTCTCTGTACTTTGTACGGTGGAAGACAAGCTTTGTGTATTTAACAATGAAGGAAAGATTTTGAATGAATGTATATAAATGAAAATATCAAATGCTGTGGAACAGTGTTCATGTAATAATGTAGTCGCAGCATTTGATATTTTCATTTACATACATTCATTCGAGATAAGGTGGGTTTATGAAGCAATTCTATATCCCCCCACCACGCTGACGAAGAATTCTACAAAACAGTAGGCAATATCCGGAATCACTGTTCAGTGTTGGACATTATATTTGTTGAATACACAAAGCTTCACAGCTTGTCTTCCACCGTACAAAGTCTGGCACCTCGCTTCATTTAAAGATTTCCAGAGACTTTGAGACTGAATATTTCATTCTGAACTTTTTGTGATTTGAAGGAATTCTGTAAAGATTGTTTATTACGTATGTTTACGGTCATTGTGTTGCCTAGACATTGCTCTGGAACGGGACGCCCCTTCATAGCTGTCAACGCTTCCCTTTTTTAAAAGGGAAATTCCCTTATTCCGAATAGGATTCCTCGCGAGAAAAGGGAAAACTTGACAGCTATTCACCCCTTCTCTCTAGGGCCTTGACATCCACGCTGGGTTTCTGTGTTGTGTGATTCAGCTGGTTCCCGCTCAGGGCGGGGGTCTCCAGTGCTTAATATGTGCAGAGATGGGTCCCTGGCTTCTTAGCAACAACACATTGGTGGGGGGGGGGGAGGACGGAGCCTGGGAACTGCCCCCCCCTCTTCCCGAGTGCCCCTTTTCTGCCAGAGGTCATGGGAGCGCCTTGCATTCCTATGCTCCACTTTTTCTTTTGCAAATGAGCTTGGTTCCCCCCCCCTTTAAAAAAACAAAACAAAACCGCCTGAGTGCGCAGCCACAATGCCCCCCCTTTCTTCCCTCCAGCTCCCTTAAAGAGCTTTGTGGGGGGGGGGCGCTGAGCAGCTGGCGCTCTGCATGTGGGCTCTTAGCTTGGCAACAGCAGATGGCCGTATTGTCCGTCGGGTGGGGAGGGGGGTGGCTTTGTATGGTGGGGGGGGGCGTCTTCGAAGGGAAAGATTCCCTCCATCGGCATCTTGGGGGGGGGCAGAGGTCATCTGCGAGCGGGGGGGGGGGCAGCGTTGGTGAGAAGCAACTCAATTCCCTTTGGGGAGATACGCAGCGTGGCGCAAAAACGTGGCGGGTCGCGCCTTCCTGGCACCAAGCGCACTGCGCCCCCCCTTGCGAATGAAGCCGTGGAATCGTAAAACGGTCGAATTGCAAAGGGACCCTGGGGGGGCATCTAGTCCAACCCCCCCTGAAATGCAGGAACAGCAGCACTTTTGCTCCACCATTGGAATGTGGCCCCCAGAAGGTTATATGGGAGAGAATGTGGCCCTTGAGCTTCCCACAGTTGTTAACTGGCATCTGTTTCTCACTTTCCTGTATAGCTTAGCTTAGATAATTTATTCCGGTCGGATACCAGCTTATAAAACACACTTGAGGGTACAGTCACAGAAGGAAAACAAACAATTAAAACCATGTACAACAATAAATTTAAAATTTATAAATGCGATTAGCGTATAGACATTTTCAGATAAACCACCGCAGAGAGATGACCCAGAGTCGCCCATGGAACCGAGTTTGGGGATTTTCTTAATGAACTCATTTGGGTCGGGGGATGGTCTGCGCCTACAGATCTGTACACAGAATCTGGCGACCATCTGGGTCTTACGATCTTCGCATAACAGGAAAAGGTCAAACTTTTCCCCTGTATATTTTCTACTACACAACTTTATGTCTTTTTGTTGCAATTTTTAAAATTGTTTTTTAATTGTTTTGATTTGTTTTAATTGTTGTTGTGATTTTTTAAAAACGAATCGGCAATCAATAAATTCATTATTCTGCCCCCCGCATTATTGTCATAATAAATGATGAGCAATATGTCATAATTAATATTGCTCCAGCTCCACAATAAGAAAAATAAAAACATGGATGGTCACAGGGATGCCGCAACATTGTCGGTCCCTTCTGACTCTGTGGATTCCGCGAATGTTAATCGTTTAAAACAAAAATGAGGCAAAAATCAGTTTTAAGCAAAAATCAGTCAGGAGTTTTAGGCAGGAAACTTTCCTCCTGGGAGGTTCTCCTCCGCAAGTGCAAATTTGGCCAGAGATTGCTGCATGAAAGGCACTCTGCAGCTGCTCAGAGGCAACCTCTTCCCAGCGCTTCACCTGTTCTGGTGGTGAACCATTGCTCTGCAAAGTGAGTGTGGGTGACCTCTGGTTTTTCCCTTGGAAAAAGTTGTGGAACGAATGGCTAGATTGCTTCATTTTAGGAAAAGGCTTTGGGGGGGGGGTAGGGGAGTACAGCTGGGTGTGCAGAAGAGAGAGTGGTTGCAAGAGCTGTCCTCTGTTTGTGCAACTCTATGCCATTCACTTCCACGTATAATAATTACTATAATAATTTATTATTTATACCCTGCCCATCTGGCTGGGTTTCCCTAGCCACGGCTTCCAACTGAATATTAAAAACAATACAGCATCAGACATTAAAAACTTCCCTAAACTGGGCCGCCTTCAGTTGTCTTTTAAAAGAAAAATAGCTGTTCATTTCCTTGACATCTGCTGGGAGGGTGTTGCACAGGGTGGGCGCCACCACCGAGAAGGCCCTCTGCCTGGTCCCCTGTAACCTCACTTCTCACAGGGAGGGAACTGCCAGAAGGCCCTCGGCGCTGGACCTCAGTGTCTGGGCAGAACAATGGGGGTGGAGATGCTCCTTCAGGTATACTGGATCCAGGCCGTTTAGGGCTTTAAAGGTCAGCACCAACACTTTGAATTCTGCTCGGAAACGTACTGGGAGCCGTAACCGTGTTTGAACAGCTTAGCAGACGCTCAAAGTTCCCTGGAAAGATTGCTATGGTTTGTTGCCAGCTCGACTATCGCGTTGTGTCCTGCCTTTTTTGAGAGTCCTACATCGCGGGATGGGGGGTTGGCCTAGATGACCTTTGGGTTCCCTTCCAAATCTGCGATGACTCTTTCTGACCTCTGGATTCTCTCCTCTCTTTCCTCTCTCTGCTTCTTGTTTGTTTCCCCTCTTCTCCTCCCCGCCGCCGGCAGATACCGCACCCCCTCTGAGCTCCACAACGACAACTTCTCGCTGTCCACAATTGCGGAGGGCTCGCACCCAAATGTAAGGAAATTTTGTGACACCCCCTCCAACCTCTCCCCTCATGCTCGTGCATTGGCTTACTATGATAACATTATCTGTCAGGTAACTCGTCTTCTTCACGTCTCCCCCACCCTTGCTGCATGCCTTCTGCCCCCCCACCCTCGTCTCCCGCCCCACTGCCTGCCCCAGAGCACGCTCAGACCATCACCAGCGAGAGAAATTGCCGGTGCCTGCACTGGTGGAATAGCGAAGTCGGGGGGGGGGGTCTGGCTGCCCCCAACCAGAGATAACTCCAAAACAGCCCCGCTGGCTTCGACCAGAGGCCCACCTATTCTGGCACCCTGTTTTCCCAGGGTCAAAATGCCCCACAGAACCTAAGAATCGTGATAGACTGCCCCTGGAGCAGGAAGTTCCATACGGATGTCAGAAGAGCTAGTGGCTCAGTACAGGTGAAACTCGAAAAATTAGAATATCGTGGAAAAGTTCCTTGATTTCCGTAATTCAGCTTAAAAGGTGAAACTAATATATGAGATCGACTCATGACATGCAAAGCGAGATCTGCTTCTACTTCTCAGAGGTCCAAATCTTGCAATCCTTCTTTTGCTGATTTCCTTTAATATTCTAATTTCTGAGATGGTTAATTTGGGGTTTTCATAAACTGTGCGTTATCGCAACGATAACAAATCAAGGCTTGGCATATCTTGCTTTGCATGTCACGAGTCTATCTCATATATCAGTTTCACCGTTCAAGTTGAATTGTGGAAATCAAGGAACTTTTCACTGAGATTCAAGTTTTTCGAGTTTCACCTGTAGGTTCCTCCAGGAAACACCATGACAGGAACCCCGTAAGTTCCTAAGAAGTGGCCAGTTATCCCAGCGGCCGGGACCTGAGTTCGATACTTGCACACTCCTCACTTGTGAATCCAGGCAGCTGGATGTGTTCGAAAGCATCTCTGCCATCCTTTTTCTGTGGATTTATCCAGTCCTCTTTCAGGTTGGTGGGAGTCGCTGCTTCCTGCAGAAGGGAGTTCCCTAGTTTAATGTTGCACTGCATGTGAAAATTCTGCCCTTTCCAACATTCAGCTTCCTTGAATGCCCACGAGTTCTTCCAATATGCAAGAGGGACGGGGGGGGGGGGAATTCTTCCTTCTCTCTGCACGCTGTATAAACTTCTGCCACATCCTCCGTTATGCTTGCCTTTCCGCTTCCAAGCTGAAAATGCAACCTTTCCCCTCATAGGGAGTCGCTGCAACCCAACTGATCGTTTTCTGCAGAATATATCTTTTTAAGGACGCGGGTGGCGCTGTGGGTTAAACCACAGAGCCTAGGACTTGCCGATCAGAAGGTTGGCGGTTCGAATCCCCGCGACGGGGTGAGCTCCCGTTGCTCGGTCCCTGCTCCTGCCCATCTAGCAGTTCGAAAGCACGTCAAAGTGCAAGTAGATAAATAGGTATCACTCCGGCGGGAAGGCAAACGGCGTTTCCGTGCACTGCTCTGGTTTGCCAAAAGCAGCTCAGTCATGCTGGC
>NC_139545.1:57384189-57391689 GCF_965153285.1 Podarcis tiliguerta | reverse complement strand
AAGGGGGTGTGGGCACCAGGACCACAGGTGAAGGTGCTCAGATTGAGGAAGTGATGATGATAATAATAATAATAATAATAATAATAATAATAATAATAATAATTTTTTATTTATACCTCGCACATCTGGCTGGGTTTCCCCAGCCACTCTGGGCGGCTTCCACCTGAATATTAAAAACAATACAGCATCAGACATTAAAAACTTCCCTAAACAGGGCCACCTTCAGTTGTCTTTTAAAAGTAAAATAGTTGTTTATTGCCTTGACATCTGGTGGGAGGGCATTCCACAGGGCGGGCGCCACCACCGAGAAGGCCCTCTGCCTGGTTCCTGGTAACCTCACTTCTCACAGGGAGGGAACCGCCAGAAGGCCCTCAGAGCTGGACCTCAGTGTCCGGGCTGAACGACGGAGGTGGAGACGCTCCTCCAGGTCTACTGGGTCTTTGAGGCCTCTTAGGGCTTTCAAGGTCAGCACCAACACTTTGAATTGTGCTTGGAAACGTACTGGGAGCCAATGAAGGTCTTTCAGGACCGGTGTAGCTACCTCATCTCCTAAAGGATATCGCAGAGTTGGGAAAGGTTCATGAAAACACAAACAAAATGATTGAGGGGATGGAGCTCAATCCCCTATGAAGAATGGTTGCAGCGTTCGGGACTTTTTAATTTAGAGAAACGGCGAGGAAGAGGCAACAGGATAGAAGTTTATAAAATTATGCCTGGCATGGAGAAAGGTTTTTCTCCTTCTCTGATAACAGCAATGAAGCTGAATGTTGGAAGATAGTGGACAAAGCCCTTCTTCACTCAGTGTATTGTTTAAAAAAGTTATTGTCACTTGTACAACTTGTATACGGTGAGATTACAGAAGCACCCCTGACTCAGCTCTCTTAGTCTTAATTCCCCTCCTTTACCCACCAAACCTGAAAGTCCGTTGCCCTGTTGCTATCTTTTCATTCAGCAACCTAGCAGCCCACGGATAGAAGCTGTTCTTTACCCTGTTGGCTCGACTAATCCTGCTTCTATATCTTCTGCCCGAGGGCAGGAGATCAAGAAAGTGCCGGCCAGAGTGTGAATCATTCCTGAGAATTTTCCTCACTCTCCTGAGGCAACGTTCTTCCGCTATTTCATCCAGCGGATTCACAGGACAGCCCATAATATCTTGTGCTGTATTCACCACCCTCTGTAGGCACTTCCTATCAGTTGATGTCGAACCAGCATCCCACACCGTGATGCAGTAGGAAAGGACATTTTCTATTGTGGACCGGTAGAAGGAGATCATCAAATGTTGATTGACATCGTTCTTCCGCAAGACTCTGAGTCTCTGTTGAGCTTTCTTAACCACCTAGGTTGTGTTTATTTTCCAATTAAGGTCTTCACTGAGATAAACTCCTAGGAATTGAAAGTTTCAGATTTAAGAATTTAAAATTTAAATATCTTCTTATGTTGCTCTGATTTCATTGGGGCTTGTAGGTATGATTGGTTTTCTCTGAATCAAGATCCCAAGTGTAGTCCAGTCACAAATCGCTACCACCTCCAAACTGATGCGTAGCAGCCGGCATGAGGAGTTAAGACGCCCAGTTTCCTGCTTCATCAACAACAATAATAATAATAATTATTTCCCCAGCCACTCTGGGCGGCTTCCAACAAAGACCAAAAATACACTAAAATGTCATGCATTTTCTAATTTGCACCCTTGTCATGTATGGGAATGGCTGGGGTCTCTCTGTGAGTATTCCAGCGATTGCACCTTCCAAACCCACCCTGTTAGTTTCCAGAAACTGCTTCTCTTGTTTCGAAAAAAACAAAACACCCCCAAGTTTCTAGCCCTCAAGGGCAGAGCCAGCTGCACCTGCTGAAATCTCAGGAGTGCGAAAAGTTCTGTTGTCAGCGGGGTGGGAGGTGAATGGCGCTTCTTCAGTTCCCAGCCTAACTCTCCCCTTCTTCGTTTTTGCTAGCAAACGATATTTTGCAAGGCAGCATGAAGCGCTTATGCAAATTGGCACGATTTGCATAACACAGGACAGCCTCACTCTGCTTTTCCAGTAAATACTCGTTTTGCTTGCTGTGTTATTCCCCCCCCCCCCCGGAAGAAAAAAACACATGTATATGCAGCCTGGCGGTGGGCGTGGAGTTCGTGTACTGAAAAACAGCATCGCAAGTTCGAAAAATGGCATCATTTGCCAGCCTGCTTTGACTTAGCAGGGGGAAATAGGTCAGTATTGTCTGCACTGGCTGGCAGCTTTCCTGCAGAGGGCATTCCCAGCCCTGCTTGGAAGTTCTGAGTTTGAACCCAGGACCTTTTCCATGCAGGTAGTGTAGGGATGCGTGTAGCGCTGTGGGTTAAACCACAGAGCCTAGGGCTTGCCGATCAGAAGGTTGGCGGTTCAAATCCCCGCGACGGGGTGAGCTCCCGTTGCTCAGTCCTTGCTCCTGCCAACCTAGCAGTTCAAAAGCATGTCAAAGTGCAAGTAGATAAATAGGTACCGCTCCAGCGGGAAGGTAAACGGTGTTTCCGTGCACTGCTCTGGTTCAGCTTAGTTATGCTGGCCACATGACCCGGCTCCCACATGTATGCCGGCTCCCTCGGCCAAGAAAGCGAGATGAGCGCCACAACCCCAGAGTCGGCCACGACTGGACCTAATGGTCAGGGAAAGCAATGACAAACCTAGACAGCATCTTAAGAAGCAGAGTCATCACCTTGCCAAGAAAGGTCCGTATAGTTAGAGCTGTGGTTTTCCCAGTAGTGATGTATGGAAGTGAGAGCTGGACCATAAAGAAGGCTGATCGCCGAAGAATTGATGCTTTTGAATTATGGTGCTGGAGGAGACTCTTGAGAGTCCCATGGACTGCAAGAAGATCAAATGTATCCATTCTGAAGGAAATCAGCCCTGAGTGCTCACTGGAAGGACAGATCCTGAAGCTGAGACTCGAATACTTTGGCCACCTCGTGAGAAGAGAAGACTCTCTGGAAAAGACCCTGATGTTGGGAAAGATGGAGGGCACAAGGAGAAGGGGATGACAGAGGACGAGATGGTGGGACAGTGTCCTCAAAGGTACCAGCATGAGTTTGACCAAACTGCAGGAGGCAGTGGAAGACAGGAGGGCCTGGCGTGCTCTGGTCCAGGGGGCACGAAGAGTCGGACACAACTAAACGACTAAAGAACAACCACAACATCTTTACCTTTTAGTGTAGGGAACTAACCCTGAGTCACGGTGGGGGACGTGCGGCCTTGTAAATGTTGCTGGACTCCATCTCCCATGAGCACCCAGCAAGCATTGCCGGTGGTCAGCGTGATGGGAATTGTAGTTCTGCGTTACCTGAAGGACGCAGACTCTCCCCACTCCTGGCCTGAGAGAGGCGTGCTGGAATCAGGACCCTGGACAGCTCCCTCCCACTGCAGCTATAGCAGAGGACCTTGCATTTATTTACTCTGAAACAACCTCCTAACAGGCTTTGTCGCGGCTGCAAAGGCGTCAGCTGCAGAGGAGAAAATAGATGTGGAATTTTCTCACAGGAGCCTTCCAGGTTTGTAGATAGCATCGCCACAGCGCTAAGAAGATAATCCCTTTTTGCAAAGCTGGAGGAAGGGGCGTTTTTGCGCTCCTCACCCAGAGTGCGATGGCGGCTTCGCCCACCAAATGCCACCGCGCCAGAGTCCCTCTGCCTCCAGCGCCCGGCTGCAGCTTGTTTTTCCCTTGGCACACTGGCCGCTGGCAGCAGGAGGACTCAGGAGGAGCGGTTTCACCTGCGATACACCACTGAATGAAGCCGCCATTGCGGTCCACCTCTTCTACAGGTCCTTGGCGATATATGAATATATCACCCAGGCCTACTCATGGGTAGGAGCCATTGATAGCCCCCTCCTCTACAAATGTGTCTGAAATTATCTATTAAAGCATGCTGTCTCCTGTGGAAAGGAGTTCCGCAGTTTAATTGTGCTTGGTGTTAAAGAAGCGCTTTCTTTTATCCATCCCGAATCTTCCAGTGTTCAGCTTCCTTGACTGTTCATGAGTTCCAGTGTTATCAGAGAGGGAGAGAAACCTCATCCATTTTCTCCCATAGAATACAATAGAATTTATTATTTATACTCCGCCCATCTGGCTGGGTTTCCCCAGCCACTCTGGGCGGCTTCCAACAGAGTATTAAAATACAGTGGTCTGTTAAAGATGAAAAGCTTCCCTAAACAGGGCTGCCTTCAGATGTCTTCTAAAAGTCTGGTAGTTGTTTTCCTCTTTGACATCTGACGAGAGGGCGTTCCACAGGGCGGGTGCCACTACCGAGAAGGCCCTCTTGGTTCCCTGTAACTTCACTTCTCGCAGTGAGGGAACCACCAGAAGGCCCTTGGCGCTGGACCTCAGTGTCCGGGCAGAATGATGGGGGTGGAGACACTCCTTCAGATATACTGGACCGAGGCCGTTTAGAGCTTTAAAGGTCAGCACCAACACTTTGAATTGTGCTTGGAAACATACTGGGAGCCAATGTAGGTCTTTCAAGACCGGTGTTATGTGGTCTTGGCGGCCGCTCCCAGTCACCAGTCTAGCTGCCGCATTCTGGATTAGTTGTAGTTTCCGAGTCACCTTCAAAGGTAGCCCCACGTAGAGCGCATTGCAGTAGTCCAAGCGGGAGATAACCAGAGCATGCACCAGTCTGCAGGCAGGCAGGATCTCATCCTGCGTACCAGATGGAGCTGGTAGACAGCCACCCTGGACACAGAATTGACCTGCACCTCCATCATTTATAAGCTTCTTCCTTTTTACTCACCTGTCCTCTAAACGGAAAAGTCCCGAATGCGGCAACCATTCTTCGTTCGTTGAGGAGTCGCTCCATCTCTTTTATCATTTCGGTGGCCCTTTCCTGAACCTTAGCCTTTCCGGACCTCCTCCCTCGTCCAAGCGAATAGCCAGCCATTCTTGGCGGCTGAAGCCCTATTCCTCCATCTCCCCAGTTACTTAGGAACGGGGGCCTGACCCCAGCCCCTCGTAAACGGATTCCCCTTTTGCTGACCCTGCTCTGGAGAACCCATTATTGGAAGAATCAATCTTAGCAGCCAGAGAAAGGGATGAGCAGCAATATTGGGCAGGGCGGAAGACAGATTGAATGTAGGGCACAGGATATCAGCATTTGGAAGAATAACGGACAAGCAAAGGTTCCTTCATATTCTTGGCTGGCTACAGACCTTCCAGGTGTCCCTATTTTCCAGGGACAGCCCTGGATTTACAGAAGTCATTGCAGATTAATAATAATAATAAATAATATGGTAATTTATTCTTCACACCCTGCCATCTGGCTGGGTTTCCCCAGCCACTCTGGGCTGCTCCCAACAGAATTAATTATAATAATTAAAAAGCGATAAAACACCAGACGATAAAAATTTCCCTAAACAGGGCTGCCTTCAGGTGTCTTCTGAAAGTCAGGTAGTTGTTTTATTTCCTTGACATCTGGTGGGAGGGCATTCCGCAGGGTGGGTGCCATCACCGAGAAGGCCCTCTGCCTGGTTCCCTGTAATCTTGCAGGGAGGGGACCGCCAGAAGGCCCTCAGAGCTGGATCTCAGTGTCTGGGCTGAATGATGGGGGTGGAGACGCTCCTTCCGGTATACTGGGCCGAGGCTGTTTAGGGCATGGGTAGGCAAACTAAGGCCCAGGAGCCGGATCCAGCCCAATCGCCTTCTAAATCTGGCCCCGGACGGTCTGGGAATCAGTGTGTTTTTACATGAGTAGAATGTATGCTTTTATTTAAAATGCATCTCTGGGTTATTTGTGGGGCATAGGAATTCACTCATTCCCCCCCCAAAAAATATAGTCTGGCCCCCCACAAGGTCTGAGGGACAATGGACCGGCCCCCTGCTGAAAAAGTTTGCTGACCTCTGGTTTAGGGCTTTCAAGGTCAGCACTAACACTTTGAATTGTGTTCGGAAATGTCCTGGGAGCCAATGTGGGACTTTCAAGACCAGTGTTATGTGGTCTCGGTGGCCGCTCCCAGTCACCAGTCTAGCTGCCGCATTCTGGATTAATTGTAGTTTCTGGGTCACCTTCAAAGGTAGCCCCAAGTAGAGTGCATTGCAGTAGTCCAAGCAGGAGATAACCAGAGCATGCACCACTCTGGCGACACAGTCTGATTTCATCCTGGAGTGTCTCGCTTTTCCTTAAAGGTAAAGGTAAAGGGACCACTGACCATTAGGTCCAGTCATGACCAACTCTGAGGTTGTGGCGCTCATCTCGCTTGCCGCCATACAGCTTCCGGGTCATGTGGCCAGCATGACTAAGCCGCTTCTGGAGAACCAGAGCAGCGCACGGAAACGCCCTTTACCTTCCCGCCGGAGCGGTACCTATTTATCTCCTTGCACTTTGACGTGCTTTCGAACTGCTAGGTTGGCAGGAGCAGGGACCGAGCAACGGGAGCTCACCCCGTCGCAGGGATATGAACCACCGGCCTTCTGATCGGCAAGTCCTAGGCTCTGTGGTTTAACCCTCAGCACCACCCATGTCCCAACCGCTTTTCCTTAGGACGTCCCTATTTTCAACGGAGAAATCTTGGAGGGTTTGGGCTCGAAAGCTGCCCTCTATTCCTTCCTCCTGACAAAAGAGGAGGCCTCTTTCGGGGCTGTCTTTTCTGGCGGCTTCGGCCGCCACCTTCCAGGCTTTTGTGAAGCGTCCAAGGGAGAGAAAGAGCTTTTCGCAACAGTTGCTGCTGCCCTT
This sequence comes from Podarcis tiliguerta, assembly GCF_965153285.1. Lineage (NCBI taxonomy): Eukaryota > Metazoa > Chordata > Lepidosauria > Squamata > Lacertidae > Podarcis > Podarcis tiliguerta. The sequence continues at coordinate 57,384,998 of NC_139545.1, read as the reverse complement.
TGAGCTTCCAGACAGCTTGACCCATTTCTTTGCTGCTCCTTCGTCTGGCTGCGGTTTTGTCGCTTCTGGGAATCTGGATCAGGTTACTGGGCCAAAGACTTGACTATCCCAGGCCCCCCCACCGAGAGACATCCTTTGTGCGGTGCGTTCGGGATGATTTTTGCTCAGAATACCATCCAGGTGCTTAGACAAGACCCCACTTTCAATACTGTAATAATAATAATAATAATAATAATAATAATAATAATAATAATAATATTTATTTATATCCCGACCTCCCCAGCTGAAGCCAGGCTCAGAGCAGCTAACAACAATAGAAGTAACACAGTTTACATAAAATCACAATCAATTAATTTAATTGATTTTGATGATGATTAATTGCATTTACACCCCATCATTTTTCTCCATGGAGTTCCAGGTGGGGGACGTGGTTCACCTGCATCTCATTTAATATCCACAACGACCTTGCAACTACCTGTTGGAGATGCAATAGGGACAAAGCTTTTCTAAAGCATATGGGTGTTTTTTTCCATTGTCCTTTACTGAAAGATTTTGGCAGAAGGTAACTGAAAACCATCAACAGTACTGTATGGAATAATCTTACATTTACAGAGCAAAATATCCTTTTGAATTATATACCCAGCACATGGAACCTTACAAAAGGACAACGTGAGTGGACTTACCATGGCAGAAAAGACTGATACTGATGAATTGGAAAAATAAAAATGCGGCTCCCTTCTACGCTTGGATTGGAGACCTATGCAAACTCACAACATTATGTACAGCTGGCATGGAATTGCAGACTTGCC